>NC_135234.1:615686551-616014051 GCF_051348905.1 Ranitomeya variabilis | reverse complement strand
GATGAGAGTTATCTCTCTGCCGTGATTCAGTGTGAACCTCCTGCTGTTCTAATCCCTTCAGGGACAAGGGTTTCATGGAGTCTAAACTTCCAGTACTACCAAGTTCTCAGGGTATGTGCACACGTCCGGATTTCTTGCAGAAATTTCCTGAAGAAAACCGGAAATTTTCTGCAAGAAATCCGCATTTTTTTTGCGTTTTCTTTCGCGTTTTTTTAGCATTCTGCAAGCGTAATTAGCTTGCAGAATGCTAAAGTTTTCCAAGCGATCTGTAGCATCGCTTGGAAAACTGACTGACAGGTTGGTCACACTTGTCAAACATAGCGTTTGACAAGTGTGACCATCTTTTTACTATAGATGCTGCCTATGCAGCATCTATAGTAAAAGATAGAATGTTTAAAAATAATAAAAAAAAAAAAAAAAATGGTTATACTCACCTGCAGGCGTCCGTTCCAATAAATGCCGGTGTGGTTCAGGACCTTCCATGACGTCGCGGTCACGTGAGCGGTCACATGACCGGTCTCGACCAATCACAAGACCGTGACGTCATCGCAGGTCCTTCACCGCACACCAGCTATAGAAACCGAAGCGGCAGCATGCAGCTGAGAGGCGGGAAGACATCGAAGGTGACCATATGACTATTTTTTATTTTAATTCTTTTTTTTTGACCAATTATATGGTGCCCAGTCCGTGGAGGAGAGTCTCCTCTCCTTCACCATGGGTACCAACCGCACATAATCTGCTTACTTCCCGCATGGTGTGCACAGCCCCGTGCGGGAAGTAAGCAGATCAATGCACTCCTAGGTGTGCGGAATCCCCTGCAATTCCGCATTTTAATGAACATGTTGCTTTTTTTTCCGCGATGCGATTTTTTCGTAGAAAAAAAGGCTACATTTGCACAAAAAATGCGGAATACACTGAAAATAATGGGAGGCATATGTTAGCGTTTTTTTCGCGTTTTTATCACGTTTTTATAGCGAAAAAACGCGAAAAATACTGAATGTGTGCACATGGCCTCACACTGTTTTCTGCCCAGGCAATATGCAGCTTGAATCCTATGTGAAGCACGTGTTTGTTCTTGCACAATCCCTCACTGATTCTCCATTGCTGTAGTTTTCCTGGGAAAAGACACTTCTCTGATCGTTGTGTAAACCACACAGCATCTCAGCTTACCACCCACTCTAGAAGCCTGGATGGCCTAGGGGGTGATGCCCTGATCCTTCTCAGCGCTGTTCCTGGAGAGAGCTTATGTTACTCCTCCATGGACATTCTCCATTTTCCTCACACTGTCTTTCCTCACAGACTAACTAAACCCCTCCCAGTTAGGGTACCTGTGTAAAGCTCTAAGCTTCAGGCAAAGTAAGGGAGTCAGGTAAGCTACTTTCACACTAGCATCGTGTGACGGACGTCGCAATGCGTCGTTTTGGAGAAAAAACGCATCCTGCAAAGCTGCCCGCAGGATGCGTTTTTTCTCCATAGACTTGCATTAGCGATGCATTGTGACGTATGGCCACACGTCGCATCCGTTGGGCTACGGATGCTTTGTGTTTTTGGCGGCCGCGACTCACAAAAAGCGTTCAATGTAACGTTTTTTTTGTGCGTCGGGTCCGCCACTTTCGACCGCGCATGTATGGCCGAAACTCCGCCCCCTCCTCCCCGGAACTCACCATGGGCAGCAGATGCGTTGTAAAACTGCATCCGCTGCCCACGTTGTGCTACATTAACACACTCTCCGTCGGTACGTCGGGCCGACGGTTTGCAATGGCCCGTTCCGAAGGACTAGTGTGAAAGTAGCCTAAATTGTGTGTGCAGTTGTCTCCAGCAGAGAAAGCATAACTCCCATCATTTACAATGCAAATATAAAATAGTACATATTAACCATTTTGTGGCAACAAAAGACACAAGGCGCCACACATACATGGCTAACATGCAATATACTGTACATATCCATTTTGGGGCACTTCTCTTCTACAATTGTAAGCTACAGAGCATGAGAATTAGGACAGTCCCAGGATACATTAGACTGTCAAGTTCATCGTTTTAACTTGATATATGTCGATAGCGCAGAAAAGTGTGCAGCGCCCCAGAGTCCTGGTTGTTGCAGTACTGTTGCTCCGCCACTAAGGGGAGTGATAGTATGTCCGATGGCACCTAAGGAGTTCACCTGACCAGGTATCACAGACACCAATACACTTCACAGTCTGGCCTCCAGGGGGAGCAAAGGGTACTATGTATTAGGCCACTCCTCACAATCTGGTAAAACTGGGGGTTGGATAGGAAGTTAGAGAGAAGCTGACTGGGTTGGAACCAGGCAACATTGTGTGGCAGAGGGTGTTGCCGGGAAAGATTCAGGGGGGTCCCTGTCAGGGGTGGGATCCTGACAGAGGCCTAGCGAACAAGACAGAGCGTTAAGGAACCGCGCCTGCACTACATTGCGGCAGTGTCTCAAGAAAGGACAAGAAGCGAGGTTTATTGTGAAGAGTGAGAAACGAGATCACAGCAAAAAGGAGATAATACCAGTAGGAGTCGTGCCGTAAGATCGAGGCAACATCCTACTGAGGCACGTAGCCAGTGGCCGAAACGCCGAGGAAGTATTGGGCTCCAAGCATTACTTCAAACCAACGGCAGGTGTCATGATTCTCAATGGCGAGAGAACATAGCCCAGCATATATGAGAACTAGCTCTTGGAAGATGGAAACTATACTGACCATGAACTAAACCTGCCGCACAACTAGAAGTGGCCGGGTAGCATGCCTACGTTTTTTTTATCCCTAGATGCCCAGCGCCAGCCGGAGAACTACCTTATCCTAGCAGAGGAAAAGACAGTCCTGGCTCACCTCTAGAGAAATTTTCCCAAAAGGCAGACAGAGGCCCCCACATATATTGGCGGTGATTTTAGATGAAATGACAAACGTAGTATGAAAATAGGTTTAGCAAAAATCGAGGTCCGCTTTCTAGATAGCAAGAAGACAGAAAGGGCACTTTCATGGTCAGCAGAAAACTCTATCAAAACACCATCCAGAAATTACTTTCTAGCATTAACTCATAACACCAGAGTGGCAATTTCCGCTCACAAGAGCTTTCCAGACACAGTAACGAAACAGCAGCTGTGAACAGGAACAAAATGCAAAAACACACAAGGACAAAAGTCCAACTTAGCTGGGAGTTGTCTAGTAGCAGGAACATGCACAGAAAGGCTTCTGATTACATTGTTGACCGGCATGAAACTGACAGAGGAGCAAGGTTATATAGCGACTCCCACATCCTGATAGGAGCAGGTGAACAGAGGGGATGATGCACACAAGTACAATTCCACAAGTGGCCACCGGGGGAGCCCAGAATCCAATTTCACAACAGTACCCCCCCCTCAAGGAGGGGGCACCGAACCCTCACCAGAACCACCAGGGCGATCAGGATGAGCCCTATGAAAGGCACGGACCAGATCGGAGGCATGAACATCAGAGGCAGTCACCCAAGAATTATCCTCCTGACCGTATCCCTTCCATTTGACCAGATACTGGAGTTTCCGTCTGGAAACACGGGAGTCCAAGATTTTTTCCGCAACGTACTCCAACTCGCCCTCAACCAACACCGGAGCAGGAGGCTCAACGGAAGGCACAACCGGTACCTCATACCTGCGCAACAATGACCGATGAAAAACATTATGAATAGAAAAAGATGCAGGGAGGTCCAAACGGAAGGACACAGGGTTAAGAATCTCCAATATCTTGTACGGGCCGATGAACCGAGGCTTAAACTTAGGAGAAGAAACCCTCATAGGGACAAAACGAGAAGACAACCACACCAAGTCCCCGACACAAAGCCGAGGACCAACCCGACGCCGGCGGTTGGCAAAAAGCTGAGTCTTCTCCTGGGACAACTTCAAATTGTCCACCACCTGCCCCCAAATCTGATGCAACCTCTCCACCACAGCATCCACTCCAGGACAATCCGAAGATTCCACTTGACCGGAGGAAAATCGAGGATGAAACCCCGAATTACAGAAAAACGGGGACACCAAGGTGGCAGAGCTGGCCCGATTATTGAGGGCGAACTCCGCCAAAGGCAAAAAAGCAACCCAATCATCCTGATCCGCAGACACAAAACACCTCAAATATGTCTCCAAGGTCTGATTAGTCCGCTCGGTCTGGCCATTAGTCTGAGGATGGAAAGCAGACGAAAAAGACAAATCTATGGCCATCCTAGCACAGAATGCCCGCCAAAATCTAGACACGAATTGGGTCCCTCTGTCAGAAACGATATTCTCCGGAATACCATGCAAACGAACAACATTTTGAAAAAACAGAGGAACCAACTCGGAAGAAGAAGGCAACTTAGGCAAGGGAACCAGATGGACCATCTTAGAGAAACGGTCACACACCACCCAGATGACAGACATCTTATGAGAAACAGGCAGATCCGAAATAAAATCCATCGAGATGTGCGTCCAAGGCCTCTTCGGGATAGGCAAGGGTAACAACAATCCACTAGCCCGAGAACAACAAGGCTTGGCCCGAGCACAAACGTCACAAGACTGCACAAAGCCTCGCACATCTCGTGACAGGGAAGGCCACCAGAAGGACCTTGCCACCAAATCCCTGGTACCAAAGATTCCAGGATGACCTGCCAACGCAGAAGAATGAACCTCAGAGATGACTCTACTGGTCCAATCATCAGGAACAAACAGTCTACCAGGTGGGCAACGATCAGGTCTATCCGCCTGAAACTCCTGCAAGGCCCGCCGCAGGTCTGGAGAAACGGCAGACAATATCACTCCATCTTTAAGGATACCTGTGGGCTCAGAATTACCAGGGGAGTCAGGCTCAAAACTCCTAGAAAGGGCATCCGCCTTAACATTCTTAGAACCCGGTAGGTAAGACACCACAAAATTAAACCGAGAGAAAAACAACGACCAGCGCGCCTGTCTAGGATTCAGGCGCCTGGCAGACTCAAGGTAAATTAAATTTTTGTGGTCAGTCAATACCACCACCTGATGTCTGGCCCCCTCAAGCCAGTGACGCCACTCCTCAAAAGCCCACTTCATGGCCAAAAGCTCCCGATTCCCAATATCATAATTCCGCTCGGCGGGCGAAAATTTACGGGAAAAAAAAAGCACAAGGTCTCATCACGGAGCAGTCGGAACTTCTCTGCGACAACACCGCCCCAGCTCCGATTTCAGAAGCGTCGACCTCAACCTGAAAAGGAAGAGCAACATCAGGCTGACGCAACACTGGGGCGGAAGAAAAGCGGCGCTTGAGCTCCCGAAAGGCCTCCACAGCATCAGGGGACCAATCAGCAACATCAGCACCCTTCTTAGTCAAATCAGTCAATGGTTTTACAACATCAGAAAAACCAGCAATAAATCGACGATAAAAGTTAGCAAAGCCCAAAAATTTCTGAAGACTCTTAAGAGAAGAGGGTTGCGTCCAATCACCAATAGCCTGAACCTTGACAGGATCCATCTCGATGGAAGAGGGGGAAAAAATGTATCCCAAGAAAGAAATCTTTTGAACCCCAAAAACACACTTAGAACCCTTCACACACAAGGAATTAGACCGCAAAACCTGAAAAACCCTCCTGACCTGCTGGACATGAGAGTCCCAGTCATCCGAAAAAATCAGAATATCATCCAGATACACAATCATAAATTTATCCAAATAATCGCGGAAAATGTCATGCATAAAGGACTGGAAGACTGAAGGGGCATTTGAAAGACCAAAAGGCATCACCAAATACTCAAAATGGCCCTCGGGCGTATTAAATGCGGTTTTCCACTCATCCCCCTGCTTGATTCGCACCAAATTATACGCCCCACGGAGATCAATCTTAGAGAACCACTTGGCCCCCTTTATACGAGCAAACAAATCAGTAAGCAGTGGTAACGGATATTGATATTTAACCGTGATTTTATTCAAAAGTCGATAATCAATACACGGCCTCAAAGAGCCGTCTTTTTTAGACACAAAGAAAAAACCGGCTCCTAAGGGAGATGACGAAGGACGAATATGTCCCTTTTCCAAGGACTCCTTTATATATTCTCGCATAGCCGCGTGTTCAGGCACAGACAGATTAAATAAACGACCCTTAGGGTATTTACTACCCGGAATCAAGTCTATGGCACAATCGCACTCCCGGTGCGGAGGTAGTGAACCAACCTTGGGTTCTTCAAAAACGTCACGAAAGTCAGACAAGAATTCAGGAATCTCAGAGGGAATAGATGATGAAATGGAAACCAAAGGTACGTCCCCATGAGTTCCTTTACATCCCCAGCTTAACACAGACATAGCTCTCCAGTCGAGGACTGGGTTATGAGATTGCAGCCATGGCAATCCCAGCACCAAAACATCATGTAGATTATACAGCACCAGAAAGCGAATAACCTCCTGGTGATCCGGATTAACACGCATAGTCACTTGTGTCCAGTATTGTGGTTTATTACTAGCCAATGGGGTGGAGTCAATCCCTTTCAGAGGTATCGGAGCCTCCAATTGCTCCAAATCATACCCACAGCGTTTGGCAAAGGACCAATCCATAAGACTCAAAGCAGCGCCAGAGTCGACATAGGCGTCCGCGGTAATAGATGACAAAGAACAAATCAGGGTCACAGATAGAATAAACTTAGACTGTAAAGTGCTAATTGAAACAGACTTGTCAGGCTTCTTAGTACGCTTAGAGCATGCTGATATAACATGAGTTGAATCACCACAATAGAAGCACAACCCATTTTTTCGTCTAAAATTCTGCCGCTCGCTTCTGGACAGAATTCTATCACATTGCATATTTTCTGGCGTTTTCTCAGTAGACACCGCCAAATGGTGCACAGGTTTGCGCTCCCGCAGACGCCTATCGATCTGAATAGCCATCGTCATGGACTCATTCAGACTCGCAGGCACAGGGAACCCCACCATAACATCCTTAATGGCATCAGAGAGACCTTCTCTGAAAATCGCCGCCAGGGCGCACTCATTCCACTGAGTAAGCACAGACCATTTGCGGAATTTTTGGCAGTATATTTCAGCTTCATCTTGCCCCTGAGACAAGGACATCAAGGCCTTTTCCGCCTGAAGCTCTAAATGAGGTTCCTCATAAAGCAACCCCAAGGCCAGAAAAAACGCATCCACATTGAGCAACGCAGGATCCCCTGGTGCCAATGCAAAAGCCCAGTCTTGAGGGTCGCCCCGGAGCAAGGAAATTACAATCCTGACCTGCTGTGCAGGGTCTCCGGCAGAGCGAGACTTCAGGGACAAAAACAATTTGCAATTATTTTTAAAATTTTGAAAGTGAGATCTATTCCCCGAGAAGAATTCAGGCAAAGGAATTCTAGGCTCAGACATAGGTGCATGAACAACAAAATCTTGCAAATTTTGTACCTTTGTGGCGAGATTATTCAAACCTGTAGCTACACTCTGAAGATCCATTTGAAACAGGTGAACACAGAGCTATTCAAGGATTAGAAGGAGAGAAAGAGAGGAAGGCTGCAGTATAGGCAGACTAGCAAGTGATTCAATTAAGAGCACACTCAGAACTAGAGGAAAAAAAAAAAAAAAAAAAATTGTAGCAGACTTCTTTTTTCTCTCCTTTCTCAGCCAGTAATTTAACCCTTTTTTTTGGGCCGGTCAAACTGTCATGATTCTCAATGGCGAGAGAACATAGCCCAGCATATATGAGAACTAGCTCTTGGAAGATGGAAACTATACTGACCATGAACTAAACCTGCCGCACAACTAGAAGTGGCCGGGTAGCATGCCTACGTTTTTTTTATCCCTAGATGCCCAGCGCCAGCCGGAGAACTACCTTATCCTAGCAGAGGAAAAGACAGTCCTGGCTCACCTCTAGAGAAATTTTCCCAAAAGGCAGACAGAGGCCCCCACATATATTGGCGGTGATTTTAGATGAAATGACAAACGTAGTATGAAAATAGGTTTAGCAAAAATCGAGGTCCGCTTTCTAGATAGCAAGAAGACAGAAAGGGCACTTTCATGGTCAGCAGAAAACTCTATCAAAACACCATCCAGAAATTACTTTAAGACTCTAGCATTAACTCATAACACCAGAGTGGCAATTTCCGCTCACAAGAGCTTTCCAGACACAGTAACGAAACAGCAGCTGTGAACAGGAACAAAATGCAAAAACACACAAGGACAAAAGTCCAACTTAGCTGGGAGTTGTCTAGTAGCAGGAACATGCACAGAAAGGCTTCTGATTACATTGTTGACCGGCATGAAACTGACAGAGGAGCAAGGTTATATAGCGACTCCCACATCCTGATAGGAGCAGGTGAACAGAGGGGATGATGCACACAAGTACAATTCCACAAGTGGCCACCGGGGGAGCCCAGAATCCAATTTCACAACAGGCAGGACAGTTAATTATAGGTTGGCTGTCTCACCTAAATCACCTAAGCAGACATAGGGGGTAACTGTGGGAGAGGGGCGTCACTAGGGTCCGGGAAGAACTCCAGGCCTACCCGTCATACGGGTGCGTCCTAGCCATATCATCTGGGGGACGGAGAAGAACATCAGAACAGATACAAGTTGTGAGAAAGAACATCAGAAACAGACACAACAGCTGTGAGGACTATCCCGTGGTGCTCAGCAGGGAAGTACTACAACACACAGGCGCTAGAAGGTAGGCACTGATTTCTACCTGCAAAGGAAGCTCTGGATGTGCCTTCGGACCGGCCGGTCTCAGCCAGCCCTGTTAGCAGTACTCTGGATTGAGGATCCTGAAGCCTTCAGTAAAGAGGTAAAGAGACTTCAACCCTGTGTCCTCGTTATTCGTGACCTACACCATGCACCACCATCACACCTTTCATTGGACGCCCCTTAGCAGGGTCACGGACCGGGTCTAGCCACCGTGACAACCCCAAGACCAAGACAGAGAGGCCCGGTACCGAGTACCCCGCGGCCCTGCGTCTGGTGGCGCTCCAAACTTGGCGTTATGAACAGGATCTATTTAAGCCTGAAGAATTTAGGTCATGTGTGCCTTGGAACTGTGTCTGAATTGTGCTTGAACTGTGATTTATTGCAAAAACTGTGCATTGCTATTACCACCAAAAGTTCCCGCCAAAACCGCCACCATTGCAGCGCCACGGGGAGCGCAGAAGAAGAAGTGCGTGCCATGGGAGGTGTTGTGAATTTGCTTTTTGCTCCCTCTAGTGGTTACTAGTTTTTTGACTCTGGTTTTTCTGTCATTCCTTTTATCCGCACCTGGGTCGTTAGTTAGGGGTGTTGCTATATAAGCTCCCTAGACCTTCAGTTCAATGCCTGGCAACGTAGTTATCAGAGCTAGTCTGCTGTGCTCTTGTCTACTGATCCTGGTTCCAGTTATATCAGCTAAGTCTGCCTTTTGCTTTTTGCTATTTGTTTTGGTTTTGTATTTTTGTCCAGCTTGTTCCAAATCTATATCCTGACCTTTGCTGGAAGCTCTAGGGGGCTGGTGTTCTCCCCCCGGACCGTTAGACGGTTCGGGGGTTCTTGAATTTCCAGTGTGGATTTTGATAGGGTTTTTGTTGACCATATAAGTTACCTTTCTTTATTCTGCTATCAGTAAGCGGGCCTCTCTGTGCTAAACCTGGTTCATTTCTGTGTTTGTCATTTCCTCTTACCTCACCGTTATTATTTGTGGGGGGCTTCTATCCAGCTTTGGGGTCCCCTTCTCTGGAGGCAAGAAAGGTCTTTTGTTTTCCTCTACTAGGGGTAGCTGGATTCTCCGGCTGGAGCGTGTCATCTAGAATCAACGTAGGAATGATCCCCTGCTACTTCTAGTGTTGGCGTTAGGAGTAGATATATGGTCAACCCAGTTACCACTGCCCTATGAGCTGGATTTTTGTATTCTGCAGACTTCCACGTACCTCTGAGACCCTCGCCATTGGGGTCATAACAGTTTGCCAGGCGGGTATTAAATGTTTAATGCGTTGCAGAAGAGGGATTATAAGAAAGAAGATTCTGAGTTTTTTTTTTTTTTTCTTTCTTCTTCCCCTTTACCTCAGAGTGGCTATGCTTGCTGCAGACATGAATGTCCAGACCTTGATTACAAGTGTGGACCAGCTGGCTACTCGTGTGCAGGGCATACAAGACTATGTTATCAGAAATCCTAGGTCAGAACCTAAAATACCGATTCCTGAACTGTTTTCCGGAGACAGGTTTAAGTTTAGGAATTTTGTGAATAATTGTAAATTGTTTTTGTCCCTGAGACCCTGTTCATCTGGAGACTCTGCTCAGCAAGTAAAAATAGTTATTTCGTTCTTACGGGGCGACCCTCAGGATTGGGCTTTTTCGCTGGCGCCAGGAGATCCGGCATTGGCTGATATTGATGCGTTTTTTCTGGCGCTCGGTTTACTTTATGAGGAACCCAATCTTGAGATTCAGGCAGAAAAGGCCTTGCTGGCTATGTCTCAGGGGCAGGACGAGGCTGAAGTGTATTGCCAAAAATTTCGGAAATGGTCCGTGCTGACACATTGGAACGAGTGTGCACTGGCCGCTAATTTTAGAAATGGCCTATCTGAAGCCATTAAGAATGTTATGGTGGGTTTTCCCATTCCCACAGGTCTCAATGATACTATGGCACTGGCTATTCAAATTGACCGGCGGTTGCGGGAGCGCAAAACCGCAAATTCCCTCATGGTGTTGTCTGAACAGACACCTAATTCGGTGCAATGTGATAGAAAAACCGCAAATTCCCTCATGGTGTTGTCTGAACAGACACCTGATTTAATGCAATGTGATAGAATCCTGACTAGAAATGAGCGGAAAATTCATAGACGCCGGAATGGCTTGTGCTACTACTGTGGTGATTCTACACATGTTATCTCAGCATGCTCTAAACGTATAGCTAAGGTTGCTAGTCCTGTCACCGTTGGTAATTTGCAACCTAAATTTATTCTGTCTGTAACTTTGATTTGCTCACTGTCGTCTTATCCTGTCATGGCGTTTGTAGATTCAGGTGCTGCCCTGAGTCTTATGGATCTGTCATTTGCTAAGCACTGTGGTTTTACTCTTGAACCATTAGAAAATCCTATTCCTCTTAGGGGTATTGATGCTACGCCATTGGCAGCAAATAAACCGCAGTATTGGACACAGGTTATCATGTGCATGACTCCTGAACACCGCGAGGTGATACGTTTCCTGGTTTTACATAAAATGCATGATTTGGTTGTTTTAGGGCTGCCATGGTTACAGACCCATAATCCAGTCCTGGACTGGAAGGCTATGTCAGTCTCAAGTTGGGGCTGTCGTGGTATTCATGGGGATTCCCTGCCTGTGTCTATTGCTTCTTCTACGCCTTCGGAAGTTCCGGAGTATTTGTCTGATTATCAGGATGTCTTCAGTGAGTCTGAGTCCAGTGCACTGCCTCCTCATAGGGACTGTGACTGTGCTATAGATTTGATCCCAGGCAGTAAGTTTCCTAAGGGAAGACTGTTTAATCTGTCGGTACCTGAACATACCGCTATGCGTTCATATATCAAGGAGTCTCTGGAGAAAGGACATATTCGTCCGTCTTCTTCCCCCCTTGGTGCGGGATTCTTTTTTGTGGCAAAAAAGGACGGATCTTTGAGACCTTGTATTGATTATCGGCTTTTAAATAAGATCACTGTCAAATTTCAGTATCCTTTACCGCTGTTGTCTGACTTGTTTGCCCGGATTAAAGGTGCCAAGTGGTTCACCAAGATAGACCTTCGTGGTGCGTACAACCTTGTGCGCATTAAGCAAGGTGATGAATGGAAAACCGCATTCAATACGCCCGAAGGTCATTTTGAGTACTTGGTGATGCCTTTTGGGCTCTCCAATGCGCCTTCAGTTTTTCAGTCCTTTATGCATGACATTTTCCGGAAGTATCTGGATAAATTTTTGATTGTTTATCTGGATGATATTTTGGTTTTTTCTGATGATTGGGATTCGCATGTGGAGCAGGTCAGGTTGGTCTTTAAAATTTTGCGTGAAAATTCTTTGTTTGTCAAGGGCTCAAAGTGTCTCTTTGGTGTACAGAAGGTTCCCTTTTTGGGGTTCATTTTTTCCCCTTCTGCTGTGGAGATGGACCCAGTCAAGGTCCGAGCTATTCTTGATTGGACTCAGCCCTCGTCGGTTAAGAGTCTTCAGAAGTTCTTGGGTTTCGCTAACTTCTACCGTCGTTTTATCGCTAATTTTTCTAGCATTGTGAAACCGTTGACGGATATGACCAAGAAGGGCTCCGATGTAGCTAACTGGGCTCCTGCTGCCGTGGAGGCTTTCCAGGAGTTGAAGCGCCGGTTTACTTCGGCGCCTGTTTTGTGCCAGCCCGATGTCTCACTTCCCTTTCAGGTTGAGGTGGATGCTTCAGAGATTGGAGCAGGGGCCGTTTTGTCGCAGAGAGGCCCTGGCTGCTCTGTTATGAAACCTTGTGCCTTTTTCTCCAGGAAGTTTTCGCCTGCCGAGCGAAATTATGATGTGGGCAATCGGGAGTTGTTGGCCATGAAATGGGCATTTGAGGAGTGGCGTCATTGGCTCGAGGGTGCTAAGCATCGTGTGGTGGTCTTGACTGATCACAAAAATCTGATGTATCTCGAGTCTGCTAAACGCCTTAATCCGAGACAGGCCCGCTGGTCATTGTTTTTCTCCCGCTTTGATTTTGTTGTCTCGTATTTACCAGGTTCAAAGAATGTGAAGGCCGATGCTCTTTCTAGGAGCTTTGTGCCTGATGCTCCTGGAGTCGCTGATCCTGTTGGTATTCTTAAAGATGGAGTTATCTTGTCAGCTATTTCTCCGGATCTGCGACGTGTGTTGCAGAGATTTCAGGCTGATAGGCCTGAGTCTTGTCCACCTGACAGACTGTTTGTCCCGGATAAATGGACCAGCAGAGTCATTTCCGAGGTTCATTCCTCGGTGTTGGCAGGTCACCCGGGAATTTTTGGCACCAGAGATCTGGTGGCCAGGTCCTTTTGGTGGCCTTCCTTGTCAAGGGATGTGCGGTCATTTGTGCAGTCCTGTGGGACTTGTGCTCGAGCTAAGCCTTGCTGTTCTCGTGCCAGCGGTTTGCTCTTGCCCTTGCCTGTCCCGAAGAGACCTTGGACACATATCTCCATGGATTTCATTTCTGATCTTCCGCTATCTCAGGGCATGTCCGTTATCTGGGTGATATGTGATCGCTTCTCCAAGATGGTCCATTTGGTTCCTTTGCCTAAGCTGCCTTCCTCTTCCGATCTGGTTCCTGTGTTTTTCCAGAACGTGGTTCGTTTGCACGGCATCCCTGAGAATATTGTGTCAGACAGAGGATCCCAGTTCGTTTCTAGGTTCTGGCGATCCTTTTGTAGTAGGATGGGCATTGATTTGTCGTTTTCGTCTGCTTTCCATCCTCAGACTAATGGACAGACGGAGCGAACCAATCAGACTTTGGAGGCTTATTTGAGGTGTTTTGTCTCTGCTGATCAGGACGATTGGGTGACATTCTTGCCGTTGGCTGAGTTTGCCCTTAATAATCGGGCTAGTTCCGCCACCTTGGTTTCGCCTTTTTTCTGCAACTCTGGTTTCCATCCTCGCTTTTCTTTGGGTCATGTGGAGCCTTCTGACTGTCCTGGGGTGGATTCTGTGGTAGATAGGTTGCAGCGGATCTGGAATCATGTGGTGGACAACTTGAAGTTGTCACAGGAGAGGGCTCAGCGCTTTGCCAACCGCCGCCGCGGTGTGGGTCCCCGACTACGCGTTGGGGATTTGGTATGGCTTTCTTCCCGCTTTGTTCCTATGAAGGTCTCCTCTCCCAAATTTAAACCTCGTTTTATTGGGCCTTACAAGATATTGGAAATCCTTAATCCTGTATCTTTTCGTCTGGATCTTCCTGTGTCGTTTGCTATTCACAATGTATTTCATAGGTCCTTGTTGCGGCGGTACATTGTGCCTGTAGTTCCTTCTGCTGAGCCTCCTGCTCCGGTGTTGGTTGAGGGCGAGTTGGAGTACGTGGTGGAGAAGATCTTGGATTCTCGCCTCTCCAGGCGGAGGCTTCAGTACCTGGTCAAGTGGAAGGGCTATGGTCAGGAGGATAATTCCTGGGTGGTCGCCTCTGATGTTCATGCGGCCGATTTAGTTCGTGCCTTTCATGCCGCTCATCCTGATCGCCCTGGTGGTCGTGGTGAGGGTTCGGTGACCCCTCACTAAGGGGGGGGTACTGTTGTGAATTTGCTTTTTGCTCCCTCTAGTGGTTACTAGTTTTTTGACTCTGGTTTTTCTGTCATTCCTTTTATCCGCACCTGGGTCGTTAGTTAGGGGTGTTGCTATATAAGCTCCCTAGACCTTCAGTTCAATGCCTGGCAACGTAGTTATCAGAGCTAGTCTGCTGTGCTCTTGTCTACTGATCCTGGTTCCAGTTATATCAGCTAAGTCTGCCTTTTGCTTTTTGCTATTTGTTTTGGTTTTGTATTTTTGTCCAGCTTGTTCCAAATCTATATCCTGACCTTTGCTGGAAGCTCTAGGGGGCTGGTGTTCTCCCCCCGGACCGTTAGACGGTTCGGGGGTTCTTGAATTTCCAGTGTGGATTTTGATAGGGTTTTTGTTGACCATATAAGTTACCTTTCTTTATTCTGCTATCAGTAAGCGGGCCTCTCTGTGCTAAACCTGGTTCATTTCTGTGTTTGTCATTTCCTCTTACCTCACCGTTATTATTTGTGGGGGGCTTCTATCCAGCTTTGGGGTCCCCTTCTCTGGAGGCAAGAAAGGTCTTTTGTTTTCCTCTACTAGGGGTAGCTAGATTCTCCGGCTGGAGCGTGTCATCTAGAATCAACGTAGGAATGATCCCCGGCTACTTCTAGTGTTGGCGTTAGGAGTAGATATATGGTCAACCCAGTTACCACTGCCCTATGAGCTGGATTTTTGTATTCTGCAGACTTCCACGTACCTCTGAGACCCTCGCCATTGGGGTCATAACAGGGAGGAGACTATCAAAATGGCGCCAAAAGCGGCGACCGCCCCCTCCGACTACTGCTGCGAGATGACGACCTGCCAAGAAGGAGAGGAGAACCGCCCCCTGATTTGCAACGGCGGGAACGAGAGGAAGAAGAAGCTACACTGTTGTGAAATTGGATTTTGGGCTCCCCCGGTGGCCACTGGTGGAATTGAACTGGTGTGCATCATCCTCTCTGTTCACCTGTTTCCATCAGGAGGTGGGAGTCGCTATTTAGCCTTGCTCCTCTGTCACTTCCATGCCGGTCAACATTGTAATCAGAAGCCTTTCTGTGCATGTTCCTGCTTCTAGACAACTCCCAGCTAAGTTGGACTTAGTCCTTGTTTGTTTTTGCATTTTGTTCCAGTTCACAGCTGTAGTTTCGTTTCTGTGTCTGGAAAGCTCTTGTGATCTGAAATTGCCACTCTGATGTTATGAGTTAATACTAGAGTCTTAAAGTAATTTCAGGATGGTATTTTGATAGGGTTTTCAGCTGACCATGAAAGTGCCCTTTCTGTCTTCCTGCTATCTAGTAAGCGGACCTCAATTTTGCTAAACCTATTTTCATACTACGTTTGTCATTTCATCTAAAATCACCGCCAATATTTGTGGGGGCCTCTGTCTGCCTTTCGGGGAAATTTCTCTAGAGGTGAGCCAGGACTATATTTTCCTCTGCCAGGATTAGTTAGTCCTCCGGCCGGCGCTGGGCGTCTAGGGATAAAACGCAGGCTACGCTACCCGGCTACTGTTAGTTGTGCGGCAGGTTTAGTTCATGGTCAGTTTAGTTTCCATCCTTCCAAGAGCTAGTTCGTATGTTTGCTGGGCTATGTTCTCTTGCCATTGAGAACCATAACAGTTTGACCGGCCATAAAGGGTTAAATTAATTGACAGAGAAAGGAGAGAAAAGAGAAGTCTGCTGAAGATTTTTTTTTTTTTTCTCAGTTCTGAGTGTGCTTGTAATTGAATCTCTTGCAAGTCTGCCTATATTGCAGCCTTTCTCTCTCTCTCTCCTTCTAATCCTGGAATGGCTCTGTGTTCACCTGTTTAAAATGGATATTCAGAGTTTAGCTGCAGGTTTGAATAATCTCACCACGAAAGTTCAAAACTTACAAGATGTTGTTGTTCATGTTCCTATATCTGAACCTAGAATTCCTTTGCCTGAATTTTTCTCGGGGAATAGATCTTGCTTTCAAAATTTCAAAAATAATTGCAAGTTGTTTTTGTCCCTGAAATCTCGCTCTGCTGGAGATCCTGCTCAGCAGGTCAGGATTGTGATTTCTTTGCTCCGGGGCGACCCTCAGGATTGGGCTTTTGCATTGGCTCCAGGGGATCCTGCGTTGCTCAATGTGGATGCGTTTTTTCTGGCCTTGGGGTTGCTTTATGAGGAACCTCAGTTAGAACTTCAGGCGGAAAAGGCCTTGATGTCCCTATCTCAGGGGCAAGACGAAGCTGAAATATACTGCCAGAAATTCCGTAAATGGGCTGTGCTTACTCAGTGGAATGAGTGCGCCCTGGCGGCGAATTTCAGAGAGGGTCTCTCTGATGCCATTAAGGATGTTATGGTGGGGTTCCCTGTGCCTGCGGGTCTGAATGAGTCCATGACAATGGCTATCCAGATCGATAGGCGTCTGCGGGAGCGCAAACCTGTGCACCATTTGGCGGTGTCTACTGAGAAGACGCCAGAGAATATGCAATGTGATAGAATTCTGTCCAGAAGTGAACGGCAGAATTTTAGACGAAAAAATGGGTTGTGCTTCTATTGCGGTGATTCAACTCATGTTATATCAGCATGCTCTAAGCGTACTAAGAAGCTTGATAAGTCTGTTTCAATTGGCACTTTACAGTCTAAGTTTATTCTATCTGTGACCCTGATTTGTTCTTTATCATCTATTACCGCGGATGCCTATGTCGACTCTGGCGCCGCTTTGAGTCTTATGGATTGGTCCTTTGCCAAACGCTGTGGGTATGATTTGGAGCCTCTTGAAACTCCTATACCCCTGAAGGGGATTGACTCCACCCCATTGGCTAGCAATAAACCACAATACTGGACACAAGTAACTATGCGGATTAATCCGGATCACCAGGAGATTATTCGCTTTCTTGTGCTGTATAACCTACATGATGTGTTGGTGCTTGGATTGCCATGGCTGCAATCTCATAACCCAGTCCTTGACTGGAAAGCTATGTCTGTGTTAAGCTGGGGATGTAAGGGGACGCATGGGGACGTATCTGTGGTTTCCATTTCATCATCTATTCCCTCTGAGATTCCTGAATTCTTGACTGAATATCGTGACGTTTTTGAAGAACCTAAGCTTGGTTCATTACCTCCGCACCGGGAGTGCGATTGTGCCATAGATTTGATTCCGGGTAGTAAATACCCTAAGGGTCGTTTATTTAATCTGTCTGTGCCTGAACATGCTGCTATGCGAGAATATATAAAGGAGTCCTTGGAAAAGGGACATATTCGTCCTTCGTCATCTCCCTTAGGAGCCGGTTTTTTCTTTGTGGCTAAGAAAGATGGCTCTTTGAGGCCGTGCATTGATTATCGGCTTTTGAATAAAATCACGGTTAAATATCAATATCCGTTGCCACTGCTGACTGATTTGTTTGCTCGCATAAAGGGGGCCAAGTGGTTCTCTAAGATAGATCTTCGTGGGGCGTATAATTTGGTGCGAATTAAGCAGGGGGATGAGTGGAAAACCGCATTTAATACGCCCGAGGGCCACTTTGAGTATTTGGTGATGCCTTTTGGTCTTTCAAATGCCCCTTCAGTCTTTCAGTCCTTTATGCATGACATTTTCCGTGATTATTTGGATAAATTTATGATTGTGTATCTGGATGATATTTTGATTTTTTCGGATGACTGGGACTCTCATGTCCAGCAGGTCAGGAGGGTTTTTCAGGTTTTGCGGTCTAATTCCTTGTGTGTGAAGGGTTCTAAGTGCGTTTTTGGGGTTCAAAAGATTTCCTTTTTGGGATATATTTTTTCCCCCTCTTCCATCGAGATGGATCCTGTTAAGGTTCAGGCTATTTGTGATTGGACGCAACCCTCTTCTCTTAAGAGTCTTCAGAAATTTTTGGGCTTTGCTAACTTTTATCGTCGATTTATTGCTGGTTTTTCTGATGTTGTTAAACCATTGACTGATTTGACTAAGAAGGGTGCTGATGTTGCTGATTGGTCCCCTGCTGCTGTGGAGGCCTTTCGGGAGCTTAAGCGCCGCTTTTCTTCCGCCCCTGTGTTGCGTCAGCCTGATGTTGCTCTTCCTTTTCAGGTTGAGGTCGACGCTTCTGAAATCGGAGCTGGGGCGGTTTTGTCGCAGAGAAGTTCCGATTGCTCCGTGATGAGACCTTGTGCTTTTTTCTCGCGTAAATTTTCGCCCGCCGAGCGGAATTATGATGTTGGGAATCGGGAGCTTTTGGCCATGAAGTGGGCTTTTGAGGAGTGGCGTCATTGGCTTGAGGGGGCTAGACATCAGGTGGTGGTATTGACTGACCACAAAAATCTAATTTATCTTGAGTCCGCCAGACGCCTGAATCCTAGACAGGCGCGCTGGTCGTTGTTTTTCTCTCGGTTTAATTTTGTGGTGTCCTACCTGCCGGGTTCTAAGAATGTTAAGGCGGATGCCCTTTCTAGGAGTTTTGAGCCTGACTCCCCTGGTAATTCTGAACCTACAGGTATCCTTAAGGATGGAGTGATATTGTCTGCCGTTTCTCCAGACCTGCGGCGGGCCTTGCAGGAGTTTCAGGCGGATAGACCTGATCGTTGCCCACCTGGTAGACTGTTTGTTCCTGATGATTGGACCCGTAAAGTCATTTCTGAGGTTCATTCTTCTGCGTTGGCAGGTCATCCTGGAATCTTTGGTACCAGGGATTTGGTGGCAAGGTCCTTCTGGTGGCCTTCCCTGTCTCGAGATGTGCGAGGCTTCGTGCAGTCTTGTGACGTTTGTGCTCGGGCCAAGCCTTGTTGTTCTCGGGCTAGTGGATTGTTGTTGCCCTTGCCTATCCCGAAGAGGCCCTGGACGCACATCTCGATGGATTTTATTTCGGATCTTCCTGTTTCTCAGAAGATGTCTGTCATCTGGGTGGTGTGTGATCGTTTCTCTAAGATGGTCCATTTGGTTCCCCTGCCTAAGTTGCCTTCTTCTTCCGAGTTGGTTCCTCTGTTTTTTCAAAATGTGGTCCGTTTGCATGGTATTCCGGAGAATATCGTTTCTGACAGAGGTACCCAATTCGTGTCTAGATTTTGGCGAGCATTCTGTGCTAGGATGGGCATAGATTTGTCTTTCTCGTCTGCTTTCCATCCTCAGACTAATGGCCAGACCGAGCGGACGAATCAGACCTTGGAGACATATTTGAGGTGTTTTGTGTCTGCAGATCAGGATGATTGGGTTGCTTTTTTGCCTTTAGCGGAGTTTGCCCTCAATAATCGGGCCAGTTCTGCCACCTTGGTGTCTCCCTTTTTCTGTAATTCGGGGTTTCATCCTCGATTTTCTTCTGGTCAGGTGGAATCTTCGGATTGTCCTGGAGTGGATGCTGTGGTGGAGAGGTTGCATCAGATTTGGGGGCAGGTAGTGGACAATTTGAAGTTGTCCCAGGAGAAGACTCAGCTTTTTGCCAACCGCCGGCGTCGGGTTGGTCCTCGGCTTTGTGTTGGGGACTTGGTGTGGTTGTCTTCTCGTTTTGTCCCTATGAGGGTTTCTTCTCCTAAGTTTAAGCCTCGGTTCATCGGCCCGTACAAGATATTGGAGATTCTTAACCCTGTGTCCTTCCGTTTGGACCTCCCTGCATCTTTTTCTATTCATAATGTTTTTCATCGGTCATTATTGCGCAGGTATGAGGTACCGGTTGTGCCTTCCGTTGAGCCTCCTGCTCCGGTGTTGGTTGAGGGCGAGTTGGAGTACGTTGTGGAAAAAATCTTGGACTCCCGTGTTTCCAGACGGAAACTCCAGTATCTGGTCAAATGGAAGGGATACGGTCAGGAGGATAATTCTTGGGTGACTGCCTCTGATGTTCATGCCTCCGATTTGGTCCGTGCCTTTCATGGGGCTCATCCTGATCGCCCTGGTGGTTCTGGTGAGGGTTCGGTGCCCCCTCCTTGAGGGGGGGGGTACTGTTGTGAAATTGGATTTTGGGCTCCCCCGGTGGCCACTGGTGGAATTGAACTGGTGTGCATCATCCTCTCTGTTCACCTGTTTCCATCAGGAGGTGGGAGTCGCTATTTAGCCTTGCTCCTCTGTCACTTCCATGCCGGTCAACATTGTAATCAGAAGCCTTTCTGTGCATGTTCCTGCTTCTAGACAACTCCCAGCTAAGTTGGACTTAGTCCTTGTTTGTTTTTGCATTTTGTTCCAGTTCACAGCTGTAGTTTCGTTTCTGTGTCTGGAAAGCTCTTGTGATCTGAAATTGCCACTCTGATGTTATGAGTTAATACTAGAGTCTTAAAGTAATTTCAGGATGGTATTTTGATAGGGTTTTCAGCTGACCATGAAAGTGCCCTTTCTGTCTTCCTGCTATCTAGTAAGCGGACCTCAATTTTGCTAAACCTATTTTCATACTACGTTTGTCATTTCATCTAAAATCACCGCCAATATTTGTGGGGGCCTCTGTCTGCCTTTCGGGGAAATTTCTCTAGAGGTGAGCCAGGACTATATTTTCCTCTGCCAGGATTAGTTAGTCCTCCGGCCGGCGCTGGGCGTCTAGGGATAAAACGCAGGCTACGCTACCCGGCTACTGTTAGTTGTGCGGCAGGTTTAGTTCATGGTCAGTTTAGTTTCCATCCTTCCAAGAGCTAGTTCGTATGTTTGCTGGGCTATGTTCTCTTGCCATTGAGAACCATAACACTACACCCTCAGAAAATGGAGGGGCAACGTGCATGTGCCACCGAAGATCCCAGAGCAGGGATGGCGACCAGTGAGTCCCAGAGCATTGGCGAAGTGATCCCGGCCTGTCCTTGTCCACCGGAGACGGACCCGAACCCACCGCAGCTGGAGGATCCGGACCTCTCGGAGCAACAGGCGGCAGAGCCGAGCCAGCCTATCCCAAACATGGAGCCAGCCGATGCAAAGCAATGGAAGTCGGAGCTGTGCCAGGTGGCCGCCCTGGAGGAAACGCGGTCCGGGCTGCAGCCGATTCCAGTGTCCTTGTCAACAGAACAGATCGACATCGGTGGAATCACATCAGACGCAGGTATGGAAAGCGTCCCTGCTCCCCCGACCGATCCTGCTCTCCCGACCGACCCTGCTCCTGTGACCGCTCCCCAGCCCGACAATAGCCGAGTTTTCACCGCTGAGCTGGTAGTGCTAACCCCAGGCACCATGGGGAAGCTGGTGCCTCCGTTACCAACCACGATGGGGAAACCGCTAGGTGTGAGCTCAGAGGGGGTGACCTTCCAGTGGGACACCCCACGGATCGGGCCGGATGGGGCCAGGCAGGAGGGCCTTAGCATTGCTGCGCCCACCTGGGAACAGTATAAGCAATGCTTAATTCTACAATGGCAAAACCGAAAACAGACAGAACCACATGACCCACCAAAAATACAAAGACCAAAGACTGAACATAACAGGAGGAACTCGGTAAGGCAGGGGACTGTACTAGCCTTTCACCCAAAGCGGAGTTGGGGCTCTATACAAGAACCGGGACTGCCGATTGAAATCTTCTTTACCAGCTACAATGTGAAAACCCCGTTCCGCAATAGATGTGACAATCAGCTACCAAGTAAAGGGGACCAGGTGACCTACACTCGCCACCGGAGTGCGCAGGGGTGGTGCGCTCGAGACGTCCAACGATGCGAGCCGGCAGTAGCGCCACCTGTTGTCCCGACTACGACTAACCCGGATATGACCAACACCACTACTGTCGCCACGGTGTGTATTATCGCCGCTACTGAACTTGCGACTACAGCCGACATTCGAATCCAGACACCGGGTGATCTGACTATGCCTGGGAGACTGACCAATGATACTGATCCTGCATCCGCCAAAGACAGAGGACCGCAGCCTTACCGGCCAGCGAGTGTCCGCCACCAGCTGATGCAGTGTAACCTCCTGTAAGGATAAACCTCGGAACCACGAGTATGTAAATAGTTAACTGTTTATTCCCTTGCTTTTTGCTGCTAATACCCGACCAGGGTTGTCCTTAAAGGGATCCCTTTGTTTACCCAGGATCCCTATTGCTTTTATTTTTGCTTTTATTTTCCTTTTTGCTCCTTGTTCACCCATGTTATAAAGACTGCCGAATCATGGACGGTGAATGGTTCACAAACTGCATTGTAAATAGTTTGCACCTTATTAAAGGTGCCCCCTACTGGTTTTACAAGAGGAGGAACTCTTTGCGAAGAAACTGTTCCTGGAAACAGTACAGGAGTTCCTGCTGTAAACGGACTTGCGACTTGAGAAGTTGCGCTACCTCAAAGAGACTTGGTTCCCTCTTAAAGGGGATTTTCACCAGTTGCACTTAATGTATAATGTTGCCTTAAAAGAAAGTGAATAGTAATAATGTTTTACATAGCAAGTTATATGTAGCCAGCTAGTCAGTCATAGAAAATGTTTGATAATGTTGCTAGAGATTGAGGACAGGAAGTAGACCCGTAGGGGTTAGTGAGAGAGTCCTCCTAGGAGCCATAGAGAGATGGCTCAGTGATCCTGTACTAAGAAAAGAGGCAGTAGGCCTGGGCAGATAGACAGGCGGTCCTGCATATGAACAATCAGAAAGTAAAAAGAAGAGTATTGCACTTAGAAGAGAAAAATAAAGAAAAAGTTAATTTATATTTTAGAAGTTTTATAGTAAGCCTTTAGTGGGTTCAGCTTATACGCCCTTAAAGGAAAAAGTTAAATTATTGTTCAGAATTTGCACTAAGTAGAATACTGGGTAATAGAAGTTATTTATAGTATGTTATTTAAAGTATTTAACCATGTTTTGTTTGTAACTTTCAAGAGTCCTCACCTCCCATAAAGGGAAGCACTGTTATAATTATTTGTTCATAGCATTTTCAAAATTTGTATGTCTTTTTGCTGACATGTATTGTTGCTTTCTTCCCAGTCCGGGAGTACTGGATTTAACCGGGGGGGAGTGCAGCGCCCCAGAGTCCTGGTCGTTGCAGTACTGTTGCTCCGCCACTAAGGGGAGTGATGGTATGTCCGATGGCACCTAAGGAGTTCACCTGACCAGGTATCACAGAAACCAATACACTTCACAGTCTGGCCTCCAGGGGGAGCAAAGGGTACTATGTATTAGGCCACTCCTCACAATCTGGTAAAACTGGGGGTTGGATAGGAAGTTAGAGAGAAGCTGACTGGGTTGGAACCAGGCAACATCGTGTGGCAGAGGGTGTTGCGGGGAAAGATTCAGGGGGATCCTGACAGAGGCCTAGCGAACAAGACAGAGCGTTAAGGAACCGCGCCTGCACTACATTGCGGCGGTATCTCAAGAAAGGACAAGAAGCGAGGTTTATTGTGAAGAGTGAGAAACGAGATCA
Organism: Ranitomeya variabilis; assembly: GCF_051348905.1. Taxonomy (NCBI): domain Eukaryota; kingdom Metazoa; phylum Chordata; class Amphibia; order Anura; family Dendrobatidae; genus Ranitomeya; species Ranitomeya variabilis. The sequence continues at coordinate 615,990,674 of NC_135234.1, read as the reverse complement.
CAGCAAAAAGGAGATAATACCAGTAGGAGTCATGCCGTAAGATCGAGGCAACATCCTACTGAGGCGCGTAGCCGATGGCCAGAACGCCGAGGAAGTATTGGGCTCTAAGCATTACTTCAAACCAACGGCAGGACAGTTAATTATAGGTTGCCTGTCTCACCTAAATCACCTAAGCAGACATAGGGGGCAACTGTGGGAGAGGGGCGTCACTAGGGTCCCGGAAGAACTCCAGGCCTACCCGTCATACGGGTGTGTCCTAGCCAAATCATCTGGGGGACGGAGAAGAACATCAGAACAGATACAAGTTGTGAGAAAAAACATCAGAAACAGACACAACAGTTGTGAGGACTGTTATGACCCCAATGGCAGAGGGTCTCAGAAATAAATACCAAGTCTGCAAACACAAAAAAAAACAGCTCATAGGGCAGTGGTAACTGGGCTGACCGTATATCTAATCCTAGCACCACAAATAGCAGCAGCCGGGGAACGTGCCTACGTTGGTTCTAGACGTCTCGCGCCAGCCGGAGAACTAACTAACCCTAGAAGGGAAAAGATAGACCTTTCTTGCCTCCAGAGAAAAGACCCCAAAAGTTGGATACAAGCCCCCAACAAATAATAACGGTGAGGTAAGAAGAAAAGACAAACGTAAGAATGAACTAGGTATTTAGCAAAGAGAGGTCCACTGACTAATAGCAGAATATAGTAAGATGACTTATACGGTCAGCAAAAACCCTATCAAAATTTCCACGCTGGATATTCAAGAACCCCCGAACCGTCTAACGGCCCGGGGGGAGAATACCAGCCTCCTAGAGCTTCCAGCAAAATCAGGAATCACATTTAGTACAAGCTGGACAAAAAATAAGAGCAATGCAAATAACCAAAAGACAAGGAAGCAGGACTTAGCTTAATTTTGCAAGAACCCGGACCAGCAGACAGGAGCAAACAGAAAGGACTGATTACAACGATGCCAGGCACCAGACTGAGAATTCAGGAAGTTCATATAGCAACACCCCTGGACTAACGACCCAGGTGGTGCCAAACTGAGGAAAGACAATCCCAGAGTCATATCACTAGTGACCACAAGAGGGAGCCAAAAAAGTCTAATTCACAACAGTACCCTTCCTTTAAGGAGGGGTCACCGAACCCTCACCAAGACCACCAGGGCGATCAGGATGAGCAGCGTGAAAGGCCCGAACTAAATCGGCCGCATGCACATCAGAGGCAACCACCCAGGAATTATCCTCCTGACCATAGCCCTTCCACTTGACCAGATACTGAAGCCTCCGCCTGGAGAGACGAGAATCCAAGATCTTCTCCACCACGTACTCCAACTCGCCCTCAACCAACACCGGAGCAGGAGGCTCAACAGAAGGAACCACAGGTACAACGTACCGCCGCAACAAAGACCTATGGAACACGTTGTGAATGGCAAACGACACTGGAAGATCCAAGCGAAAGGACACAGGATTAAGGATTTCCAATATCTTGTAAGGACCGATGAAGCGAGGCTTAAATTTAGGAGAGGAGACCTTCATAGGAACAAATCGAGAAGACAGCCATACCAAATCCCCAACACAAAGTCGGGGACCCACACCGCGGCGGCGGTTGGCAAAACGCTGAGCCTTCTCCTGTGACAACTTTAAGTTGTCCACCACATGATTCCAAATCTGCTGCAACCTATCCACCACAGAATCTACCCCAGGACAGTCAGAAGGCTCCACATGTCCCGAGGAAAAACGAGGATGGAAACCAGAGTTGCAGAAAAATGGCGAAACCAAAGTAGCGGAACTAGCCCGATTATTAAGGGCAAACTCAGCCAACGGCAAGAAGGTCACCCAATCATCCTGATCTGCAGAAACAAAACACCTCAAATAAGCCTCCAGAGTCTGATTAGTTCGCTCCGTTTGTCCATTAGTCTGAGGATGAAAGGCAGACGAAAACGACAAATCAATGCCCATCTTAGCACAAAAGGATCGCCAGAACCTGGAAACAAACTGGGATCCTCTGTCAGACACGATATTCTCAGGAATGCCGTGCAAACGAACCACATTCTGAAAGAACAAAGGAACCAGATCGGAAGAGGAAGGCAGCTTAGGCAAAGATACCAAATGGACCATCTTGGAAAAGCGATCACATACCACCCAGATGACAGACATGCCCTGAGACACCGGAAGATCTGAAATGAAATCCATGGAAATGTGTGTCCAAGGCCTCTTCGGGACAGGCAAGGGCAAGAGCAACCCGCTGGCACGAGAACAGCAAGGCTTAGCTCGAGCACAAGTCCCACAGGACTGCACAAATGACCGCACATCCCGTGACAAGGAAGGCCACCAAAAGGACCTAGCCACCAAATCTCTGGTGCCAAAAATTCCCGGATGCCCTGCCAACACCAAGGAATGAACCTCGGAAATGACTCTGCTGGTCCACTTATCAGGAACAAACAGTCTGTCAGGTGGACAAGAGTCAGGTCTACCAGCCTGAAATCTCTGCAACACACGTCGCAAATCCGGAGAAATGGCTGACAAGATTACTCCCTTTAAGAATACCAACTGGTTCTGCGACTCCAGGAGAGTCAGGCACAAAGCTCCTTGAAAGAGCATCAGCCTTCACATTCTTTGAACCTGGTAAATACGAGACCACAAAGTCAAAACGGGAGAAAAACAATGACCAACGGGCCTGTCTAGGATTCAGGCGTTTAGCAGACTCGAGATACATCAGATTTTTGTGATCAGTCAAGACCACCACACGATGCTTAGCACCCTCGAGCCAATGACGCCACTCCTCAAATGCCCACTTCATGGCCAGCAACTCCCGATTGCCAACATCATAATTCCGCTCAGCAGGCGAAAACTTCCTAGAGAAAAAAGCACATGGTCTCATTACAGAGCAACCAGGGCCTCTCTGCGACAAAACGGCCCCTGCCCCAATCTCAGAAGCATCCACTTCAACCTGAAAGGGAAGTGAGACATCAGGCTGGCACAAAACAGGCGCTGAAGTACACCGGCGCATCACTTCTTGGAAAGCCTCCACGGCTGCAGGAGCCCAGTTAGCAACATCAGAACCTTTCTTGGTCATATCCGTCAAAGGTTTAACAACGCTAGAAAAATTAGCGATAAAACGACGGTAGAAGTTAGCAAAGCCCAAGAACTTCTGAAGACTCTTAACTGACGTGGGTTGAGTCCAATCATGAATAGCTCGGACCTTGACTGGGTCCATCTCCACCGCAGAAGGGGAAAAAATAAAACCCAAAAAGGGAACCTTCTGTACTCCAAAGAGACACTTTGAGCCCTTAACAAATAAAGCATTCTCACGCAAAACCTGAAACACCATCCTGACCTGCTCTACATGCGAGTCCCAATCATCAGAAAAAAACAGAATATCATCCAGATAAACAATCATAAATTTATCCAGATACTTCCGGAAAATATCATGCATAAAGGACTGAAACACTGAAGGAGCATTAGAGAGCCCAAAAGGCATCACCAAGTACTCAAAATGACCTTCGGGCGTATTAAATGCAGTTTTCCATTCATCTCCTTGCTTAATGCGCACAAGGTTGTACGCACCACGAAGATCTATCTTGGGGAACCACTTGGCACCTTTAATCCGGGCAAACAAGTCTGACAACAGAGGCAAAGGATACTGAAATTTAACAGTGATTTTATTCAGAAGCCGATAGTCAATACAAGGTCTCAAAGATCCAACCTTCTTGGCCACAAAAAAGAATCCCGCACCAAGAGGGGAAGAGGATGGACGGATATGCCCCTTCTCCAGAGATTCCTTGATATATGAACGCATTGCGGTATGCTCAGGTACAGACAGATTAAATAGTCTTCCCTTAGGAAATTTACTACCTGGAATCAAATCTATAGCGCAGTCACAGTCCCTATGAGGAGGCAGAGCACTGGACCTGGACTCGCTGAATTCATCCTGAAAATCAGACAAATACTCAGGAACTTCCGAAGGAATAGAGGAAGCAATAGACACCGGCGGGGAATCACCATGAATTCCCTGACAGCCCCAACTTGACACAGACATTGCCTTCCAATCCAAGACTGGATTATGGGTCTGTAACCATGGCAGACACAAAACGACCAAATCATGCATTTTATGCAGAACAAGAAAACGAATCACCTCCCGATGTTCAGGAGTCATGCACATGGTTACCTGTGTCCAAAACTGCGGTTTATTTTCCGCCAATGGCGTAGCATCAATACCTCTAAGAGGGATAGGATTTACCAACGGCTCAAGAACAAAACCACAGCGCTTGGCAAATGACAGATCCATAAGACTCAGGGCAGCACCTGAATCCACAAACGCCATAACAGGGTAGGAAGACAATGAGCAAATTAAAGTCACAGACAAAATAAATTTAGGTTGCAAATTACCAATGGCGACAGGACTAACAACCCTTGTTAGGCGTTTAGAGCATGCTGATATAACATGTGTAGAATCACCACAGTAAAAACACAACCCATTCTGACGTCTATGATTTTTCCGTTCATTTCTAGTCTGAATTCTACCACATTGCATTAAATCAGGTGTTTGTTCAGACAACACCACAAGAGGATTAGCGGCTTTGCGCTCCCGCAAACGCCGGTCAATTTGAATAGCCAGCGCCATGGAATCATTCAGACCTATAGGAATGGAGAAACCCACCATCACATTCTTAATGGCTTCAGAAAGGCCATTTCTGAAATTTGCGGCCAGAGCACACTCATTCCACTGAGTAAGCACGGACCATTTCCGAAATTTTTGGCAATACACTTCAGCTTCATCCTGGCCCTGAGAAATAGCCAGCAAGGCTTTTTCTGCCTGAATTTCAAGATTGGGTTCCTCGTAAAGCAATCCGAGCGCCAGAAAAAACGCATCAATATTTGCCAATGCCGGATCTCCTGGCGCTAGCGAGAAGGCCCAATCCTGAGGGTCGCCCCATAAGAAAGAGATAACAATTTTAACTTGCTGAGCTGAGTCTCCAGACGAACGGGGTCTCAGAGATAGAAACAATTTACAATTATTCCTGAAATTCCTAAACTTGAATCGGTCTCCAGAGAACAGTTCAGGAATAGGTATTTTAGGTTCAGACATAGGACTACTGGTAACAAAATCTTGTATGCCCTGCACACGAGCAGCAAGCTGGTCCACACTTGTAATCAAGGTCTGGACATTCATGTCTGCAGCAAGCTCAAGCCACTCAGAGGTAAAGGGGAGGAAGAAAGAGAAGAAAAAAAAAAAAAAACTCAGAATTTCCTTTCTTATTATCCCACTTCTGCAATGCATTAAACATTCAACTTTGGCCTGGCATACTGTTATGACCCCAATGGCAGAGGGTCTCAGAAATAAATACCAAGTCTGCAAACACAAAAAAACCCAGCTCATAGGGCAGTGGTAACTGGGCTGACCGTATATCTAATCCTAGCACCACAAATAGCAGCAGCCGGGGAACGTGCCTACGTTGGTTCTAGACGTCTCGCGCCAGCCGGAGAACTAACTAACCCTAGAAGGGAAAAGATAGACCTTTCTTGCCTCCAGAGAAAAGACCCCAAAAGTTGGATACAAGCCCCAACAAATAATAACGGTGAGGTAAGAAGAAAAGACAAACGTAAGAATGAACTAGGTATTTAGCAAAGAGAGGCCCACTGACTAATAGCAGAATATAGTAAGATGACTTATACGGTCAGCAAAAACCCTATCAAAATTTCCATGCTGGATATTCAAGAACCCCCGAACCGTCTAACGGCCCGGGGGGAGAATACCAGCCCCCTAGAGCTTCCAGCAAAATCAGGAATCACATTTAGTACCAGCTGGACAAAAAATAAGAGCAATGCAAATAACCAAAAGACAAGGAAGCAGGACTTAGCTTAATTTTGCAAGAACCCGGACCAGCAGACAGGAGCAAACAGAAAGGACTGATTACAACGATGCCAGGCACCAGACTGAGAATTCAGGAAGTTCATATAGCAACACCCCTGGACTAACGACCCAGGTGGTGCCAAACTGAGGAAAGACAATCCCAGAGTCATATCACTAGTGACCACAAGAGGGAGCCAAAAAAGTTCTAATTCACAACAGAGGACTATCCCGTGGTGCTCAGCAGGGAAGTACTACAACACACAGGCGCTAGAAGGTAGGCACTGATTTCTACCTGCAAAGGAAGCTCTGGATGTGCCTTCGGACCGGCCGGTCTCAGCCACCCCTGTTAGCAGTACTCTGGATTGAGGATCCTGGAGCCTTCAGTAAAGAGGTAAAGAGACTGCAACCCTGTGTCCTCGTTATTCATCGCGACCTACACCACGCACCACCATCACACCTTTCATTGGACGCCCCTTAGCAGGGTCACGGACTGGGTCTAGCCACCGTGACAACCCCAAGACCGAGACAGAGAGGCCCGTTACCGAGTACCCCGCGGCCCTGCGTCTGGGGGAGCTCCAAGTGCTATTAAGACAATATGAACAATTAATGTGACCAGTAAAAACAAAATAACTGTAAAATGTCACGGGGGTACTGGGTAGAACACAGCTGATTACCCGGGCCCCTGCAATATCCCTCAAACTAGGGAAACCCTGTCTGTCCCTCTCCCAGAGTTTACACTGAAGGTGTGCATGTCTGGGCCGCCAGGCCTGACCCTGAGTCCTGTTTCAGTACTAATCTGAAACCTCTACCCGCCACCCAGTGATAAGACCTCTCACCAACCCCCACAGAAAGCACAGACAGGGAAAACTAAAAAACGCACCACGCCGCAGACACACAGGAAAACACTATAAAGTGCACAGAGCAAAACAATACAAATATAGGAAGGATAAATATAACGAAAGATAATACACCACCAGATACGATATTTCCTCTAGTAGACCACCACTCCAGACCGATATCACCAGGCACAAGACACAAGCTATAATCGGCGACGCCCAAAGCCCAGCAAAACTATTTAAAGGCAATGGGCGAGACTAAGCCTCCAACCCGAGTACCAGCCAGATTAACCCCGGACAAACTGGATCAATGTAGCCGGGGCCACTGAGCATAGAGTGGACGAATGAGGAATTACCGCTGTCTGTCGGACGCCCTAGTGTGAACAGCATCCGTCATGACATAACCATAATGATCTGCACAAGTTTCTCTAACTTCAACAAAACTGGAGAAAAGTGCCTTATATTTACAGACTGTTCTAGAATTTATGGCTGGTTGCCAATACAAAAAATTGTTTGGCTTTTATTATTTCCTAAGCAATCCAGTACCCAAAGGATTTTAAGAACTTAAGATTTTTAATTGACTGAAAAGCTGTTACATTATGTTTTTTATAAAATTACATTTTGATTTTCATATTTTAGTGGGTCAATGAGCTTTGTAGTTAATGATGGGATGAATCCGAAAAACAGATACAAGCAGCTCAACATCACTCCAAGATGTCAGCATCCAATAAAGGTGTTAAATCTACCAAATCTAATGTCTGTTCTCAGGAGACCACTGCTGACTGTGATACATATCCACATTGTGAATTTGTGCATATGACACTATATGCTCTGTTCGGTAACAGGTCCTCAGAGCTTAGATGAAGCCAACATACTCTCCTAAAATAGAAATGCAATATTCAGTTGGATGATTTTTCTTTTTGTAAAAGGGAATATGGATGTCTGAAACATGGAGGGTAAGTCGAATAGAATTTCTGTGTAATGCAAAGCACTGGTTTCAGATCTCATACAGTAAATGGTATCCCAAAAACTGCACTGCTATATACATATTTGTATTATGTACTCTGGATAGAAACAGACATAAGATAGTCACAAAGCTTTAAACTAGTGGAACTCAGGAGACTTTGTCATCTAGTAAGCCCATAGTTAGAGGCTATTGGTTTATCAAGGTATAAATTAATTTTAAAGGGGTTGTCCTATAAGAAACATACACTGTATAGGCAAAAATATTGGGACACCAACACATTACAGTTATGGGAGCTTTTATGGCATCCCAAACTAAATTCATACAATTTGCAATGGAATTAGTCCTCCTTATTCATTTAAAAGTGTTCACTCTTCTGGGAAGACTTTCGACAGATTTTAAAGTGTGTCTGTGAGGATTCTTGCCCATTCAGATAGAAGAGCATTTATGATAATGGACTATAGGGACTGACTCCATTCTAGCTCATCCCAAAGATGTAGAGAGGTTTGGCTTCATGGACAGTCATGTTCTTTCACACCAAATTCACCCAACCTTGAAACTTCTTTTGTGCACTTGAGCTGTCATGTCCGACAACTTGGGAATCATACAGTATTGTTTTGTTGTTGTTATGTTGTTATGCAATAAGATTTGCCTTTTTGAAGTTTGCCCACTCTCTCTCCCTGTCTGGCTCCCTAGCTCTAATGTCAGCAGCCCCCATTCTTCTTCCTCATTGGGAGTATGATAACCATCTTAAGAAGCCACGTGTTGCAGCTCTGGTTCAGAATAGTCTTTTTTTATCTACCGTCGCTGTAACAGATACTGTTATCGTAGCTGTGCATTCTTCAAGAATTCAGCTCTAAAATAAACCTTCTTCTGGAATCCTCATGTTGTACATGCCACTGCAGTTGAATTCAAGCTTTCTGATTAAATCTCTTTGAGTGAGTAGTGCTATATAGATATCCATATAAATAGTATTATCCACTAGTCCTTAACCCCTTCCTGATGTCGGATGGGATAGTGTTATGATCCTTAGTGGTTGAGGATCACAAATTACTCCAGCTAAGTAACAAACATAGGACAAGCTCTAGGGAGGTGGCAAACTGGACTGACCGCAAATCTGAACCTATCCAAACACACTAGAAGTAGCCGGTGAACGTGCCTAAAAATCCTAGATGTCTCGAGCCAGCCTGAGGAACTAACTACCCCTAGAGAGAAAGAAAGACCTCTCTTGCCTCCAGAGAAATAATCCCCAAAGATATAGAAGCCCCCAACAAATAATAACGGTGAGGTAAGAGGAAGGCACATACACAGGGGTGAAAGCAGATTCAGCAAATGAGGCCCACTAATACTAGATAGCAGAAAATAGAAAAGGGAATCTATGCGGTCAGTAAAAAACCCTTACAAAATATCCACTCTGAGATTTCAAGAACCTCCACACCAACTAACGGTGTGGGGGGAGAAACTCAGTCCCCTAGAGCAACCAGCAAGCGAGGAAATCACATTTTAGCGAGCTGGACTAAAAACATAATGAACACTGATAATCAAAAAATGATCAAACAAAAACTTAGCTTGTCTTGGAGAGACTGGGAGCAAGGTAGACACAAGGAATCTGAAGAGCACTGAATACATTGATAGCAGGCAAGGAACTGAGTATCCAGGTGAGCTAAATAGGAAACCAACCAAGGATAACGAACCAGCTGATGCAGCAACCTGCAGAAAGACAACACTACACAGTACCGCTTGTGACCACTAGAGGGAGCCCAAAAATAGAGTTCACAACAGGATAGTACGTCCGACGTCAGGTCCCCTGCTTTGATGCAGGGCTCCGCGGTGAGCCCGCATCAAAGCCGGGACATGTCAGCTGTTTTGAACAGCTGACATGTGCCTGCAATAGCGGCGGGTGAAATCGCAATTCACCCGCCGCTATTAACTAGTTAAATGCCGCTGTCAAACGCAGACAGCGGCATTTAACTACCGCATCCGGCCGGGCGGCCGGATATGAGCGCATCGCCGACCCCCGTCACATGATCGGGGGTCGGCGATGCTTCAGTATTGTAACCATAGAGGTCCTTGAGACCTCTATGGTTACTGATCGCCGGTAGCTGTGAGCGCCACCCTGTGGTCGGCGCTCACAGCACACCTGATTTTCTGCTGCATAGCAGCAATCTAATGATCGCTGTTATGTAGCAGAGGCGATCGAGTTGTGCCTGCTTCTAGCCTCCCATGGAGGCTATTGAAGCATGGCAAAAGTAAAAAAAAAAAGTTAAAAAAATGTGAAAAAAATAAAAAAAAACATAAAAGTTTAAATCACCCCCCTTTTGCCCCAATCAAAATAAATCAATAAAAAAAAATTCAAACCTACATATATTTGGTATCGCCGCGTTCAGAATCGCCTGATCTATCAATAAAAAAAAAGCATTAACCTGATCGCTAAACGGCGTAATGAGAAAAAAATCCGAGACGCCAGAATTACGTTTTTTTGGTCGCCGTGACATTGCATTAAAATGCAATAACGGGCGATCAAAAGAACATATCTGCACCAAATTGGAATCATTAAAAACGCCAGCTCGGCACGCAAAAAATAAGCCCTCAACCGACCCCAGATCATGAAAAATGGAGACGCTACGAGTATCAGAAAATGGCGCAATTTTTTTTTTTAGCAAAGTTTGGAATTTTTTTTCAGTTTTAGCATTTAATGAACCTAGCAAAAAAGCCAAGCAAAAAACAAGTGTGGGATTGCACTTTTTTTGCAATTTCACCGCACTTGGAATTTTTTTCCCGTTTTCTAGTACACTACATGGTAAAACCAATGATGTCGTTCAAAAGTACAACTCGTCCTACAAAAAATAAGCCCTCACATGGCCAAATTGACGGAAAAATAAAAAAGTTATGGCTCTGGGAAGGAGGGGAGTGAAATACGAATACAGAAAAACGGAAAATCCCACGGTCATGAAGGGGTTAATGATTGTAAGTTCGCTAAACATACCATAACATAACCTTAGGACATGTTGTCATCCCAGGGTATGAAGAGATGTATGCAAAAAGAGTTACAAAATATACATTTTTATTGAAAGAATTAAAGCAACATATTATAAAATGTTATTAATACAAGGGAAAACCTCTAAAAGAGGGGAAGGCCCCTGGAGGAAGCGAGGTGAAACAGCGTCGAAGTGGAGGGACACATGCAGTGGAGCGCTGCTGATTGCAAAAGATAGTTCTAATTAGGTAATGTTATGATTTATTGCTGCACTGACACTTTTTCTTCATTGGAATCTTGTCCATTTCAGTGTTGCATTAAGGATTTATAACTAGGCATTAGATCTTATTAATAGCGCAGGTACTTTATTTATTCAAACATGTGAGCATATATTACTCTAGTCAGTCTATTATTTAGCAAATCAGTTTAAATAAGTGAATATTATGAACAATGTATTATTTTACATAAATAGCACTTGCACTTCATTACATATTTATGGTCCTGTTCTACCTTGAATATTCATATTTTTTTTTTCTCTGGCTCCTACAATATCCTGTTATTATATATCTTTTTAATTGTTTCAATACAAAATATATTTTTCAATATTTTTTGCATACATCGCTTCTCTTATCCTGGGATGACAACAGGTCCTAAGGTTGTGTCATGGTATCCATAGATTTGAAGCCTAGTTATGGAGACAGAATATGTCCACAGTCATGCTGAAACAGAATAGAACCCTCCAGATAAAGTTTCCACAAACTTGTAAATGTACAATTGTTCAAAATGTTTTGGCTTGCTGAAACATCAAGATTTCGCTTCCCTGTAACTGAGGTGTCTAGACCATTTGTTTTTGGTGATATAAGCCTTGCTTTCAGCTGCTTGGCCATAGAAACCCATGCAATGTTACCCCCGGCATGTAGGATATGTACTGATGTTAATGTCAGAGGAGGTTTGCAACTCTTCAGTTGCTAAGTGTGCAACGTATTGATGCCTTATATACAACTAGCTGAAGAGCCTGGCGTTGCCTGGGCATAGTAAATATCTGTGGTTAGTTATAGCACCTCACTTCTCTTATTTTCCCATCACGCCTCTCATTTTCCCCCTCACATCTCTCATTTTCTCCCTTACACCTCTCATTTTCCCCTCACTCCTCTTATTTTTCCCCTCACTCCTCTCATTCCCCCCTAACACTTGTCATTTTGACCTCACATCTGTCATTTTCCGATCACTCCACTATTTTCCCTCACTCCTCTCAATTTGCACTCACACCTTTTCATTTTCACCTTACACCCCTCATTTTCCCCTCAGTATATACATATTTGTCATCTCCCTTATATATAGTATACACCTGTATGTCATCTCCTGTATATAGTATATACCTGTATGTCATCTCCTCCTGTCTATTGTATATACCTATGTGTCATCTCCTCCTGTATATAGTATATACCTGCATGTCATGTCTTCTGTATATACTATATACCTGTATGTCATCTCCTCCTATATATAGTATATACCTGTATGTCATCTCCTGTATATAGTATATACCTGTATGTCATTTCCCCTGTATATAGTATGTATATGTATGTCATCTTCTCCTGTATATAGTATGTACCTGTATGTCATCTCCTCCTCTATATAATATATACCTGTGTGTCATCTCCTCTGTATATAGTATATACCTGTGTGTCATCTCCCCTGTGTATAGTATATACCTGTGTGTCTTGTCCCCTGTATATAGGATATACCTGTGTGTCATCTCCCCTGTATATAGGATATACCTGTGTGTCATCTCCCCTGTATATAGTATGTATGTGTGTGTCATCTGCCCCACATATAGTATATACCTGTGTTTCATCTCCTCCTGTATATAGCATATACCTGTGTGTCATCTCCTCCTGTATATAGTATATACCTGTGTGTTATTTCCCCTGTATATAGTTTATAACTGTGTGTCATCTCCCCTGTATATAGTATATACCTGTGTGTCATCTCCCCTGTATATAGTATGTACCTGTATGTCATCTGCCCTGTATATAGTATATACCAGTGTGTCATCTCCTCCTGTATATAGTATATACCTGTGTGTCATCTCCCCTGTATATAGTATATATGTGTGTGTCATCTCTTCCTGTATATAGTATATACCTGTGTGTCATCTCCTCCTGTATATAGTATATACCTGTATGTCATCTCCTCCTGTATATAGTATATACCTGTGTGTCATCTCTTCCTGTATATAGTATATACCTGTGTGTCATCTCCTCCTGTATATAGTATATACCTGTATGTCATCTCCTCCTGTATATAGTATATACCTGTGTGTCATCTCCCCTGTATATAGTATATATGTGTGTTTCATCTCCTCCTGTATATAGTATATACCTGTATGTCATCTCCTGTATATATAGTATATACCTGTGTGTCATCTCCCCTGTATATAGTATATACCTGTGTGTCATCGCCTCCTGTATATAGTATATATCTGTATGCCATCTCCTCCTGTATTAGACTGCATTCACACGTTATTTGGTCAGTATTTTTACCTCAGTATTTGTAAGCTAAATTGGCAGCCTGATAAATCCCCAGCCAACAGGAAGCCCTCCCCCCTGGCAGTATATATTTGCTCACACATACACATAATAGACAGGTCATGTGACTGACAGCTGCCGTATTTCCTATATGGTACAGTTGTTGCTCTTGTAGTTTGTTTATTAATCAGATTTTTATTTTTGAAGGATACCAGACTTGTTTGTGTTTTAGGGCGAGTTTCATGTGTCAAGTTGTGTGTGTTGAGTTGCATGTGGCGACATGCATGTAGCGACTTTTGTGAGATGAGTTTTGTGTGGCAACATGGGTGTAGCAACTTTTGTGTGTCGAGTTGCATGTGACAGGTTAGTGTAGCAAGTTGTGTGCAGCAAGCTTTGCGCATGGCAAGTTTTATATGTGGTGCGTTTTGAGTATGTGCAAGTTTTGTGTGAGGCAACTTTTGCATGTGTTGCAACTTTTGTGTATGTGGCAATTTTTCCGCGTGTGCCAGTTTTGCGTGTGGCGAGTTTTCCATGAGGTGAGTTTTGCATGTGTGGCGAGTTTTGCGTGAGCCTAGTTTTGCATGTGGCAAGTTTTACGCGTGGCGAGTTTTGAGCGGCGACTTTTGTGTTTCGACTTTTATGTGGCGAGGTTGGTGTATGTGTGGTGAAATGTGTGCTGAGGGTGGTATATGTGTTCAAGCACGTGGTATTGTGTGGCGCATTTTGTGTGTGTGTTCATATCCCCGTGTGTGGTGAGTATCCCATGTCGGGGCCCCACCTTAGCAACTGTACAGTATATACTCTTTGGTGCCATCGCTCTCACTCTTTAAGTCCCCCTTGTTCACATCTGGCAGCTGTCAATTCGCCTCCAACACTTTTCCTTTCACTTTTTCCCCATTATGTAGATAGGGGCAAAATTGTTTGGTGAATTGGAACGCGCGGGGTTAAAATTTTGCCTCACAACATAGCCTATGACAGCCTGTGACTGTGCAAAATTTTGTGGCTGTAGCTGCGACGATGCAGATGCCAATCCCAGACATACACACACACATACATACACACACATTCAGCTTTATATATTAGATATGTGGTCTGCCACTCGTGTCTATGTTTCCTAAACACTTTTACTTTTCCACTAAAGGGCCACGTCTCTCTCATTTCCTTTTATGCAAAATTGAAGTCAGCAGAGGCGAGAGTTGCTGTTGCTCTCTGACTCAATCTTGATGCCAGTAATGTCTGAAGGAAATAAGAGTGAAGCGGCCCATTAGCCGCCATTAATTGGCTGCAGAATTCACGTGATATTACATCACATGAGCCTATTGATAGCATGTTGCTGGAATGGCGTCAACAATGGAGGTGAGGTTAAGGTGTCTTTATTCTACGTGGGGGAACATTGTAGAGCAGAGGTTGTCCAAGTAGTGGACAACAACTTTAAATAAGTGTTTCAGCATGTTCCACACAATATTACAGCCACATTTAACATCCATTTTATGTCAGCAAGAAACAGACGCCCTATAGTTTTATTGGATTGAACTCTGTTCACCATGGGGCTTGGAGGGTTGAGCTTTTAAGCTGCGTAAAGCTGTATATGTGTACTATGGCCATATAAAACTAGCCCAAGTTGCCTTATAAAAGCAACTATGTCTTTTGTGATAGAACCTTGAAAAATCTATTTTTCCTCTGCTTATGCCACATTTTTAAGATGTTTTTGGCAGACAGCTGGTAAGGCACGCTGGGGCTTACGGTTCAGCAATAGTTTGAAGAATGACATGCTGCCAACCTAGGAGTTCTTTTCTTTTCACATGAAAGGATTCATAGTCTAGGTAGACATTGTAATATTCCTGCTATGCAATTACACAAATTATGTGTCCTGTCACCTGTAAAGTCACTAAACTAGTCAACACTGGAGAGAGAAAATATAGGCTTCAGCTGAAAGCACAGCTGCTTCAGTGTGCTCTTTTTTTCCCTCCTGCAGCATAAAAGTAGCTGTGTAAAATGTGTCAATCAATAAAAGTAATTTGAAATACTATGCTGCATTCAAGGGTTCACTGATATAGATTGCTTTGGGATCTACAAAAAGCAAAATTGTTCCTACAATGCACATGCCAGGCTCCTGACCTTTATGCCAGCATGGTGTGAAATATATACATGTAACGTGCAAAAAATGGTGACACCTACTGAAAATGTATCTAACATCTGATTCTAAAACCATGGACTCATATATGGACATGGTTCCCCTATTCTGAAGTAATAGCTTTTTCTCTCAACTTCTCAACTAGATCTTGGAAAAAGGCTAACTGAGTTTTTACCTATCCTTTCAGCCACAAGAACAATTACCGTATATACTCTAGTATAAGCTGACCCGAATATAAGCGAAGGCACCTAATTTTGCCACGGAAAACTGGTTAAGCTTATTGACTCGAGTATAAGCCAGGTATGTATTGTCCCCTCATCCCTATCCCGGTATGCATGGTTCCCCCCATCCTGTCCTGCTCTGTGTGGCTCCCCCTGTTGTATGTAAGACTTCCATCCTATCCTTGCATGCATGGCTGGGCTCCCCCGATCCCATCCTTGTATGCTCGGCTCCCCCTTTCCCATCCTTGTATGCTTGGTTCCCCTGGTCCCATCCTTGTATGCTCGGCTCCCCCTTTCCCATCCTTGTATGCATGGCTCGGCACCCCCGGTCCCATCCTTGTATGCTGGGCTCCCCTGGTCCCATCCTTGTATGCTCGGCTCCCCCTTTCCATCCTTGTATGCATGGCTCAGCTCTCCCGGTCCCATCCTTGTATGCTCTGCTCCCCTGGTCCCATCCTTTTATGCTCAGCTCCCCCGGTCCCATCCTTGTATGCATGGCTCACCTCCTCGGTCCCATGGCTCAGCTCCCCGGTCCCATCCTTGTATTCTCAGCTCCCCCAGTCCTATATTTGTATATTCAGCTCCCCGGTCCCATCCTTGTATGCTCGGCTCCCCAGGTCCCATCCTTGTATGCATGGCTTTCCCATCCTCCCTCATCATACTCACCCTCCTCACTCCATGGCTGAATGTCCCTGCATCTTCATGATTCCGGCACGGCAGTTCTTCCTGTGCTGAGCGGTCACGTGGTAGCCGCTCATTAAGGTAATGAATATGCGCTCCGCGCCTATGGGAGTGGAGTCACGTCCATATTCATGACCTTAATGAGTGATACTACGTGACTGCTGAGCACAGAAACAGGAAAGAGCTGCCGGCGCCGGGTCAGAGATGCAGGAATGAAGATGCAGTGACGAAGGGTGAGTATTGATGTCTTCTGGAAGCTAGGGGCTGCAGCTGTTACTGTGCTACAACCACCGCCTCCCTGCTCCCCCTCCCCCAATGGCTTTCTGGGACCATGACTCATGTATAAGCCGAGGGGGGTGTTTTCAGCACAAAAAAATGTGCTGAAAATCTCGGCTTATACACAAGTATATATGGTATTTGGAAACTGATGTTGAATGGTAACACCTGGTTAATGCCCAAAATTCTAATTCATGCAAAAGGCATTTAAAAGGGTTTTCATCTGTCACTTGATGTTCCACCAGTCTCCCTTTTTGCTCCTCTGTGGCTAGTCCCCCATTCCCTCCCCAATGACTAGTTTCACTATGAAGTCAAAGGGTGAAGGGGTCACACCAGATAATGATTTGATTTCTATTACTCATCTGATAATTCACTTTGCATCTTCTTAATTGATAAGAATAAAAAAAAACACTTCTATTTTTTTTTAAACATTCTTTGCAGCATTTTTTCCCACACCTGCCTAAAACTTTTGCTCATGCCTGAATAAAGAACTGAACATTTTTACAACAGCTATTGGAATTTTGCCTACTTTTCCCATCACATCAGTTTAACTTATTACATGCTGCTTTCAAGCATGACAGTGGCATTTAAAGTGCCTCAAACATGGCCAGCAACATTGTGAAGCACATTCATACAATATAGGGAAAGTGTCTCATATCATCATAAACAATGTTTCTTTATTAATTCAAAATATCAAAAAAATGCAATTATAAAACATTGTACAGTAAAATTACAGGGAATATACATGATGTGGAAAAAGACACCCAGTGGCATTGTGCATTACAGGTTTAGTACAGTACCCAGTATGCACAGATCACTCAATATCAAAAACATGTGACTATAAAGATAAAGTTCATAAACGAGTAAAGGTGTAGATAGCTGATCCTCCACATGAGGCAAGGTTAACCCAATCTTAAAAAAGTGCATATATCTCTCAACTATGGGTTACAGTAATGATGTCATATGTGAAAAAAGTGCTAAATGCAATTCAATCTTTATAAATAGGAGGGGTATAAGAGATACAATATATACGCTGCTCAAAAAAATAAAGGGAACACTTAAACAACAGAATATAACTCCAAGTAAATCAAACTTCTATGAAATCAAACTGTCCACTTAGGAAGCAACACTGTTTGATAATCAATTTCACATGCTGTTGCGCAAATTGAATAAACAACAGATGGAAATTAATGGCAATTATCAAGACACACTCAATAAAGGAGTGGTTCTGCAGGTGAGGACCACAGAACACATCTCAGTACCAATGCTTTCTGGCTGATGTTTTGGTCCATTTTGAATGTTGGTTGTGCTTTCACACTTGTAGCATGAGACGGACTCTACAATCCACACAAGTGGCTCAGGTAGTGCAGCTCATCCAGGATGGCACATCAATGCGAGCTGTGGCAAGATGGTTTGTTGTGTCTGTCAGTGTAGTGTCCAGAGGCTGGTGGTGCTACCAGGAGACAGGCCAGTACACCAAGAGATGTTGAAGGGGCTGTAGGAGGGCAACAACCCAGCACCTCAGCCTTTGTGCAAGGAGGAACAGGAGGAGCACTGCCAGAGCCCTGCAAAATAACCTCCAGCAGGTCACAAATGTACATGTGTCTGCACAAATAGTTACAAACTGACTCCATGAGGATGGTCTGAGTGCCCGACGTCCACAGATGGGGGTTGTGCTCACAGCAAAACACCGTGCAAGAGGCTAGGCATTTGCCACAGAACACCAGGATTGGCAAATTCGCCACTGGCGCCCTGTGCTCTTCACAGATGAAAGCAAGTTCACACTGAGCACATGTGACAGACGTGACAGAGTCTGGAGATGCCGTGGAGAGCGATCTTCTGCCTGCAACATCCTTCAGCATGACTGGTTTGGCAGTGGGTTAGTAATGGTGTGGGGTGGCATTTCTTTTGAGGGCCGCACAGCTCTCCATGTGCTCGCCAGAGGTAGCCTGACCTGACTGCCATTAGGTACCGAGATGAGATCCTCAGACCCCTTGTGAGAACATATGCTGGTGTGGTTGGCCCTGGGTTCCTCCGAATGCAGGACAATGCCAGACCTCATGTGGCTGGAGTGTGTCAGCAGTTCCTGCAAGATTAGGGCATTGAAGCTATGGACTGGCCCGCCCGTCCCCAGAGCTGAATCTGATTGAACACATCTGGGACATCATGTCTCTCACCATCCACCAACATCATTTTGCACCACAGACTGTCCAGGAGTCGTGGATGCTTTAGTCCAGGCCTGGGAGGAGATCCCTCAGGAGACCATCTGCCGCCTCATCAGGAGCATGCCCAGGCATTGTAGGGAGATCATACAGGCACGTGGAGGCCACACACACACACTACTGAGAATTATTTCCTTGTCTTGAGGCATTTCCAATGAAGTTGGATTAGCCTGTAACTTCATCTTCCACATTGATTTTGAGCATCATTTCAACTCCAGACCTCCGTGGGATATTAGTTGTGATTTACGTTGATCATTTTTATGTTTTATTGTTCTGAACACATTCCACTATGTGATGAATAAAGATTGACAACTGGAATATTTCATTCAGTGATATCTAGGATGTAGGACTTTAGTGTTCCCTTTATTTTTTTGAGCAGTATATATATATATATATATATATATATATATATATGTATATATATAGCGGATAATATTATAAAAATCAATTAGCATCAAAGTTTTTCTGACTTTTTTTGCAGATATCTTGTGTGGAATCACAATATACGCGTTCACGGTAAAACATAGACTTTGCCAAATGTCACGATTCACACCGTGACCGTCACCCCTACGTCACAGATCGGGGTGACCTTAGATCAACAGATGGCTATCACATGTGCAGGGGGCTTATCTTAGTTATCCCTCCACTGCTAACAATGTGATGAAAGCACACACAAGGTTATTGACCTATCGTTTTACAGCAGGGGCTTATTTTTGTTATCCCACTGCTCTACAATATACCACGAACTGCAGGGATTTATGTATATCCCACTTTACATTTCTGCTTGAAAACTTGCAGCTCTCTGGCGCCAACTTACCCTCATGTCAGATTAGGTACTGCACCTAAGGTAATTAGTCGCCAGAAAGGCTGCCTGCTAGGTACTGACTATTGGGCACGCTGCAGCGAGGCAATATATAACTACTCCCACTCAGACAGGAGCAATAATTATCAATGCCGCTGTCACTACAATGACTCCCAAATGCACAGAACAAAGTATGCCGCCACCAGCTTTGATTAAACGGGTCCGAAGCTAACTCAAAACAGTAGCGTAATTCCCTTCAGAAGACTTAGGGTACGTTTTAGAGCAGGAAGAACGAAACTAGTAATTTAAATATTTTACTCAGAAAGATTAGGCAGTGTTTATCAAAATATTACAAGGATGTTACAATAAGAGACAATTGAAAATATGTACAAAGTAATTATAAAATAACAGGGATTAAATGAGAAATTAAGACTTACATGTGTTCAGATCATTTCAGGCAAAACCAGGCTAGTGGGCGGAGCTCCAAATGGCTGCCCACTCTCCCCAGTCCCACAAGCTCGCTGCCTCGGGGTAATCCTTGACACTAATCTCTCCTTCAAACTGCATATCCAAGCCCTTTCCATTTCCTGCCGCCTTCAACTCAAAAATATTTCACGGATCCGTACATTCCTAAACCAAGTGTAATGATTATAGGGGATAACTCAGGAGACTCTTTGCGTGGAACAAGACAACTACAGGACACAGTTTTATAAGTGGTAAAGTCTATATTATCACACGGTGATTCAAACAGGTGCAGAGAGAAACTCAAGTCCACAACACTTGGTGCAAATAATAAACACAGCTTAGCAGTCTATAGGAAACTTCAGAGCAAAATGCAATCAAGCAGAAAGTCTATGAAGCACAGTTATTCTTGAGGATACTTGACACGAATAAATCCTTGTCTTAGTCCAGACACAGATAGATATGCTTATAGGCAGTTCAAATCATATCTTAGCTCAACCAGGGAGGCCTGGTTAATAGTCCCAGGTTAATGCAAAGCAGCAGCAGCCTACATGTCCAGCAAATGCATGTGGAAGTAAACACGAGCAGCAGATGAAGGAGGATTACTGGAAACTTGTGTATGCAGCAGGAACTCAGAGAAGAGTAGCAGGATCACCACACAGGTTCACAGGAGCAGGTGTATAGCCAGGGAGTAATCAGAGGTCAGGAGCTGGATGCAAGGCAGAATACTCTAGCACAGACTGAAGGCTGGGGTGGAGTTTTATAACAGGAAGACACAGTGAACATGAGACCAAGGACGCCATCTTGGAAAAGGGCAGTAATGCACAAAAGGTAAAAAATGTTCAGAGTCCTGACACCAAGAATCTGCAAAAACCCTAGTCCATGCCCTCATCATCACCCGCCTCGACTACTGTAACCTCCTGCTCTGTGGCCTCCCCTCTAACACTCTCACACCCCTCCAATCTATTCTACACTCAGCTGCCCGACTAATCCACCTGTCCCACCGCTATTCCCCGGCCTCTCCCCTCTGTCAATCCCTTCACTGGCTCCCCATTACCCAGAGACTCCAGTACAAAAGCCTAACCATGACATACAAGGCCATCCACAACCTGTGTCCTCCATACATCTGTGACCTCATCTCCCGGTACTTACCTGCACGCAACCTCCGATCCTCACAAGATCTCCTTCTC
Source organism: Ranitomeya variabilis (assembly GCF_051348905.1). Lineage (NCBI taxonomy): Eukaryota > Metazoa > Chordata > Amphibia > Anura > Dendrobatidae > Ranitomeya > Ranitomeya variabilis. The sequence continues at coordinate 615,969,528 of NC_135234.1, read as the reverse complement.
TACTCCCCTCTTATCTCCTCTTCCCACAATCGCATACAAGATTTCTCTCACGCATCACCCCTACTCTGGAACTCTCTACCACAACATATCAGACTTTTACCTACCATCGAAACCTTCAAAAAGAACCTGAAGACCTACCTCTTCCTGCAAGCCTACAACCTGCAGTAACCACCGATCCACCAAACCACTGCAAGATCAGCTCTATCCCCACCTACTGTATCCTCACTAGTGTTGAGCATTCCGATACCGCAAGTATCGGGTATCGGCCGATATTTGCTGTATCGGAATTCCGATACCGAGATCCGATACTTTTGTGGTATCGGGTATCGGCATCGAAACAACATTAATGTGTAAAATAAAGAATTAAAATAAAAAATATTGCTATACTCACCTCTCCGACACAGCCTGCACCTTACCGAGGGAACCGGCAGCGTTGTTTGCTTAGAATTCGCGCTTTAACTTCCTTACGCGAAGTCCCGGCTTGTGATTGGTCGCGTGCCGCCCATGTGGCCGGGACGCAACCAATCACAGCAAGCCGTGACGTAATTTCAGGTCCTTCAGGATTTTAAAATTACGTTCCGGCGTGTGTCCAGCCTCCCGTGACGTCACGGCTTGTGATTGGTCGCGTCGCCCATGTGACCGCGACGCAACCAATCACAACGCCGGAACGTAATTTTAAAATCCTGAAGGACCTGAAATTACGTCACGGCTTGCTGTGATTGGTTGCGTCCCGGCCACATGGGCGGCGCGCGACCAATCACAAGCCGGGACTTCGCGTAAGGAAGTTAAAGCGCGAATTTTAAGCAAACAACGCTGCCGGTTCCCTCGGTAAGGTGCAGGCTGCGTCGGAGAGGTGAGTATAGCAATATTTTTTATTTTAATTCTTTATTTTACACATTAATATGGTTCCCAGGGCCTGAAGGAGAGTTTCCTCTCCTTCAGACCCTGGGAACCATCAGGAATACTGTCCGATACATGAGTCCCATTGACTTGTATTGGTATCGGGTATCGGTATCGGATTAGATCCGATACTTTGCCGGTATCGGCCGATACTTTCCGATACCGATACTTTCAAGTATCGGACGGTATCGCTCAACACTAATCCTCACCCATCCCTTGTAGATTGTGAGCCCTCGCGGGCAGGGTCCTCTCTCCTCCTGTACCAGCTGTAACTTGTATTGTTTAAGATTATTGTACTTGTTTTTATTATGTATACCTCTCCTCACATGTAAAGCGCCATGGAATAAATGGCGCTATAATAATAAATAATAATAATAATAATACCATGCAGCATAAGCCACCAAGAGCCCCCTGATATATTTTTCGCATAGATTCCTCAGAAAGAGTTAGTGTAGGAAGCTCTCTGTCACTAATGGGCTAAGTAGGTTGATCATTGAGGAGCCTATCTGACACCTTAGTAGAGCGATTGTGGTGTGCTCATGGGTTGACATGGGGCTTCTAAAAAAGAAGCTGTCACCAGAAAAAAAGCTATTAACCTGCAGATATGGGGTTAATCTAAACTGCCCGGCGCCTACACTTAGCTGAACGCTGCAGGGAGAAAATTAAGGCTGTGGTGTTGGTAAGCCAAACCTCCAACTCCGACTCCTTAGTTTCCCTGACTCTGACTCGCCAGCACTGCCTCTCTACTGAGCATGTACATAAAGTGCAGCACAGATTCATCTCAACGAAAAGCCGAGATCCTTAACTCAGAAACAGAACAGAGATTTATAGGGTATTAATTGAAAATTACTACCAACTAGAATTATTAAAATAGTTCAAACTTTCTTTTGTTGATATATTTTAAGAAAAATACAAAAAAAACAAGCATAAAGATATAAGAATCTGTAGCGAAAAGGCATGCAGGGTCTGCAAGCATGATTACTGAATGTTCAACATTGTAAGGGGAAAATGAAGGTCTAAAAAGTGCAAAAGGTGTTGAAATTAGTACAAAATTGTTTAAATTTCCCCCCAAAAAAAATTCTTCCCAGTATTATAGTTACAACTAAATAATAATACAGTACTATAAGTATAATGCCAAAGAACTTAGTTTATAGGATATTTCATAACTTTCCCAAATTCTTATGAAGAAATTTACAGCACGTTCTGCATTAAACTACTGTACCCAACTTATTATATACTTTAGGAGTTGGTCAATTTTATACCAATTCCACCAAAATGGACTCTGACAACGACTTCACAGCCCTGAAAATAAGTGCTCCAATAGAGCTGAAGAAGCAGAGTTTTATCAGGGGGAGGCAGAGGTTCGGTATGGGAAAAAGGAACATGGTTCTCTAGGTCAGTATGATTACATCAATACCAAATGTCTGTATTTTTTTATATTTTAGATGTGAATTAAAATTCAGAAATGTATAAAAAATTAGCTTGGTCGCCATTTTCTGAAATCTGTATTGTTTTAATTTTTCAATTAAGCTGTGTGGTCTTTTTTTGCGTGGCGAACTGACATTTCAATTACTTCCATTTTGGGGTAGATATGATGTTTTGATAGCTTCTTATTGCCTTTTTTGCAACTTTGGGATTCGATATTTCTCTTTCTATGGCATTTACTGATTGGGTCAATTAGTTTCATATTTTGATTGGACTCTTACAGATGCAGTGATCTCACATATGTTTTTTTATTTTATTACTCTATTCTTAATGGGGGAAATGGGTGATTCAAATTTTTTTCTTTAACTTTTTTACTTTTACTTTATCTTGTACTATACAGTGGGAAGAATAGGTATTTGATGCACTGCCGAGTTTTGTAAGTTTTTTCACCTACAAAAAATGGAGAGGTCTATAATTTTTATCGTATGCGCACTTCAACTGTGAGAGATAGAATCTTACAAACAAATCCAGAAAATCACATTGCATGATTTTTACATAATTAGTTTTCATTATATTGCATGAAATAAGTATTTGATACAATAGAAAAACAAAACTTAATATTTGGTCCAGAAACCTTTGGTTGCACACTGCAGTGAGGATTTTAGCCCATTTTTCCATTCAGATCTCCTTCAGGTTTCAGGGCTGTCGCTGGGCAACATTGAGTTTCAGCTGCCACCAAAGATTTTCTATTGGGTTCACGTTTGGAGGCTGGCTAGGCCACTCCAGGACCTTGAAATGCTTCATGGCCCACCTCCACCCTGCCACACTGTAAAAGCAGTTGGTCGTTGGTCATCCTTTCTGTTTCCACATGCTGACACGTCTATTCAACTTTAATTGCATTTTGAAGGAAGTGCTATGGCATTTTGTACTATTATTTGGTGGGACGTCCTCTACTACAGAGCACCACTGCGGAATAGAAGCTTGATTGAACTCATATAGAAGTCTATGGACATTTCAATCATGAACAGTACGAAGAGTGCTTTGTTCTGGGCAACCACAAACAGAGGCGAGTATTACTCATGCACAAAAAAAGAGGATACTCCAGACTGCAGTGTTATGAGGATTCGACTTTTTGGCAAGTTCGTGAATTTCAGATATGGAACGAAGATTTTTAGATATGCAAATATTGTAATTTTTTTTTTAAATGAAGTATATTAACATTTGTTTAATCTCTAATTTATGTTTACAGGTAAATCTCTTTAGTTAGCTTCTGGTCAGGGATGTGTGTAGATCAGCCAAGTTTTTTAATCTAAGACTCAACAAACCATTTATGCAAAGGAGCACTACCTTGGTGAAAATCAAAAGGGGCTTCTTCAAAATGTTGCCACAATGTGGAAAGTACACCGTTTTCCAGAATCTCACTGATTAGAGTAATATTTCCCTTTACTGAAGCACATATGTACAGTTGAAGCCTTGAGTAACAGCACCTAACAATTACCCTCTACCAGATAGAGTTGGTACTAACTACTCACAAAGTTGACCCGTCCATTGTTTCTATGGAATGAATTAATACGGTCTCTTGATGTCATGAAGGAGATGTGTCCTCAGAAAGCGTTATTGTAGGAAGGTGAACCTGAAACCAAATTAAAGGGAACCTGTCACCAGAAATGCTTTTAACCTGCAGATATGGGGTTAATTTGCAGGTTAATAGTGTTACTAACCTGCCCGGAGCCCACACTTTGCCGCATGCTGTAGGGAAAAAATGAAATTTATTCTACCTAACAGCATTCAGTTTCAGTCATGGGGGCTGTGCCTGTGCAGTTTTAGTCACTACTCTAAGGGTATGTGTCCACGTTCAGGATTGCATCAGGATTTGGTCAGGATTTTACATCAGTATTTGTAAGCCAAAACCTGGAGTGGGTGATAAATGCAGAAGTGGTGCATATGTTTCTATTATACTTTTCCTCTATTTGTTCCACTCCTGGTTTTGGCTTACAAATACTGATGTTAAATCCTGACCAAATCCTGATGCAATCCTGAACGTGGACACATACCTTAAGTATACAGAGCAGCGGCTGTAACTGAGCACCGGCTCTGACTGACAGCCTGTCCAAAGGCAGAGTGTGTGTCAGTCAGTGCTGAGGGTGCGGTTACAGCCGCTGGTTTGTACTCTCAGATCGATGCCAGTGCCTCCCCCGTGACTGAAACCAGAACACTGCCAAGGGGAATAAAGTTAATTTTCTCACTGCAGAGTTCGGCTAAGTGCGGGTGCCGGGTAGGTTTGTAATGCCATTAATCAGCAGATTATCTCCATATCTCCAGGTTAATAGAGTTTTTCTGGTTACCAGTATGGATTCATCAATCTAGAAAGCAACTTTCCACTTCTCTATAGTACTTTGGTATTGTGCTCCAGTCCATGAAGCTCCTGACAAAGAGTTCTTATGCCAATGTCCATTCACCTGATAGTTCAAAACTCAGTATTGAGCATTTCAAAATGGAGACAGACATTTTTGTCCATACTTCAGAAATCAGTTATTCGGTTCATTAAGCTTTTGCAGTTGACATTAGCTGAGCTCTTAAAGCCCCAAGACAATTTCATAATTAGGGCTTCAGTGTGTCCAGAGTACGGTAAGTAGATCTCTGATATCAATAATACAATGAAAATTATCAGGCACATTACTTTAGTAATTAATTATCCATTAATAATACATTTATGAGTAAATGATTGCACAATACATCTATAAATTAAAAGTGTGTATTTACTGCCACACTGATTAAAAAATGTTAGCTATTGTCCATATACAATTTTGATCATAGTATCAGCATTATACTGTCAGTTTTACTTGCATCAATTTAGTAAAAATATTGTATATTATCAAAGTATTTAACTACATTGTTTGTTTAAAACAATGGATGCCAGTAATAAAAGTAGTATAATTCAGCTACTGAGCTGACTATGCAATCAACGACAAGAAGCACTTTAAAAATAGGCTGTACGACTGAAGAAAACAATTCTTGCTGCTATAAATGTAGAAACAGGATTTTTTTTTTCAATTTCTACATCTACAGTAACAAGAATTGTTTCTTACAGCTGTGCAGACAATTTTTTAAGTGCTTTCTTATTCCATAATAGTGAATTTTATCTGAGGGATCTCCCCCAGCCATGTGGCAGCATCGACTGCGACTTTATGTTGGTTTCCCCACAATCACCTATGTGGGCAATACCATTTATATTTTTTTTCTCTTATGATAGGATCAGCCTATTGTGCACGCTTTTCCTTCTACAGCATCTCCTGATCAATGACAAGAAGAAATAAACAACAAGAAAGTTTCTGGATCCTAAGAATCTGATTTAGTACTGGTCATAGGCTTAGCAGTGGCAATAATTCATGTATACCCTACATCTTTGGTAGGGAAATAGCTGATAATTATTACTATTATTACATCAATAAACCCCTTCCCACTGTTAGCTTTTTTGTTTCTGTTTTTTTCATTTCTTTTTTCAAAAAACCATATCTTTTTTTTTTTTCATGTTAAATCTGAGTAGGAACATTAACCCCTTCACCACCTTGGGTTTTTCCATCTTTGAATTTCCGTTTTTTGCTCCCCTTCTTCCCAGAGCCATAACTTTTTTAATGTTTTTGTCAATATGGCCATGTGAGGGCTTGTTTTTTGCAGGGTGAGATGTATTTTTGAACAAAGCCATTGGTTTTGCCATATAGTATACTGCAAAACTGTTAAAATAATTCAAAGTGTAGTGAAATTGCAAAAAAGTGCTATTCCACAAGTGTTTTTTTGTTTTGCTCTTTTACCATGTCCACTAAATGCCAAAACTGACCTGCCATTATGATTCTCCAGGTCATGAAGAGTTTGTGGATAACAAATATGTCTAGGTTCTTTTTGTTTAAGTGATGAAAAAAATTCCAAAGTTTTTTTTTTAAAAGAAGAAAGTTGCCATTTTTCGAGACCTGTAGCATCTATTTTTCATGATCTGGGGCTTGATGAGGGCTTATTTTGTGTGTGCCAAGCTGACGTTTTTATTGATACCATTTTGGTGTAGATCTTTTGTCTTTTATATCATCGTTGTTGCATTTTAATGAAATGTTGCGGCAACAAAAAAAACTTAATTTTGGCCACTTTGATTTTTTTTCTTGCTACACCATTTACTGATTGGATTAATTATTTTTATATATTAACCCCTTAATGACCAGAGGTATTTTTGATTTTGCATTTTCATTTTTTGCACCTCTTCTTACCAGATGCATAACTTTTTAATTTTTTAGTCAAAATGTCCATGTGAAGGCTTGTTTTTTGCTGGACAAGTTGAACTTTTGAACAACATCATTGGTTTTAACATATCGTGTACTGGACAAGAAGAAAAAAATAACAAAATGCGGTGAAATTGCAAAAAAAGTGCAAATCCACAGTTTTCAGGGGGGTTTTTTTAACCATGATCACTAAATGCTAATATTGACCTTATATTATGATTCTCAAGGTCATTATGAGTTCATAGACACCAAACATGTCTACTTTTTTTTAACTTAAGTGGTAAAAAAGAAATCCAAAAAAAAAAGGCGCCAATTTCCGAGACCTGTAGCATCTCCATTTTTCGTGACTTGGGGCTGAGTAAGGGCGTATTTATGCACACTAAGCTGATATTTTTATTGATACCATTTTCGTGTAGATACGATCTTTTGATCTCCCATTATTGCATTTAATTGCAAGGTAGCGGCGACCAAAAAATTTAATTCTGGTGTTTTGACTTGTTTTCTCATTATGCTGTTTACCGATCATGTGAATTCTTTTTTTACATTGATAGATTGGGCAATTCTGAAAGCGGCAGTACCAAATATGAGTATGTTTGATTTTTTTATTGTTTTATTTTGAATGAGGCGAAAGGGGGGTGATTTGAACTTTAATATTTTTTTATTTTTTTTAATATTTTTAAAATCTTTTTTTTCTACTTTTTGCATGCTTCAATAGTCTCCATGGGAGACTAGAAGCTGCAGTTGTTCGATTGGCTCTGCTACATACAGGCCATGATCTGATCATCTGTATGTAGCAGAAATGCAGAAATGCTCACTTGCTACGACCACCAGGCAACGCTCATAGCAATCGCGCTATGACAACCACAGAGGTCTGCTGGAGACCTCTAGTTGTCATGCCAACCCATTGGCGACCCTAGATCATCTGACGGGTTCACCGATGGGCGGGATTTCCTGCACTCTGGCTGGAAGAGCAAGTTAAATGCCACTGTCAGAGATTGACAGCGGCATTTAACTAATTAACAGCTGCGGATGGATCCCGATTCCACTCGCAGCTGTTAGAGGCACATATCATCTGTTCAAAACAGCTGACATGTGCCTGGAAAGATGTGGGTGCCAGAGCCCACATCAAAGGGAGTCCGACATGGGCGTATTATTACACCCAATGCCGGAAAGGGGTTAAGAGTGATTTTCCATAAGACATTAGTGAGGCACACAGTGTGCATCCCAGTTGTAGACATCCAACCTAGGAAAGTCAAGGCGTCATCGCCAAAATATTAGCAGCAGCACTGTAAGTGACATAAGCAATTTCTGTGAGTCATTAAACACATTTTTTAGACCAACCTGTGCACCAGTAAAACAGTGTACAAGTCTGTTAAGTTGTGAATGACTAGAGAGGATAGTGCAAGAAGCAAACAGAAGGCTGACAGCACTCACTAACTGGGGCGCCCGTCCAAGTCCAGGGAACCATCCAGGACCATAGAGGATTCAAGCGATAAAGGAACAGCGCTCCATCCAGGTGTGTAGTACAAAAATAGAAGTTTATTCTGCCATATAACAGCAACGTTTCAGCCCAAAGGGCCTTTGTCAAGCATAACATAGAGTGCACATGACCAGCTTTAAATACTGTGTGTGCCACACAGGGCACCAATCACCATTCAGCCGCCCACCACCCAATAAAAATACAATACAATACAAAAAACAAACATCCAACATGTTTAAAATACACTACACCAACCGCCCACACCTCCCCTATGAATCACCCACATAATCTCCTTATCGTCTAATATTTGACATAATCTACTGTCGGTATCTCGGGCAATCGGTCTCCAGCATCGGGGTCGTCATGGAAACCTCCACCAATCCTTGCAAAGCCATGTGGGGAATGTAAACAGAGCGGAGCCAATAGGATTCAATCTTCAAACGGCGCCAGGAATCTTCATACCGCCAATCTGTATCCCTCACATATAAGGAGCATACCATTCAGCCAATCGCGCGACCCGTAACATACCCCAGAGCTCAAGGTGTCATAACCCGACGTAATCACCAAAGGTACGGCTCACCACCTGGAACACACTGCAGCGGTGGACGGGACACGTAAGCACAACGCCAACCGGAAGTATCCGCACCACGTGACCGCGAGGCGGACCAGCCATCGGCAGTGCACGCCCACCCGTCCAACCACATTACCGTGTCCAATCAGCCAGGAGCGTCACCTAGGCGACCAAGACGCACAAAGATCAATGACACCGCTAGTCCAGAAAGAAAATCGAAACATACACAATGTTAAACAATATACCACCATAATATAATATAATATAATATAATATAATATAATATAATAAGCGATAGCATAACTACATCACATCATATACGCGCGACAGTCGGGAAGCACAAGGAGGGGAGCTGATATAAAGAAACATCCAGAATGTAGCCACCTGTCCGCTGATTCCAACATATCCCAATCCTTTTGACAACCGACTGTAGCAATATTGTCCTAAAATATAACAAGAGAGAAGAGGGGAGACAAAGGGAGAAAAAGTGCAATATAAATATATTCCACATAGCAGAAGGGAGCATTAAAAGAAACATATACCCACCATGATAACCACCCAAACCTACTATACCAAACTTAAACGGCACAAGTATGTAAATTAAAATCAATATTAAGACCTTTTGGTTGCAAGGACCCTAGTGTATAAATCCACCGTAATTCCTTCCTTTTAAGAATTTGTACCCTGTTACCACCCCTCCTAAGTGCTGGAACACTATCGATGACCCTAAACCTCAATTGGTTTACTGAGTGTCTATTCTCAATAAAGTGTTTAGGGACTGGTAACTCTGTAAGCCCCGTTCTCACCGTACTCTTGTGCTTGCTAATGCGGGCCCTCACTTCCATGGTTGTTTCACCCACATAGGTGAGTCCACATGGGCACAAAATCATGTATACAACATAGCTTGAAGCACAAGTGTATCTCCCTTTCAAAAAAATTTTCTCTCCAGTGTGTGGATGGTAAAAAAACTCTCCTTTTAGCATGTTATTACAGCACGCACAGCCTAAACACGGGAAATTCCCGTGTTTGGCTGCACTGAGGGTACTCTGAACTAGGGTCTTTGAGGCCCCAATATCAGATTTTACTAGCCTATCTCTGAAATTACGCCCCCTTCTGTATGACATCTTGGGGTACATCCTAAAAAAAGAGAGGATAGTGCAGGAGTATCTGAAGCTCAAGATCAATGCCAAGGGGGGGTTGGACCCTTTTACATTTTGGTCTTCAAAAATGGAAGCGTGGCCTTAGCTTGCCTGTCATGCCTTGAAGGTTGTTTTTTGAGGGCTTGTTTTATGAGGGACAAGTTGTACTTTTGAATGACTTCATTGGTTTTAACATATCGTGTACGGGAAAACGGGAACAAAATTGCAAGTGCGGAGAAATTGCAAAAAAAAGTGCAATCCCACATTTATGTTTTTTTACCATATTTACTAAATGCTTAAACTTACCAGCCTTTATGATTCTCCAGGTTATTACGAGTTCATAAACACTAAACATGTAAAGGGTCTCTTTTATTCAAGTGGTGAAAAAAAATTCCAAATTTTGTTAAATTTTTTTTTTGCCATTTTCCGATACCGTAGTGGCTCTATTTTTCGTGATCTCGAGGGCTTATTTTTTGAATGGCGAGCTGACATTTTTAATGATACCATTATGGTGCAGATACAATCTTTTGATCGCCAATTATCGCATTTTAATGCAATGTTGCGATGACCAAAAAATGTAATTCTGGTATTTTGACTTTTTTTCTCGCTACGCCATTTAGCAATCAGGTTTATTACTTTTCAATATTGATAGTTTGGGCGATTCTGAATGCGGTGATACCAAATATGTGTATGTTTGTTTTTTTTATTATTTTATTTTGAAAGGGGCAAAAGAGGGGTGATTTGAACTTTTCTATTTTTAAAATATTTTTAAAAACTTTTTTCTACTTTTGGCATGCTTCAATAGTCTCCATGGGAGACTCAAAGCTGTCATAATCCGATCGGCTCTGCTACATACAGGCGATGATCAGATCGCCTGTATTTAGCAAAATTGCTCACTTGCTATGAGCGCCAACCACTCTGCTGGAGACCTCTGGTTGTCATGCCAACCCATCGGTGAACCGCAATCATGTGACGGGGTTACCAATGCGCGGGATTTCCGGCACATTTGCCTTAAGTGCACATTAAATGCCACTTTCAGAGATTGACAGTGGCATTTTACAGGTTAACAGCCACAGGTGGATTGCGATTCCACCCACGGTTGTTAGAAGCACATGTCAGCTGTTCAAAACAGTTGACATGTGCCGGAAAAAGATGTGGGCTCAGCGCCAGAGCCCACCGCAAAGGGAGGGAGTCTGACATCGGCATACTATTACACCCGATGTCAGTAAGGGGTTAATAGATCGGACGATTCTAAAGGTGTCAATACCAAATGTGTGTATTTTTTATTGTTTGTTTTATTTTGAATGGGGCGAATGGAGGATGATTTCAACTCATATCTTTTTATCTTTTCAATATTTTGAAAAACATTTTTTTTTACTTTACACTTGCTTCAATAGTCTCAATAGAAGCTGTGATCATCCGATCACCTCTGCTACACAGAGCATAGCTTCAGAGAGAGAAATAAAAAAAAACAAGTAGAAAATGTGAAAAATAAGTATAGGACCCCCCTTAACCAATAAAAAGTCTTAAGTTTGCTTATAAAAACTCGAATGCAAAAGTTCTTCATTGATGCCTGCAGGTGCCAAACTATTCAAGATATAAATCTGTTTGCATTCCCCTCTCAGGAGTTTCATGTTGACCCCACCTCCCCCAATATTAATGTTAACTGCCTCAATGCCTAAGACATAAAGGTCCCTGCTGTCTTGTGCATGAGAAAATGCATTGCCACTAAAGAAATTTGCTTACCTGTCTTTTTTGGCTGTTGTAATGTTTGAAAGGTGCTGCTGCACCCTGTGCCTGAGCTCGAGTGGTCTGACCCTCATAAATCTTTTGGCATCCACACACTAGAGCATAGACCAGATTGAAAGTATGCACATGAGTGTACCTATATTGAAAGATTAGAGAGAAAAATGCCATCTTCCCTGATCATCTAGGCACAAACCGTGCAGCCAATACAGTGATAAGAGCCGAGGATTCTATGACCCGATTTTAAATTCATAGTGGCTTGCCTGAAGGGGTTAATAGTGAGATGATCTTTTAGATTATTGGATCTCTTAACAACCATTTTAGGAGTTGGAGAAATAAAGGGCTGCAGTGTGGACTCACTCAAAATATTCTAATTCTTTGTTGTGAGTGGTCACGAGATTAATTGTCCGTGAAGGGTTTCTAATAGGCCGTCTCAGTACCTCCTCTCACTCAATCTGATGAGAATGCTCAAAGACTTGTGAAATTATCTTTCATGGATATCCTCTTGCTAAGAACCTTTGTGTAAGGTCCCGTGATTCAGTATGGAAGTCCTCGAAAGAGCTGCAGTCCCTCCTTAACCGCAAGAAATGTCCTTTAGAAATGACATTTTGTAGGAAGCTTGAATAATGCAACAAACTGTTAGTAGCTGTTTTCTTGTGGTATAGACTGGTAGATAAATGTCTCCCTTGGACTAATATTTTGAGTTCCAAGAAATCTACAGTAGTAGTAGAAATGAAAGAAGTTAGTCTGATGTTCCATGGATTAATCTTTAGGTCATCGATGAAAAGTCTGCATTCCTCTATGGTACCTGTCCAGAAAAATAGGATATCATCTACATATCAATACCACTTTAGAACATGCAATTAAAAGGTTGTCAACATGTGTATTCTCTCACCAGCCAATATAGAGATTTGCATATGAAGGTGCACACCTCGCTCCGATCGCGGTACCGTATGCCTGCCTGTAAAAAGCAGGCTCAAAGGTAAAATGATTTTTTTCAAGAATCATTCTCAGAATATGCAGGATAAAAGAATCATGTCACGGTCCCTGCTGGTATTCAGATCTAAAAAGTATGCAATAGCATCTATACTTTGATCATGCTTGATACTTGCATATAATGATTCCACATCCCATGTAATGTGAATGGTGTTTGCTGGTATGATAAAATCCTCAAGCTGTTGTATTAAATGCAAGGAGTCCCTGATGTAGGAGCCTAAGGAGTACACAAGTGGTTGCAGAAATTGGTCAAAGTAAATACAGGGCTACTCAAAAAGGCCACCGATCCCTGAAATTATAAGCGTATCTGGAGGTGTTTCTAAGGACTTGGGCACTTTCGGCAACATGTAGAAGGTGGGCACCATAAGGTGTAGACATGAAGTCCCATTCCTTTTTGTTGCTGATACCATGTCGAAATGTCGTTACAAGCAATCGGTCAATCTGGGTCTTAAAAGCCGAATACTTCGAATAGGTGGCGCTATAGAGTTCAAGCCCTCTTTTTCTCTGAAGAGGCATTTTGCATAATAAATTTCCAAGAGGAGCATTGCATGGCGAATAAGCCTCCTTACGTTGACAAGCCAGGGCTGGTATGTCATTCTCCACAAGGAGAAAACTTACCCCTTAGACCCCTGTATGAAAGAATTTTTCATATGATATGCTATGTGCGGATTAAAATTAATTGAGGTTATACATACAGTACAGACCAAAAGTTTGGACACACCTTCTCATTCAAAGATTTTTCTGTATTTTCATGACTATGAAAATTGTAAATTCACACTGAAGGCATTAAAACTATGAATTAACACATGTGGAATTATATACTTAGCAAAAAAGTGTGAAACAACTGAAATTATATCTTATATTCTGGGTTCTTCAAAGTAGCCACCTTTTGCTTTGATGACTGCTTTTGCCTTCACTCTGCGGTCCAGCTCACCCCAAACCATCTCGATTGGGTTCAGGTCTGGTGACTGTGGAGGCCAGGTCATCTGGCGTAGCACCTCATCACTCTCCTTTTTGGTCAAATAGCCCTTACACACCCTGGAGGTGTGTTTGGGGTCATTGTCCTGTTGAAAAATAAATGATGGTCCAACTAAACGCAAACCGGATGGAATAGCATGCCGCTGCCAGATGCTGTGGTAGCCATGCTGGTTCAGTATGCCTTAAGTTTTGAATAAATCCCCAACAGTGTCACCAGCAAAGCACCCCCACACCATCTCACCTCCTCCTCCATGCTTCACAGTGGGAACCAGGCATCCATTCACCTTTTTTGCGTCGCACAAGACACGTTGGTTGGAACCAAAGATCTCAAATTTGGACTCATCAGACCAAAGCACAGATTTCCACTGGTCTAATGACCATTCCTTGTGTTCTTTATCCCAAACAAGTCTCTTCTGCTTGTTGCCTGTCCTTAGCAGTGGTTTCCTAGCAGCTATTTTACCATGAAGGCCTGCTGCACAAAGTCTCCTCTTAACAGTTGTTGTAGAGATGTGTCTGCTGCAAGAACTCTGTGTGGCATTGACCTGGTCTCTAATCTGAGCTCCTGTTAACCTGCGATTTCTCTGAGGCTGGTGACTCAGATAAACTTACCCTCTGAAGCAGAGGTGACTCTTGGTCTTCCTTTCCTGGGGCGGTCCTCATGTGAGCCAGTTTTTTTGTAGCACTTGATGGTTTTTGCCACTGCACTTGGAGACACTTTCAAAGTTTTCCCAATTTTTCCGACTGACTGACCTTCATTTCTTAAAGTAATGGTGGCCACTCGTTTTTCCTTACTTAGCTGCTTTTTTACTGCCATAATACAAATTCTATTCTATTCTATTCTATTATTTCCGACTGACTGACCTTCATTTCTTAAAGTAATGGTGGCCACTCATTTTTCCTTACTTAGCTGCTTTTTTACTGCCATAATACAAATTCTATTCTATTCTATTCTATTCTATTCAAAGTCTATTCAGTAGGACTATCAGCTGTGTATCCACCAGACTTCTGCACAACACAACTGATGGTCCCAACACCATTTATAAGGCAAGAAATCCCACTTATTAAACCTGACAGGGCACACCTGTGAAGTGAAAACCATTCCCGGTGACTACCTCTTGAAGCTCATCAAGAGAATGCCAAGAGTGTGCAAAGCAGTCATCAAAGCAAAAGGTGGCTACTTTGAAGAACCTAGAATATAAGATATAATTTCAGTTGTTTCACACTTTTTTGTTAAGTATATAATTCCACATGTGTCAATTCATAGTTTTGATGCCTTCAGTGTGAATGTGCAATTTCCATAGTCATGAAAATACAGAAAAATCTTTAAATGAGAACGTGTGTCCAAACTTTTGGTCTGTGCTGTGTATATATATATATATATTTTCTCTCTGTATTTGTATTATTACTAGACTGTGGCCCGATTCTAATGCATCGGGTATTCTAGAATATGCATGTCCCCGTAGTATATGGACAATGATGATTCCAGAATTCGCGGTAGACTGTGCCCGTCGCTGATTGGTCGAGGCAACCTTTATGACATCATCGTCGCCATGGCAACCATTATGACATCTACGTCGAAACTGTGCCCGTCGCTGATTGGTCGAGGCCTGGCGGCCTCGACCAATCAGAGACGCGGGATTTCCATTATGACATCATGGTCGCCATGCTGTGCCCATCGCTGATTGGTCGAGGCCTGGCAGCCTCGACCAATCACAGATGCGGGATTTCCAGGACAGACAGACAGACAGACGGAAAAACCCTTAGACAATTATATATATAGATCCTTGGCTTTTCTAAGTTTAAGAATATGCTTTATGAATAGCTAATCATTCATGCTTCGTAATGAAAATGATCAACAAGGAACGCTACTTCCAATAGGTGGCTACTTCCAATTGGTGGCGCTATAGAGTGCAAGTCCTCTTTTTCACTGAAGAGGCATTTTGCATATTAAATTACCCAGAGGACCATTGCACAGCGAATAAGCCTCCTTACCTTGACAAGCCAGAGCTGGTAAGTCACTCTCCACAAGGAGAAAACTTACCCCTTAGACCCCTGTATGAAAGAATTTTTCATATAATATGCTATGTGCAAATTAAAATTAATTGAGGTTATATATCTACTATATAATTTGTCTAAGGGTCACTTCCGTCTGTCTGTCTGTCGCGGATATTCATTGGTCGTGGCCTCTGTCTGTCATGGAAACCAAGTCTCTGATTGGTCGTGGCAAAACGCCCTCGACCATTACCATGACCATTCAGCGACGGCCATAGTCTGGCAGCGAAATGGCCGCTGCTTTACTGCCATGCAGTCAGCGCTGAGCGCTCACACAGGGTTAATGCCAGCGTTCACGGATCGCGGTGTAACGCACTCTGTTAACGCAGCTATTAACCCTGTGTGACCAACTTTTTACTATTGATGCTGCGTATGCAGCATCAAAAGTAAAAAGATCTAATGTTACAAATAATAAAAATAAAAAAAAAGCGTTATTCTCACCCTCCGACGTGGCGCGCAAAGATGCTATGCAAGAAGGACCTGCCATGACTTCACGGTCATGTGTCAAGGTCCTGCGCTCATACTAACCCTGGGACCAGAAGCTGCCACATGCACCGCACACAGGCGCCAGGACTTCAAGGGGCCTTCGGAAGGTGAGTATATGTTTATTTTTTATTGTAAGTCTTTTTTAACCACGCATATAGTGCCCACATTGCTATATACTACGTGGGCCTACTTGGCTGTGCAATACACTACGTGACTGTGTTTTATACTACATGTCTGTTCAATATACTACGTGGCTCTGTGCTATATACTCCGTGGGGCTGTGCTATATACTCCGTGGGCTGTGCAATATACTCCGTGGGCTATGCAATATACTCCGTGGGCTGTGCAATATACTCCGTGGGCTGTGCAATATACTCCGTGGCTGTGCAATATACTACGTGGGCTGTGCAATATACTATGTGGCTGGGCTATATACTGCATGGGCAGTGCAATATACTACTTGGGCTGTGCAATATACTACGTGGCTGTGCTATATACTATGTGGCTGGGCAATATACTCCGTGGCTTGGCAATATACTCCGTGGCTGGGCAATATACTACGTGGCTGGGCAATATACTACGTGGACATGCGTATTCTAGAATACCTGATGCGTTAGAATCGGGCCACCATCTAGTGTGTGTGTGTATATATATATATATATATATATATATATATATATTTATATATATTATTATTTTTTCTCTCTGGATTTGTATTACTATCATTGGCTTTTATAAATTTAAGATGCTTTATGAATAGCTAATCATTCATGCTTCGTGATGAAAATGATCAACAAGCACTTGTAGGAACTCTACTTCCAATAGATGGTGCTATAGAGTTCAAGTCCTCTTTTTCTCTGAAGAGGCAATTTGCATATTAAATTTCACAGAGGAGCATTGCACGACGAATAAGCCTCCTTACCTTGACAATCCAGAGCTGGTATGTCACTCTCCACAAGGAGAAACTTTGCCTCTTAGACCCCGTATGAAAGAATTTTCCATATGATATGCTATGTACAGATTAAAATTAAATGAGGTTATATATATATATATATATATATATATATATATATATTAGGAAGGATACCACTTCTTATTCAATTAGGAAAAAAAATCTGGCATTCTTTTAGATGCAAAGAATTTGTGTTTCTTCAAGTGAAGTGTACCATTTCGGTCACATATCTTGGACCTTCATCAGACTTGGGACATGAATTGAAAACATCACACTTCAAAATTAACAAAATTAACATACAAGGGAAAGAAAATGATTTACAATATTAATTGTATATACAGTAGATATGTTGTTGTAAAGTAGACAAAGTATAGGAGAACACTCGTAAATAAACCTATGTAAATCATGATAGTAAACATTACCCCAGGTGATATGAAATGAACAGGTCACTTTAAGCAAGGGTGGCAAATGTTGTAAAAATTGTAGAAAGTGGTCATATAATCTAAAGAAAAACTATACAGAAAAACTATAAAGAAAAACTCTAAATAAAAAAATAATCCTATGGATTTGTAAAGGTATTACTGGTGGTATGTATGAAAAGTAAAAAGTTAAGAAAAATAAACATTTAAAATTAGATTATCCATGATTGAAATAATTGTATATCTCACTATCATTCTTGAGATTAGGGTCAAGCTACGTGACTGAGAGAACTGGTATAGGGAAAGAAAGAAAGGAATAAATTAAATGGTATATGGACAAAATAATAATTATATCAGAATAAACTCATGACATCATACTCCCTATTAAGACCTTTAGGATCCTTGCTCTGTAGATGATGGATCCAAAATGCTTCCCTAAATTTAAGACGCCTGACCTCGTTGCCCCCTCTTCTATTAACATGAGTCTGTTCTAACACAAGGAATCTTAATTAGGCAAATTGTGTCATCCACATTTTATATCATATCTAAGGTTGGAAAGAGGATAAAGGTGGCAGACTGTGGGACTGCTATGACTATGATAAGCGATGACAGATGGGACCTACCTTCTCACTGTCTACTACTGAATTTTGCATACAAGAGATTAAATAGATTGGTCAATTAATTTTGCCAAATGTGCTTGGGAACACCAACTTACCCAAAATCCAATACTAAGTGTGTGCAACAAAGATTGAATATATATTCTATAAAGAGATGCCACACCTTATAAATATAGATATTTCAAACCATGCTTACATGGGAAAAATCCATGTAAGTAAAAGTTCAAGTGCATAATGCATTCCCATGTATGACTAATGCAGAGTGACAAAACAATATTAGATCATATCCAAAAAAACAGATATGGGATGGTGATAGATAATTATCCAAAAGACTCTCCGATTACCCTCGCCCCAATGCACATTTTGCTCATTGGCTTCCACAGGACTCTGGTCCAAACGGCCAGATCAGTCATCATCTGTGACCACTGATGGTCCTATAAATCTCCTACCTCCCAGCATTCATAGTTATTCTTTTAATTAGCTGGGCTGGCGCTACGTTGTGTGTATGTCATGCCACAATGATGACATTGTGTCAGCCCAGGTAATCAAAGGAGGACCAGGTAATGCCAGGAGGTAAGGAGATTTGCAGACCTCCTGCCAGCAGTCACAAATTTCTGACCTAGTAGATGGACTTGAGAACTGCAAATTGATTCTCCCATGTTTTACTGTCCATCAGTTAGTCGATCAGCAGCCTCCAACCTTGCCAAAATATAGAACACATTTCTTTATATTTATTTAGTGAGATAGCATCTACTCCTATAAACTGCCAACCCATCATTCACGATTCAAAGCAGTCAACATGAAACACAAAGGAATTTTCCATTTATTTAGGGCAGATAGCTATATTCAAGTTAGCTAGTGTTTTCTCTCTATCTTTGTTAGCTCTATTTTATCATTTTTTGTTTTTATCTCTTTTCTGTTATCTACCAACAAGGGAAGCTTTAATGATAAGCTTTAAAACTTATTAATTTGAAAGACAGTATTATTTATATTATGTGAATAGAGTTTGTGAATTGGCTCTTCTTTATGTCTCAGGGGAGTTTATATATAATACTTTATCATTATAGCTAAATCAGCTTGCAGTTTTAATAAAAATTTATTAAAAGTTAAGTTTTAGTGATTATTTTTGTATTCCAATTAAATGATACAGTAAATTACCTATTCATCATTCTCCTCCAAATTAGATAGCCTGCATGTTTTTTATAATTGGAGGAGGCTGATAGAATGGTCTGATCAAATATTCCACTATTAAAGGGGTTGTACCACCTTAGGCTACATGTCTGGATTCACTTCGTGTGACTACAGACTTATGAATCCTGACATCGCATGCACTGTGCGCTGTGAGGATTTGCCGGTCCCGTGGTGATTTGCATACATGCCGACTAGACGTGTGCAGCCTTGCTGAATGCAAGTGTATTTAGCAAGGCTGGACACGTCTAGTTAGAAATCAAATTGCATACTTTCAGTCACATGACCACCGCCTCCCGACACAGTTTAATCCTGACATTGTGCATTATAAACGCTGTGATGATTCACTTGAAGCCTAAGGCCGGACAACCATTTTAACAGAAACTTTATGTTCACCTCTCTTTACTGCATGTTACCATTGTATAATTTTTTTTGAATAATCAAGTTATAATATTTATTATATACATTGAAGGCAACACTCCGTTTTGTTCAGTCTATTGAATTTTGCATTTGAGTGGGTGTTTCTTCTGTTCACATCTATAGTTGAATTATCGATAGGGGACCATGCTACCATTATAATGAATATACTCCTATCTAACTTATTTTTACATTTTCCTGTGATTGTTTTAATATATGGAATAAGAGTACAGAGCCGCCCCGTGACTGAAATTCTCACGGATGACAGATGGCACCATGCGGTATTGACCGTGACCGTTTTGTAGCTGATTAACACTGAACTACTCGTTAAATACCACTGTCAATCGTGACAGCAGTATTTAATTGATTACCAAAGGATAACTTGCAATATCCCTTTGTAACCATCAAACCCTGCGATGAGAATCGCGGGTGCCGATGGTTATCAAGATACCCCCTGAGGTCCTGTGATGACCCCAGGGTACAGTGGCCTGTGAGATCCAGCTAAAAGCTGAATAATAAACATCTACTTCAAGATGGTAGCAAAAAAACTTGAAACTCATCTCACAAAGAATAAGCCATCATGCAGCTCTGTTTTAAAAAAACAAAAAAGTTAGAGCTCTCTGTTGTGAATTAGACTTTTTTGGCTCCCTCTTGTGGTCACTAGTGATATGACTCTGGGATTGTCTTTCCTCAGTTTGGCACCCACCTGGGTCGTTAGTCCAGGGGTGTTGCTATATAAACTTCCTGGATCCTCAGTCCAGTGCCTGGCATCGTTGTAATCAGATCCTTTCTGTTTGCTCCTGTCTGCTGGTCCTGTTCTTGCAAAATTAAGCTAAGTCCTGCTTCCTTGTTTTTTGGTTATCTGTATTGCTCTTATTTTCTGTCCAGCTTGTACTAAATGTGATTCCTGATTTTGCTGGAAGCTCTAGGGGGCTGGTATTCTCCCCCCGGGCCGTTAGACGGTTCGGGGGTTCTTGAATATCCAGCGTGGAAATTTTGATAGGGTTTTTGCTGACCGTATAAGTCATCTTACTTTATTCTGCTATTAGTCAGTGGGCCTCTCTTTGCTAAATATCTAGTTCATTCTTACGTTTGTCTTTTCTCCTTACCTCACCGTTATTATTTGTGGGGGGCTTGTATCCAACTTTTGGGGTCTTTTCTCTGGAGGCAAGAAAGGTCTATCTTTTCCCTTCTAGGGTTAGTTAGTTCTCCGCCTGGCGCGAGACGTCTAGAACCAACGTAGGCACGTTCCCCGGCTGCTGCTATTTGTGGTGCTAGGATTAGATATACGGTTAGCCCAGTTACCACTGCCCTATGAGCTGGTTTTTTATGTTTGCAGACTTGGTATGTACTTTTGAGACCCTCTGCCATTGGGGTCATAACAGTATGCCAGGCCTAAGTTGAATGTTTAATGCATTGCAGAAGTGGGATAATAAGAAAGGAAATTCTGAGGTTTTTTTTTTTTTTCCTCTCTTTGTTCCTCCCCTTTACCTCTGAGTGGCTTGTGCTTGCTGCAGACATGAATGTCCAGACCTTGATTACAAGTGTGGACCAGCTTGCTGCTCGTGTGCAGGGCATACAAGATTTTGTTACCAGTAGTCCAATGTCTGAACCTAAAATACCTATTCCTGAACTGTTCTCTGGAGACCGATTCAAGTTTAGGAATTTCAGGAATAATTGTAAATTGTTTCTATCTCTGAGACCCCGTTCATCTGGAGACTCAGCTCAGCAAGTTAAAATTGTTATTTCTTTCTTACGGGGCGACCCTCAGGATTGGGCCTTCTTGCTAGCGCCAGGAGATCCGGCATTGGCAAATATTGATGCGTTTTTTCTGGCGCTCGGATTGCTTTACGAGGAACCCAATCTTGAAATTCAGGCAGAAAAAGCCTTGCTGGCTATTTCTCAGGGCCAGGATGAAGCTGAAGTGTATTGCCAAAAATTTCGGAAATGGTCCGTGCTTACTCAGTGGAATGAGTGTGCTCTGGCCGCAAATTTCAGAAATGGCCTTTCTGAAGCCATTAAGAATGTGATGGTGGGTTTCTCCATTCCTACAAGTCTGAATGATTCCATGGCGCTGGCTATTCAAATTGACCGGCGTTTGCGGGAGCGCAAAACTGCTAATCCTCTGGTGGTGTTGTCTGAACAAACACCTGATTTAATGCAATGTGATAGAATTCAGACTAGAAATGAACGGAAAAATCATAGACGTCAGAATGGGTTGTGTTTTTACTGTGGTGATTCTACACATGTTATATCAGCATGCTCTAAACGCCTAACTAGGGTTGTTAGCCCTGTCGCCATTGGTAATTTGCAACCTAAATTTATTTTGTCTGTGACTTTAATTTGCTCATTGTCTTCCTACCCTGTTATGGCGTTTGTGGATTCAGGTGCTGCCCTGAGTCTTATGGATCTGTCATTTGCCAAGCGCTGTGGTTTTGTTCTTGAGCCTTTGGTTAATCCTATCCCTCTTACAGGTATTGATGCTACGCCATTGGTGGAAAATAAACCGCAGTTTTGGACACAGGTAACCATGTGCATGACTCCTGAACATCGGGAGGTGATTCGTTTTCTTGTTCTGCATAAAATGCATGATTTGGTCGTTTTGGGTCTGCCATGGTTACAGACCCATAATCCAGTCTTGGATTGGAAGGCAATGTCTGTGTCAAGTTGGGGCTGTCAGGGAATTCATGGTGATTCCCCGCCGGTGTCTATTGCTTCCTCTACTCCTTCGGAAGTTCCTGAGTATTTGTCTGATTATCAGGATGTATTCAGCGAGTCCAGGTCCAGTGCTCTGCCTCCTCATAGGGACTGTGACTGCGCCATAGATTTGATTCCAGGTAGTAAATTTCCTAAGGGAAGACTATTTAATCTGTCTGTACCTGAGCATACCGCAATGCGTTCGTATATCAAGGAGTCTCTGGAGAAGGGGCATATCCGTCCATCCTCTTCCCCTCTTGGTGTGGGATTCTTTTTTGTGGCCAAGAAGGACGGATCTTTGAGACCTTGTATTGACTATCGGCTTCTGAATAAAATCACTGTTAAATTTCAGTATCCTTTGCCTCTGTTGTCGGACTTGTTTGCCCGGATTAAAGGTGCCAAGTGGTTTGCCAAGATAGATCTTCGTGGTGCGTACAACCTTGTGCGCATTAAGCAAGGAGATGAATGGAAAACTGCATTTAATACGCCCGAAGGTCATTTTGAGTACTTGGTGATGCCTTTTGGGCTCTCTAATGCTCCTTCAGTGTTTCAGTCCTTTATGCATGATATTTTCCGGAAGTATCTGGATAAATTTATGATTGTTTATCTGGATGATATTCTGTTTTTTTCTGATGATTGGGACTCGCATGTAGAGCAGGTCAGGATGGTGTTTCAGGTTTTGCGTGAGCATGCTTTGTTTGTTAAGGGCTCAAAGTGTCTCTTTGGAGTACAGAAGGTTCCCTTTTTGGGTTTTATTTTTTCCCCTTCTGCGGTGGAGATGGACCCAGTCAAGGTCCGAGCTATTCATGATTGGACTCAGCCCACGTCAGTTAAAAGTCTTCAGAAGTTCTTGGGTTTTGCTAACTTCTACCGTCGTTTTATCGCTAATTTTTCTAGCGTTGTTAAACCTTTGACGGATATGACCAAGAAAGATTCTGATGTTGCTAACTGGGCTCCTGCAGCCGTGGAAGCTTTCCAAGAGTTGAAGCGCCGGTTTACTTCGGCGCCTGTTTTGTGCCAGCCTGATGTCTCACTGCCCTTTCAGGTTGAAGTGGATGCTTCTGAGATTGGGGCAGGGGCCATTTTGTCGCAGAGAGGCCCTGGTTGCTCTGTAATGAGACCATGTGCCTTTTTCTCTAGGAAGTTTTCACCTGCTGAGTGGAATTATGATGTTGGCAATCGGGAGTTGTTGGCCATGAAGTGGGCATTTGAGGAGTGGCGTCATTGGCTCGAGGGTGCTAAGCATCGTGTGGTGGTCTTGACTGATCACAAAAATTTGATGTATCTCGAGTCTGCTAAACGCCTGAATCCTAGACAGGCCCACTGGTCATTGTTTTTCTCCCGTTTTGACTTTGTGGTCTCGTATTTACCAGGTTCAAAGAATGTGAAGGCTGATGCTCTTTCAAGGAGCTTTGTGCCTGACTCTCCTGGAGTCGTAGAATCAGTTGGTATTCTTAAAGAGGGAGTAATCTTGTCAGCCATTTCTCCGGATCTGCGACGTGTGTTGCAGAGATTTCAGGCTGGTAGACCTGACTCTTGTCCACCTGACAGACTGTTTGTTCCTGATAAGTGGACCAGCAGAGTCATTTCCGAGGTTCATTCCTCAGTGTTGGCAGGGCATCCGGGAATTTTTGGCACCAGAGATCTGGTGGCTAGGTCCTTTTTGTGGCCTTCCTTGTCACGGGATGTGCGGTCATTTGTGCAGTCCTGTGGGACTTGTGCTCGAGCTAAGCCTTGCTGTTCTCGTGCCAGCGGGTTGCTCTTGCCCTTGCCTGTCCCGAAGAGGCCTTGGACACACATTTCCATGGATTTCATTTCAGATCTTCCGGTGTCTCAGGGCATGTCTGTCATCTGGGTGGTATGTGATCGCTTTTCCAAGATGGTCCATTTGGTATCTTTGCCTAAGCTGCCTTCCTCTTCCGATCTGGTTCCTTTGTTCTTTCAGAATGTGGTTCGTTTACACGGCATTCCTGAGAATATTGTGTCTGACAGAGGATCCCAGTTTGTTTCCAGGTTCTGGCGATCCTTTTGTGCTAAGATGGGCATTGATTTGTCGTTTTCGTCTGCCTTTCATCCTCAGACTAATGGACAAACGGAGCGAACTAATCAGACTCTGGAGGCTTATTTGAGGTGTTTTGTTTCTGCAGATCAGGATGATTGGGTGACCTTCTTGCCGTTGGCTGAGTTTGCCCTTAATAATCGGGCTAGTTCCGCTACTTTGGTTTCGCCTTTTTTTTGCAACTCTGGTTTCCATCCTCGTTTTTCCTCGGGACATGTGGAGCCTTCTGACTGTCCTGGGGTAGATTCCGTGGTGGATAGGTTGCAGCAGATCTGGAATCATGTGGTGGACAACTTAAAGTTGTCACAGGAGAAGGCTCAGCGTTTTGCCAACCGCCGCCGCGTTGTGGGTCCCCGACTTCGTGTTGGGGATTTGGTATGGCTGTCTTCTCGATTTGTTCCTATGAAGGTCTCCTCTCCTAAATTTAAGCCTCGCTTCATCGGTCCTTACAAGATATTGGAAATCCTTAATCCTGTGTCCTTTCGCTTGGATCTTCCGGTGTCGTTTGCCATTCACAACGTGTTCCATAGGTCTTTGTTGCGGCGGTACGTTGTGCCTGTGGTTCCTTCTGTTGAGCCTCCTGCTCCGGTGTTGGTTGAGGGCGAGTTGGAGTACGTGGTTTAGAAGATCTTGGATTCTCGTCTCTCCAGACGGAGGCTTCAGTATCTGGTCAAGTGGAAGGGCTATGGCCAGGAGGATAATTCCTGGGTGGTTGCCTCTGATGTGCATGCGGCCGATTTAGTTTGTGCCTTTCATGCTGCTCATCCTGATCGCCCTGGTGGTCCTGGTGAGGGTTCAGTGACCCCTCCTTAAAGGGGGGGTACTGTTGTGAATTAGACTTTTTTGGCTCCCTCCTGTGGTCACTAGTGATATGACTCTAGGATTGTCTTTCCTCAGTTTGGCACCCACCTGGGTCGTTAGTCCAGGGGTGTTGCTATATAAACTTCCTGGATCCTCAGTCCAGTGCCTGGCATCGTTGTAATCAGATCCTTTCTGTTTGCTCCTGTCTGCTGGTCCTGTTCTTGCAAAATTTAGCTAAGTCCTGCTTCCTTGTTTTTTGGTTATCTGTATTGCTCTTATTTTCTGTCCAGCTTGTACTAAATGTGATTCCTGATTTTGCTGGAAGCTCTAGGGGGCTGGTATTCTCCCCCCGGGCCGTTAGACGGTTCGGGGGTTCTTGAATATCCAGCGTGGAAATTTTGATAGGGTTTTTGCTGACCGTATAAGTCATCTTACTTTATTCTGCTATTAGTCAGTGGGCCTCTCTTTGCTAAATATCTAGTTCATTCTTACGTTTGTCTTTTCTCCTTACCTCACCGTTATTATTTGTGGGGGGCTTGTATCCAACTTTTGGGGTCTTTTCTCTGGAGGCAAGAAAGGTCTATCTTTTCCCTTCTAGGGTTAGTTAGTTCTCCGGCTGGCGCGAGACGTCTAGAACCAACGTAGGCACGTTCCCCGGCTGCTGCTATTTGTGGTGCTAGGATTAGATATACGGTTAGCCCAGTTACCACTGCCCTATGAGCTGGTTTTTTATGTTTGCAGACTTGGTATGTACTTTTGAGACCCTCTGCCATTGGGGTCATAACAGCTCTCAGAATATAGCGACGAAAAAAAATACTTTTTTATAAGAAAAAGCATTTTTACAGTGTGATAGCAGCAACACCTAAAAAAACTATATAATTCTGGTATCGCTGTAATCATACAGACCCAAAGAATAAATCCTCCTTATCACTTATACAGCACGGTTACCAGCACAAAAATACAAATAATAACTATTCTTGTACTGCTGTCTATTTGTTCATTCTACCTCCCAAAAATCATAATAAGGCTCAGCTCACATTTACCCTGCACTCTCCGCTGAGCGCTTACATTGGGGTTTCCATGTAAATTACCCAAAAATGTGATTCAGACAAAACCCCCAACGGAATCACTAACTTATGAGGCAGTTGGACTCACCTTGGACTGATCTCTTTTTCAGTGGTGTCCCATCATTTTAGGCATTTTTTAGTGTACAAGTGTGGGCGACCACAGATCTGTGCCAAATAGTCACTGCAGCCATAGATGAATTCATTGAGAGGTGCAATTTCTACAATGGGGTCACTTTTGGGGTTTTTCTGCTGTTCTGGTATCTTTGGGGCTCCACAAATGTTGATGGTAAATTATTCTACCAAAATCTGTGCTCTAAAAGCCGAATAGCGCTCCTTCCTTTTCAGCCCTGACGTGTGGCCAAACACTAATTTCTGACGACATATGGGGCATCACCACATTCAGGAGAAATTGTGCAATAAATTATGGGGTGTAGTCTCACATATTAACCCTTGTGTACATGACAAATTTGCAGCAAATATAAAAATTACATTTTTACTACTAAAATGTCATAGTTCCACATCTCAATATTATAAAATTCAGTGAGGCACCTAGGGGTTCAAAATTCTCACTACACCCCTTTATGAATTCATTAGATAGTGAAGTTTCCAATGTGGGGACACCTGGAAGGGTTTCTGCTGTTCTGGCATCTCGGGCTCAGCTATTGGAGCCTACAATCTATTCAAGCAAAATCTGCATTCTAAAAGCCAAGTACCGCTCCTTCCCATCCAATCCCTGCCTTGTTCTCAAACAGTAGTCTACAACCACAAATGGTGTACTGTCACATTTTGCAAAATTGCATAACAAATTGTGAGATCCAATTTCTCCCATTACCCCTAGTGTAAATTATAAATTTGGTACTAAAACAGTATTTTAGTGGAAAAAATGTAATTTTTTGTTCTCACATCTAAATGTTATAAAGTTTTGCTAATCACCTGTAGGTTAAAAATGTTCGGTACACCATTAGTTATATTCCTTGAAGGGTCTAGCTTCCAAAATGAGGTCACTTGTGGGGGGAATTTGCTGTTTTTGCATGTCAGGGGCTCTCCAAATGGAACATGGCATTCACAATTTGTTCCAGACAAATACTGTAGCGATCTTTCCTTTCCTAACTCTGCCAGTGAGTACAAACAGAAGTTTTTGACCACATATGGGGTATCATCAGGAAATATTGCGGAACAAATTTTAAGGTCTGTTTTCACCTATTATACATTGTGAAAATAAAAAATTTGGGACTAAAACAGAATTTCTGTGAAAAAAATGAACATTTTCAGTATGACCACCTAATCTTATCAAATTATGAGCTTTCAAATGCTCACTATACCCCTGGATAAAATTCTTGAGGGGTGTAGTTTCCAAAATGGGGTCACTTGTAGGGGGTTTCCACTATTTAGGCATATCAGCAGCACTCCAAAGGCCTGCAGACTATTGAATCAAAGTATGCATTCCAAAACATCACACCTCCCTTTCCGAGCCCTCTCATCCTAAACAGTAGTTTTCCCCCACATATGGGCTATCGGCGTACTCAGGAGATATTGCATAACAAATTTTGGGATTCATTTTCTCCTGTTACACTTTGTGAAAATAGGGCTAAATGTACAATTTTGTGGGAAAAATTAGATTTTTATATTTTCAAGGCTATAAACTTCTGTGAAGCCCTTGGGGGTTCACAATGCTCACTACACATCTAGATACATTCCTTGAGTGGTCTAGTTTCCATAATTGGGTCACTTGTGGGGGGTTTCTACTGTTTTGGCACATTAGAGGCTCTCCAAACTCGACATAGCGTCCGCTTTCAATTTCAGCCATTTTTGTGTTGAAAGAGTAAAATGGTGCTCCTTCCCTTTAAAATCCTGCTGTGTGCCCAAACAGTGGTCTTTCCCCACATATTGGATATTGCTGTACTTGGGAGAAAATGCAAAGCAAATTTGGGGTTCATTTTCTACTGTTATCCTTGTGAAAATAAAAATTTGAGGGCTAAAGTAAACATTTTTCATTCCACATCACTTTAGTTCCTGTGAAGCACCTGAAGGGTTAATAAACTTCTTGAATGTGGTTTTGAGGACTTTGATGGGTGCAGTTTTTAGAAT
Source organism: Ranitomeya variabilis (assembly GCF_051348905.1). Classification (NCBI taxonomy): domain Eukaryota; kingdom Metazoa; phylum Chordata; class Amphibia; order Anura; family Dendrobatidae; genus Ranitomeya; species Ranitomeya variabilis. The sequence goes on along the minus strand of NC_135234.1, from coordinate 615,941,182 downwards.
GGTGTCACTTTTGGGTATTTTCTGTGGTATAGGCTCCCCAAAGTCACTTCAAATGTGATGTGGTACCTAAAAAATGGTTTTGTAAATTTTGTTGGAAAAATGAGAAATTGTTAATCAACTTTTATCCCTTTTAACTTCCTAACAGAAAAAAATATTTTTAAAAAATTATGGAGAAGCAAAGCAGGCATGTGGGAAATGTTACTTATTAACTATTTTGTATGATATAACTCTCTGGTTTAAGGGCATAAGAAGTAAAAGTTTGAAAATTGTAAAATTTTCACCAAATTTCCAATATTTTCACAAATAAACACAAGTCATATAAAAAAGTTTTATGACTACCATGAAGTACAATATGTTACGATTTTGGCCCATTCTTCCATACAAACACTCTTCAAATCTTGAACTTTGTGTGGGTTCCTTCTATTAACTCTGAGTTTCAGTTACTTCCATAAATTTTCTATTGGATTCAGGTATAGTTGAATGGGCCATTCAACAGCTTTGTTTTCTTTCTCTGAAACGAATTGAGAGTTTTCATGGCTATTTATTTGGGATCATTGTCTTTGCAGAAATGTCCATCCTTGTTTCATCTCCATCATCCTGGTAGATGGCAGCAGATTTTTATCATGAATGTCCATTCATCCTTTCCTCAATTATATGAAATTTACCAGTGTTCTATGCTGAAAAACAGCCCCACACCAAAATGTTTCTATCTGTAAACGTCACTGTGGGCATGGAGTTTTTGGGGTAATATGCAGTGCCTTTTGGCCTCCATGGTAATTATTCTTAGAGATGAGCAAACCTTTCAAGGTGCCATTTGGATTCGCCGAACGGTCCTCCACAGTTTGCCGAGCGGTTTGCTGAACGTACCCGAAGCTGATATAGTCAGAAAGGCCTATAACGCTCATTTTCCCTTCTACAGCTGCTCTCCCTACACTATTTCCGAGTACAGTGTGGTAAGCATCATGTTACTTGTTGTTATATAGAACCAATGATGTGATGTGGTAAGCCAATCACAATAATGACAGTAGCCAATATGGCTACGGCATTACCATCATCGGCAGGCAGTCCCCGCATGTTTAGTGACTAAAAAACAGCTGCAAAACAAGCGGGGTGGGGCTCGATCAAGGTGCTTGAGCACCAGGGATACTTGATCTAGTACCGAGTGTGCCCCTGCACCCCGATGCTTGATTGAGTATCAAGCAGTGCCGAGCATGCTCCCTCATCACTAGTTATAAACCAAAATAATCTTCAAAGAACAAAAATATATTCTGTTTTATATTTATGTTGAAAATCTTATAGCAATTTATATTGTTTTTATAAGCAATAGAGAAAAGGGCAGGAAAGCCAGTGCTAGGCTAGACCTCCATCCCCGTATATTAAGATACAGGGAACCTGTCAGCAGGTTTTTGCTATGTAATGTGAAGATAACAGGAGATAGCGGATGTAACACATAGTTCAGTGATGTGTCTCTTGTCAAAGTGCGTGCTGCTGTTTACTAACTGTGAAGGATTTATCACTAATAGATTAACATTGCCGGACTAGTCCAGCAATGCCTTCTCCTGTGATAAGCAGCTCAGTGTCTATGGACTTTGTACCTCGAGATTCTGGTGTTGGTGCGGTTAGCTTTCTCCGTTCTGCTTCATTCTAAATCTAAAAGCTCCATGTCAGAACGGATACATCCTTGGATTCAGCTTCTCTTTACCTACATCATGCTGCTCTCAGATGAGATAGCAAAAACCTGCTGACAGATTCCCTAAAAAGAAGGGCACCAGCCCCCAGCCCATTCTGTCTTTGAAGGCAGTTTCAATTGTAATTTTCTTGATTGGCAGTTTAATAGAGCTAGAATACACTTCTGATGCTATCAGATCGCTTGTCAAAAGCCCCATCAAGCTGAAATTATTTAATTTTAGGGCTCCATTATTTGTGAAATATAAATTGAGAGGAAGTTTTAATCCTTTAGGCTGTCAATTCATTTTATTTTCTATCTCTTAGCTTAAAATTGCTATTTTCAGACCCAGGTTTTGTATCAGACATCTGTACTCAGGTACTAAAAACCAATCTGTGTGATGAATAAACATGTTTAGTAATAGGATTGCCATTACTTTGCTATCACAAGTATTATCAACTGTATGACAGTGTTGTCCATGTACATTCAGTGATTGCATTTACGTTTTAATTATCTGCTCCTAGAAAAAGTGTTGTTTAGTTTATTAGCATTGATCCAAGGAGATTGCAAAGAAAGTAGATGATCAGCAGGAGGCACTGCTGAATTGTGAGGGGCCTGCAGGAAAACACGGTTGAAGACCTATTTTGCCATCTTCGCTATTAGTACAAGTAGGTTTAAAAAAAATTAAAGGCCAAGATTTTCAAGGTCTTCACGACTTTTTTTTTCTTCTGTTCTTTACCCCAGAGCTCTGCATTACATTCTCCTCTGTCCTCCATGACAATCCTGCACACTCCATTTCTTTTCCCTCCTCCATCACCTAGATTTTTCCATCAGAAGTGACAAGTTTAGGCTAAAATTGCACTTTTCTTGGGTATAGACTAGCTATTTCATTTTACCTTTAATTGTACAGTTTTATATGCCATGATGCACTCATAGTAGAACATGGTTTATGCATCATAGTTTCATTTGCTAATGCAAAAGCACAGTAAATAGAACTTCTTGTAGAAACCAAGAATCGAAAATATTACAAACCTATACAACAATGTGTTTGAACTATACAGTTTTGCTGCAATTTTTTACCTCATTTTTCCAATTTCCAAATTGTTTGACTTCCTGTTGCACCACTGTCAATTTGTGAAAGCAGCACAATTGTTCCTTAGAAAGCCATCTAAAATAATGAATGTGGGCCTTATTGTTATACCTGCTGTTCTAGTAGATACACACTCCTCCTAAATTGAATATTACATTCAGATACTTGTTTAATTATAATTGGGGATGGGCGAATACGAACAGTAAAATTCGGGGTCTGTACCGAACTCCTAGTGTCTGCCCATGGGACCCGAACACGGACTTCTCCAAGAAATATGTCTTACTATTTAGGTTCAGCAGCAGACACAAAGCTTGTTGAAAGGCTGCAGCTCACACTGTTTTAAATAAAAAAAAAAAAAAGACGTGCGGGTAGACTCTTAGTTAGTTAGTCTCTAGTCATCCCACTGCCTCTTTCTGTCTGTTCCGATGCTGCCAATGTCTCCTCCTCAACACTGCTGGCCTCACTCTGCATAGCAAAGGGGAAAAGAAAACTTTGCTCACCAAAATATACCTGAGACTGTCCATGCCTGGAGATCAGTGGCTGACTACCACGTGTGCAAATAGATATAGAAGACTTCCGGCACAGGAATGCTTTTTCAGTAAAAAATTCTTTCTTTATTTAAACATCTTCAGCGATAAAAAATAACATCATGAGGACCCCCCATAGGCCTGACGCAAAAGCATACAAACATACAGTAGAGTGAACAGTTCCTTATATCTATTACAACAGAACATGTAATTGATTAGAAAGGACTACCTCCCCAAATAACCCCATATCGACCAGAGGGAAATTAGTCCTTCATTTACATAAGATCACAATATCATGAAAATGCATTTGTAATAAGTATATACATATTTAACATATTGTGTGATGACATTTCATATGAATAGTATTAGTTGAAAACCTGTTTTCGCAAATTAGCATAGCTGAGCTTATATTCAAACAAAAAAAAAACAAAGCATACAAAACTCACATGTTAGAAAAAAGAAAGGAGTGATATTTTTACACCGAATGGTAATGGTACACAAGACATTCATCATATGCACAAAAAACAGTAAGGGTACTGTCACACAGTGGCACTTTGATTGCTACGACGGTACGATCCGTGACGTTCCAGTGATATCCATACGATATCGCAGTGTCTGACACGCTACTGCGATCAGGGACCCCGCTGAGAATCGTACGTCGTAGCAGATCGTTTGGAACTTTATTTCGTCGCTGGATCTCCCGCTGTCATCGCTGGATCGTTGTGTGTGACAGCGATCCAGCGATGCGTTCGCTTGTAACCAGGGTAAACATCGGGTTACTAAGCGCAGGGCCGCGCTTAGTAACCCGATGTTTACCGTGGTTACCAGCGTAAAAGTAAAAAAAACCAAACCGTACATACCGTATTTTCCGGCGTATAAGACGACTGGGCGTATAAGACGACCCCCCAACTTTACCAGTTAAAAAATAAAATCTTCTTAAAAGTTGGGGGTCTTCTTATACACCGTATGTCGTCTTATAGGGCCGGTGAATATGTGCCTTTTGGGGGGGGGGGGAGTGATCCTGATGAGGACGAGGGGGCGTCTCACAGGAAAGTGAGTATCCCCCATTACCTTATCATAGCGCTGCAGCGTGGGGTCTCTGTGCTGGGAGCGGCGGCTGCTGTGCTGTGGCGGCTCCTCTTCTGCAGTGTGGGGCCTCTGGTGCTGTGGGGCAGTGGCGGCGGCGTATCTTCATGCAGTCGGGGCTCCTCCGGCATCTCAGCCTGGAAGCCCCGCCGGCAACTCCATCGGTACAATGCGGTCAGGTGGCCTCCGGGAAAATGGCCGCTGCTCAGATTCAGATCTCGTCCCGAGATCTCGGGAGACGAGATCTGAATCTGAGCAGCGGCCATTTTCCCGGAGGCAGCTCAATAGGTGCGATGCGGTGGCCCGGCCGCTGGGGGCTGCGCATGCTCAGATTCAGATCTCGTCCCGAAATCTCGGGACACGAGATCTGAATCTAAGCAGCGGCCATTTTCCCGGAGGCCAGCGCATTACACCGATGGAGTTGCCGGCGGGGCTTCCAGGCTGAGATGCCGGAGGAGCCCCGACTGCATGAAGATATGCCGCCGCCGCCACCGCCCCACAGCACCAGAGGCCCCACACTGCAGAAGAGGAGCCGCCACAGCACAGAGACCCCACGCTGCAGCGCTATGATAAGGTAATGGGGGATACTCACTTTCCTGTGAGACGCCCCCTCGTCGTCATCAGGATCACTCCCCCCCCCACCCACCATATACACCCGGCGTACAAGGCGATTCCCGGCGTACAAGACGACCCCCGACTTTTAAGAAGATTTTCAGGGGTTAAAAAGTCGTCTTGTACGCCGGAAAATACGGTACTCACATTCCGGTGTCCTTCAGGTCCCTTACCGTCTGCTTCCCGCTCTGACTGACTGCCGGCCGGAAAGTAAGAGCAGATCACAGCGGTGACGTCACCGCTGTGATCTGCTTTCACTTTACGGCGGCACTCAGTCAGAGCGGGAAGCAGACTGCAAGGGACCTGACGGACACCGGAATGTGAGTATGTACGGTTTGTTTTTTTTTACTTTTACGCTGGTAACCAGGGTAAACATCGGGTTACTAAGCGCGGCCCTGCGCTTAGTAACCCGATGTTTACCCTGGTTACCCGGGACCTGGGCATCGTTGGTCGCTGGAGAGCGGTCTGTGTGACAGCTCTCCAGCGACCACACAACGACTTTCCAACGATCACGGCCAGGTCGTATCGCTGGTCGTGATCGTTGGAAAGTTGCAGAGTGTGACAGTACCCTAAGATGTTAGCTGAAAACTATAAAGATACAGCAGAGTGATCTAATAAAAATATAAAAGATAACTTTTATAATTAAGGCCTTCGGGAAAACGTGCGTTCATAGCCAATATCCAATATACCTCCCGACAACGGAGTGCACGTTCCCAGTCACCCCCTCTGATTGATCTAGTTGCTCTTTCAATTCCTTTAACCATTAAATTCCACATATTGCCTTTGTGCTTTTTAAATGATTAGATAACCCCAAAATATTTCTACGGCTTGCAGCAGTTCCAGGATTTGCGGCAGTAATGTTCTCATTTATCCTTTTCTTAAGACTCCTTGTAGTGCAGCCTATGTAATTGTAACACCCCAGGTAACTGGTTGTTACAGTGATGTTGCCTTCCTTTTGGGGAGGGCGATATCATGCTTGGAACAATTGGAGGCAAGGAGGATTCCCTTTATCAGGTAAAGCACCTACATGCAATACATTCTGAATCCAGGCCAGAAGGGAGAGCTCTGAACCGGATTCAGGGGAGCTTCCCCACCTTTAAGTATTCTGGTCTGAAGAAGGAGTTAGAGGAGTCTGGAAAGACAGTGGAAGAGAGAGGACTGAGAGCAGCGAGTGGGGCCGTGCAGCCATGTGTGAGCTTCAGCTCCAGGAAAGGAAGATAACCTGAAGGGTTGGATTGCAGTGAGCATCTGAGGAAAGAAGTACAGGAGAAAGAAAGGGCTTAGAGGGGAACTGTGCCTGGGCACCCTCTGAGCCAAAGTGCAGGAAACGGGCACCGGAAGCCTGAGGTTGTGTTGAACTCTAAGTCGCACAGCAGAACCGGAGTGCATAGGGCTTTATGTAATTTGCCCGCACCCACACCTGAAGGTGCAGCAGTACACAAAGAGCCCGGGTCGTGATAGAGACCCTATAAAAAGGCTTACTCTGCTCACCATACAGGTCACTGTCCCAGGACAGGAGAGAGAGGACTTTGTCAGCAAGCCACAGGCAGTAAGGACCTTGCATATGAGCGCGAGCAGGAAGATTTTCGGACCTCACCTGGGAGAGGGATCCACCATTGCCTCCAGGCCGGCAGGACCACATCACCATCTATTCCTGGTACCCTTGACTGCGGCTGCTTATAACCAGTAAACCAGGTAAAGGCGTTACAACTCTGTATCCTCCATTTATTTGCCGACATACACCATCCCTGCCCAGCACACCAGGGAGCCCTGGTGACCCCGCTTCACCTGTGAGAAGTGTCACCATCTTTGCTGCAGTAACATCACCCCAGAGGACCCATTTAAGCAGCGTCGGTCACCTCTGACCGAGAACCACAGGTGGCGTCACAAACACAAACTTTATTAGAACTCCCCTTAAAAGACCTTTGCCTTTTACTTGGGCGCCCAGGGCCACGGACCGGGTCGCCGCCACTGTGACGGCCCTGGCGGGCAACTCATAATATTTATTGCATGCCACACACATTTCCATATGGACAACGTGCATGGTATTGCAGTTAATATAGGTTTTAATTTAATATTCCTTTAAAGTGATATTGTTAACATATTCATCCGTCCTGTCTATATACTGGCACAATCCGCAGGTTCTCTCACCACACTTAAAACACCCAGTATATGTTAACCAGGTAGGTTTATGAGAACTGGAAGTATACAGCGATGGAGACAGATAATGCCCCAGATTTTTTGCTTTTCTTAGGACACACTTATATATCCTGCTGAAAGAATTTTAGATAAAACAGGATCTTGGCATAACATTAGCAAATGCTTCTGTATTAACTTAACAATATCTTTATAATTAGAAGAGCTATACGAGGTTGAGGAAGTAGGGACATTTATTTAGCTTTTATTACCGTTGCCATTGGAGGGCCTTCTAGGATCCTGGGGTACTTGGGCCGGGTCCGGTGGTTGTTAAACTGGATGGTCACGTGGCAGTGACCTGGTCCGTGGCCCTGGGTATCCAAGTTAAAAGGAAGGGCTTTAAAGGGGTTGTTGAATAAAGAATAAAGTTTGTTTGTGACGCCACCTGTGGTATTCGGTCAAGGATGACTGAGGCTGCTTAAAGGGCTCCACTGGGGATGATGTTATGGCAGCAGGTATGGTATGGCTTCCCACAGGTGAAGTTGGGTCCCCAGGGCTCCCGGTGTAGCAGGGACAGGTGGTAGATGATGTAGAAAGAATCAGAGGACACAAAGTTGCTGTCTCTTTACCTTTTACTGGTGTAAGGCGGCTACAGTCCAGGGTACGGATCACAGATGATGGTAAGGTCCGGCCAGCTTGGGCGCGATTCAGAAATCCCCCTAGCCAGGTCGAGTTGGAAGCCTTCCTCTCTGCGCTGTGTTGTAGTCCCTTGCTGCCTTAGGCCTCACACAAGGTCCACACTTTCTCTCTGTCCCTTTGAGTAGGACACTACCCGCATGGCAGGCAACGCGGTCCTTTTTACAGGTGTATCTATGGATGACTCCGGGCTCTATGTGTTGCTGTGCCTTCAGGTGTTAATGCTGGGCAGGCGACCTGCAATCTCCTGTCTGCCGGTTTCTGCTGTGGGGCATACAGTTACCCCCACAACCTCAGTCGTCTGGCTACCGGTTTTCTGCGCTTCAGCATGGAGTGGGGCTCAATCGCAGCTCCCCTCCAGCTCTTTACTTCTGCTTCTGCTCCCCTCTCTTACAATCTGCTCTGTGTCTCTCACTCTTTGCTCTTTCCAGGAGCTGCAGAACCACGTGTCTGCACGGCCCCAGCTTTCCTCTCTACCCAGTTCCTCTGACTGACTCCTCTCACAGATTAACTCTAACTCCTCCAGCCAGAGTATATAGGGAAGTTCCCCTGAATCCGGGTCTCGAGCTCCCCCTTCTGGCCTGGAGTCAAAACAGTGTTGCATGTACTTGTTACCTGTTAAAGGGATCTACCTCGCTTCCAAACATGGCATCACCCTCCCCGAGAAGAAAGCAATGCCACTGTAACAACCGGTTACCTGGGGTGTTACACTGCCCCCTTTAAATCCAGTACTCCCGGACTGGGAAAACAAAAAGAACAACAGGCTAAAGACATACAAATTTTTAAAAAGCATTATAACAAGAATAAAAAAGAACTTTGCTTCCCTTTATGGGAGGTTGTTTCTCGTACGTTGCATGTAACTATATATAAAGTGCAAAACATTAGTTTTACCAAAAAATATGGAACTCTCTGTAATACAAAATATTACTTATGTTTATTTTAACTATCTGACCTATTAAATATGATTCAATTCCTTTACAGGTAAACTTTTCTTAACAAAATTAAAAACTATCACTTTCTCAAATAAAGTGCAACAAAGTCAACACATTCTTGAACTGAGGTAGTGCTTCCTTTAAGTGCAAAATGAGGGGGAACCCATCTTAAACCCCAATGTAGGCCCTGGGCGTGGCTACAAGGCATTACTGGTCTCCTCTCTGGACCGTTTCTTCGGCCACGCTGTAAGGTTTTTCTTCTCAGTCACTTTAAGGCAAATAAACTTTTTAGAGCAAACAACAATAAACAGTACCTTCATTAGTTTCATGTAAAACCAGTAGGAAGCACCTTAAGAAGTGCTAACTATTTACAAGGGAAAGTTTCTTGATCATTCACCGTCCATGATCAGAATGTCTTTTCAAACAAATCAACTTTACACTTCAACAGTCATTTTAAACTCTCAGCAACAATTGGTTAACCCTCTACTTCCTCTTATACTGCCTGACAGGCCAAGGATCATTGCCTCTTCTGCTCCTCCCGCCGTCTGCAGTGCTTCCGCCATGTCATGATGGGGATGTCCTCCTGGAGCTCTATCATGTCTGCCCCTGCGGTTTCCTCTGCAAACACTATGGGTTCAATGTAGTTAACAAGGAGCCCACTGGTTGGAACTAGCAGGGCTGCCATCGGACCATGGCTGCCGTCTCCCTGGTCCCAGTACAGTCGATGGCCTACTCCTTCAGGCCTTGAGGTCGGCGGGATCGGTAAGGGACACACAAGGCTGTCGTCTAGCGCAGGGGTTTCAGCAGGTCTTGAGGCCGGGGTACCCTCTCCGAATGGTGTCAATTTACCAAGGGACCCAAAACCCTGATCAGGGGTGTATTGTGGTGGTGCTGATCCGGGCCTAGTCGCTGGGTCTTCCACCGCCGGGTTCAGGGATGCACCCCTTACCTTCTCCTCCAGGGTGCCAGATATTCTTCCCTGCTCCAGGCTGGACAAGACAGCTTGCAGTCACCCGGTAATGTTTCCCAGAAAGGCCTCTTTCCATCTGATTACAGCTTCCAGTTGCATCCTCATGAGCTGTCGGGTAAGTTCCTCCACTTCCTTGCACAGGAGGTCGAGACACAGCACAATATCTTGGCACTATGGGTGATGTGATAGCAGAACAATAATAAGATGTCAATGAATAGGTTAATTTCAAGAAAGAGTATGTGTGTCACAGTAGGAAATACATAGTGGACAAAATAAATGATCCTATATGCTAGTACCTGACATACTGTAGGTTTATCTAACAATAAGCTGGGATAAACACACCGAGGTATGTAAATGCACAATCTATCTGCTGACTAGCCAAAGTAGGGGTTAAAAAATACTCAATAACACATTCATTACCTTAGTGAAGCTAAAGGATATATGGTGCTGGTGGAAGTGCTAACCACGGGTGTTAATAGTAAGGCTGTACTCCCACCTCCCGCCCGAAGGGCGCCTTTTCGCTGCTCACTTTTTTTTACTTAATCCCTGTCTGCAGACTGGATTTTGTCACTCTCCCTGGTCCTGTGATGCTTTCTCCCTACCTAGGCTAAATGCAGATTGTATGTGCTACTGTCAATTAGCCCTTAGAAGGGCTGTTAGTATGAAAGCTCAGGTTCAGCATCAGTGGCGTATCTAGGGGGGCAGCCGGGGCATGTGCCCTGGGTGCAGCTGGCAGGCGGCGCAGTCAGACCGCCTAATGCGGCGGTCCACAGTGTCTCCCCCGGCGGCTGCATTCTCCAGCCCCCCGGATTGAGAGTCGGCTGTTCTCTGTGCTGACTGTCAAGCTGACAGCCGACACAGAGAAGCTGCAGTGCGATGGCTCTGTCATTCTTCCTGCCTGCTCTTCCTCTCACACAGACAGCAGCATCGCTGGATGACGTCATCATTCAGCGGCCGGCTGTGCCAGAGAGAGGAAGGTGACGGAGATGCTGTGGCAGAGCAGTGAGTGTGTTGTGTGTGTGTGTACGCTGCAAGGGAATGTGCAGAGAGGTAAATGGTGTGTGTGTCTTTGTGTGTGTAGGGGAAGAGAGGGCAATGATGGGGAGAAGGCAATGATTGGGTGATGGAGAGAGCAATGATGGGGATGGTGGGGGAGGAGTAAATGATGGATGTGGTGGAAAGGACAATAATGGGGGTGGTGGGGGAGGAGTAAATGATGGAGGTGGTGGAATGGGCAATGATGGGGTGGGTGGAGAAGGCAATTATGGAGGTGGTGGAATGGGCAATGATGGTGGTGGGGGGAGAATGCAAAGATGGTGGTGGGGAGGAAATGATGGAGGTGGTGGAAAGGGCAAAAATGGGGGTGGAGGGGTAGGAAATGATGGAGGTGGTGGAATGGGCAAGAATGGTGGTGGTGGGGAGGAGAAAATGATGGAGTTGGTGGAATGGAAAAGGATGGTGGAGCTGAAGACACCGAAGAGTAAGTGAGTGTACTGGGGGGACAATTTGAGTGGAGATGGGGGATTTATTATGTGTGGGGAGAATTTGAGTGGGGATAGGGAGATTCATTAGGTGTGGGGAGAATTGGAGTGGGGATGGGGGTGTTTAATGTGTGTGGGGAGAATTGGAGTGGGGAATGGGGTGTTTAATGTGTGGGGGAAGATTTGGAGTGGGGATGGGGGATTTATTGTGTGTGGGGAAATTTGTAGTGGGGATGGGGGATTTAATGTGTGGGGGAGATTTGAGGACACAAAATGAAGAGCAAAGGAGATGGGGGCATGTATGAGGAAACAGTAAGGGGAAATGGGGGGCATGTATGAGGAAACAGTATGGGGGAATAGGGGGCATGCATGAGGAAACAGTACAGGGGAATGGGGGGCATATATGAGGAAACAGTATGGGGGAATGGGGGGCATGTATGATTAAACAGTACGGGGAATGGGGGGCATGTATGAGGAAACAGTACGGGGAATGGGGGGCATGTATGAGGAAACAGTGTAGAGGAATGGAGGGCATGTATGAGACAGTATGGGGAGCGAACAATGGAATGTATGTAGACACAGTATGAGTAGCGATGTGAAAAATGTATGTGGACAGAGTAAGTGAGGGTGATGGGATGTGTGCAGACACAGTATGGGGAGTCAGTTGAGCAGGCAGTATAGAAAGTGTGGGGTAAATATATGAGGAGACAGTATGAGGAGGGAGGGGAGTAGTGTGAGGAGACAGTATGGGGGGAGAAAAGTGAGTGGGCTCAGAATAGAAACTGAGTAGTGGGTTCGTAGCATGGAGGGACATTGTAAGGGCACAGCCAGGAGGGGACAGTATGCCAAGGAGGGGGAGTGTGATGAGAGAGTATAGTATAAATACTGGGCCCCATAGGGGGGACACAGTATGAGAGGACAGTGTGAAGAGGGGGCCGGTATGGAAAGGAGGGGTCAGTGTGAAGAGCATGTACCATAAGAGGGACTATGTGGGGGTCATATTTTGTGCAGACAATATAGTGAGGGGCACATTTTAATTCAGGAGCATTATAGTGACACTTCTATCTTTAAGGGCATCATGTGGAGATTTTCTGCAAAAGAGGGGAGAAGATGGAAGTCTGCAGAAACAGCTGTAGATGGAAAAAAACTCATCATGAGGTCTGGACAAGATGAAGAAAAGAAGGAGAACGGCTGCAGAGATGACATCATCTATAAAGTACCTGGATGTAAATGTTATTTGTGATACTAACTAATTCTCATGTTTTTATTTATGTTAGGAGCATTAAAGGGGTTGTCCAGGTTTGTGATGACTCTGCAGTTACTCTATATGACTGCAGACTTCTGAGTTCTCACAGTGCGCACTGCATGCTGTCAGGATTCTCTCGTGCTGGCGATTTACATACATGCAGTCACGTGCTGACTAGACATGTGTGGCCTCACTCAATGAAAATGAACTGAGCGAGGCCTGGCACGTCTAGTCGGAATGTGGTCAGAAGTATACAAATCACATGCTTGGGCCGACATAACCGTCCACTGGCAAGGGAGAATCCTAAAAGTGTGCAGTGCATTAGTTGTGAGAATTCAGAAGCCTGCAATGTCTGGATTCAGCTCTGCAGGTTCCAGTAGTCAACACATGGACACTTCACTCATATGCAATTTTCATACTTATGGTCCTGTGACAACGAGCTTCTCTTCCTGCTTCTCTCAGTTTTTCACTGATCATTGAGAGCATTAGGGAGAGGAGCTTGTGGGTACATGATTAAGTGTGCAAATCGCATATGTCCTTGAGGGGGGGTGCCAAAATTAATTCTTGCCCCGGGGGCCAGGAAACCTAGATACACCTCTGGTATCAACACTACAGAACTTTCATTTTCTTATAATCTAAGCACAACCACTCTCTTCCTCCAAACGAAGTGTCACGAAGCTGTACAATGGCATCAGTGTGCCAAACCAGGCAGCGCCTGTCCTTTTATTATCCCTGAAAATGTCAGACAGGCATCCAATCACAAAAATGCCACAACCAAGATGGCTATGGCATTACAGTGGCTCACAGGCAATCTTTGCATGCTTATTGGCTGCGTCACAGATGCCAAAGATGTGGGGTGGGGATTTGAGTTTTACATTGAGCAACGCCCATTACTCGCCGAGTAACAAGCACATCCAAGCACAGTGATGCTGGAGTGATAACCAAATATCACCGAACATGTTCACTCTATTCTATTATTTATTTATAGCATAGGTGCCATTGATGAATACTCCCATCAGCGGTGCTTGCTCTCATGGTTATCAGTGATAGCAAGAGTAGGCTGATGACTGAGAATAGTTCTCTCTCATCAGCCGACACCTGTGGCCGGTGGTAACATTTTTACCTCCGATCAAAGCTGCTGGTTTACGCTGTCATGTGACAGTGAAGGAACCGCAGGTGTCTGATTGACTATGAGCTATATACTGGGGTGACTTTTCTCACTGGATCTCAGCACTAGACACAGCAGCAGCGTAATTACACTGACGTGGATAGCGGGCGCGTCACTGATGTGACCGCTGTCCAAATCATTCAGGTCTTCATGAGAAAGATATGGATTATCAGGAACAAGTGAGGAATATGGTTGTTTATTATTTTTATTCCTTTACAGGAGACAAGGGCTTCAATGGGTTAGTTGTATAGGTGAGTATAACTGCTCTTTTATTTTTACTTCAAATAATGGAGTCTGTGTCATTATTTCACTGAAAGGATTTTATTCTGGCTGTGTTTTTTTGCAATCTAACTATGGGGTTAGTAATGAGGGTGTCTTATAGACACCTCTCCATTAGTAACCTCTGGGCTTGATGTCAGCAGCCATAAAACAACTGAAATCAACTCCACAAGTATTACCGCACTTGCCACCGCACCAGAGCAAGTGGAAAGAGCGAGGCTAAGAGCCAGAATTGGTGCATCTTATGGATGCACCATTTCTGGGGCAGCTGAGGGCTGATGTTCTTATTCTGGGAGGGAGCCAATATCCTTGGCCCCTCCTTGGCTATTGATATCAGTCCGCAGCTGTCTGCATAGCTTTTGCTCATTAGTAAATATAGGGGGACCCCACATAATTTTTTTTGAGGGAGTCACCTTCACCCTTATAATAACCAGTAAAGGCTTGGCAAACAGTTGTAAGCTGATATTAATACCCTGGGAACCTTTATGGCCATTGGCCCCTTCCCAAAATATTAACATCAGCCCCCATCGGCTTTCCCTCAGCTAGTTATGGAAATTGCGGGGGATCCCATGCTGCTTTTTTCATAATTTTTTTTATTTTTTAGCAAGTAAAGGAAAACACACGCCTAACCTTAGTTCACAGCCTCCAGGTGCTTCAGCAGCTGGCAACACAAGTAACCTTAATGTGTTCCTCAAAGTTTCCCATGAGTTTTGAGGACATTGCAGCTGCCAGGAGACCCGGTGGCTGTAACTTAGGTAGATCATCATATGTCTGTTCTCGCTGCTAACAGGGAGACCAGGCATATGATAATGAGAGTAGTACTCTCATCAGTCGACACCTGTGGTCGATGGTAACCTTTTTACTGCTGGTCACAGCTGCTGGCTCACACACTGTAATACAGATGGGAATGATAATGGGAACATGTGCTACATGTGTACCAAATCAAGTCAAGCTCAATTTTTGTGTTTTTTTCTTTGCATTATTGCATTCTGTGCAAGGTGGGGTGTGGCCTCCCTTTTCTGAGCTAGAAATTGTATATAAGGCTTCCCCAGACTGGTGTTCCACTGGTTGGTCCCAGTCCTTTTGTCTGCCATTATTCATACACTGAGGTCAACTTTGATACATGGTAAGGTTTATAATATTAGACAGTGTAGGACTGTCCCGATCAGAGTTACCTTGTTGCATTGGGATGGCTTTTATGCTATTTTTGAGCAAAAACAGTATTACTAAAAACCCTGTTATTTAAATGCACTTTTTGCTTTTTATTTACTTAGTTACAGCAGCGTTTTTGCTCATTTTTTTCTCTTGTAGATTTTATGTTTTATGGCCAATGTGAACATGCGTTTATGTGCTGTATGTGTACCAACTCAAGTCTAGCTCAATTTTTGTGTTTTTTCTTTGTATTCTTGCATTCTGTGCAATCAATTTTTGCTTGTTTTTTGTATTATTGCATTCTGTGCAAGCCAGGGTGTGGCCTCCCTTTTCTGAGCTGGAAATTGTATATAAGGCTTCCCCAGACTGGGGTTCCACTGGTTGTCCCAGTCCTTTTGTCTGCTCTTATTCATACACTGAGGTCAACTTTGACACATGGTAAGGTGTTTAATATGCTATGTTTTAATATGCTTTTATGCTATTTTTGAGCAAAAACAGTATTACTAAAAACCCTTTTATTTAAATGCACTTTTTGCTTTTTATTTACTTAGTTACAGCAGGGTTTTTGCTCATTTTTTCTCTTGTAGGTTTTATATGTTATATGGCTAATGTGAACATGCGTTTATGTGTTGCATGTGTACCAACTCAAGACAAGCTCAATTTTTGTGTCTTTTTTTATATGATAATGAGAGTAGTACTCTGATCAGCTAATGTCTATGATTGGTGGTATCCTTTTTAGGCTAGGTTCACATTGCGTTAATGGGTGATCGCTAACGGACAGCGTTGCACAGCGAAAATGTCGCAATTAACGCCGTGCAACGGGTCCGTTAGCGCACCCATTAACAGCAATGTTAATTTCGCCAGCAGCGCATCACTAGCGCATGCCTTTTTCGGCTCGCGCTAGTGATGTGCCGTTCTTCTGTGACGCGCCTCGGACGCTGCTTGCAGCGTCCGCGGCGCGCCCGAGGTCCGTTCCCCGCTCTCGCAGATCGGGGATCTGCGAGAGCGGGGACATTAACGCGACCCCCAAACGCGATCCATAAAAATACATTGCGTTAGCGCAATCCGCTAGCGCTAGCGCTAAACGGATTGCCCTAACGCAATGTGAACCTAGCCTTACCGCTGGTCACAGCTGCTGGCTCACACAGCAGCTATTTTTAATAGCACTCTGTATCTTAACAAAGACTCAAATGGAGAATAGAAATGGCAATTTTGATACATAAATATTGAGGTGCTATGATTCCGACCTTTTTTCTCACAATCTATATCTGATAGAAATAATATACATAGGTAAGTAATGTTGGTAAGAGAGTTATATCCATTTAGTAAAACTTTTAATCCTATTGTAATTTTGAATAAATCTGCATTAGAATAAAATGATTATCAGCAAATAAATACAGATATATTCTTTAAAAATCTGTATTGCACAAAAAGGCTTCAAGGCATATCTGAATACAAAATATATTAGTTTAACCCCTTAGTGATGGAACCAATTTTGACCTTAAACGACCAGGACAAATTTTTTTAATCTGACCAATGTCATTTTATGTGGTAATAACTCTGTAACGCTTTAACTCTCTTTTGACTCTGAAATTGTTTTTTTTGTGACATAGTGTACTTAATTATGGTGGGAAAATCTATTCTATATGACTTGTGTTTATTTGTGAAAATATTGGAAAATTACACAATTTTCAAACTTTTAATTCTTATGCCCTTAAAACAGAGTTATGTCACACAAAGTAGTTAATAAATAACATTTACCACATGTCTACTTTACATCTGCATCACTTTTGAAGCATATTTGTTTTGCTAGGAAATTAGAGGGGTTAAAAGTTGATCAACAATTTCTCCTTTTTTAAACTAAATGTACCAAACCATTTTTTTTTAGGAACCACATCATATTTGAAGTGACTTTAGGGGCCTATATGACAGAAAATACTCAAAAGTGACACCATTTTAAAAACTGCAACTCTCAAGGTGCTAAAATCCACATTCAAGAAGTTTAAGAATCGTCAGGTGCGTCACAGGAATTAAAGCAATGTGGAAGTAAAAAAATGAACATTTTCCATTATTATTATTATTTTTATTTTTTTTTACATCCTTAAAAGATTTTATCCAGGGGTATAGTGAGCACTTTGAACCCACTGGTACTACACATAATTTGATAACATTAGGTTGTCATGTTGAACATTTTTTTATTTTCATAATGGATAATAAGAGGAAATGAGCCCCATAGTTT
Source organism: Ranitomeya variabilis (assembly GCF_051348905.1). Lineage (NCBI taxonomy): Eukaryota > Metazoa > Chordata > Amphibia > Anura > Dendrobatidae > Ranitomeya > Ranitomeya variabilis. The sequence continues at coordinate 615,923,902 of NC_135234.1, read as the reverse complement.
GTTACGTAATTTCTCCCAAAGACGACAATATCCCATGTGTGGTTAAAAACTTCTGTTTGGGCATTTGGCAGAGTTGGGAAAGGAAAGATTGCTATTTGTCTGGAATGCGATTTTACATTTGGAGCGTCCCTGACATGTGAAAATAGCAGAAACCCCCTACAGGTGACCCCACTTTGGAAACTAGATTCCTTAAGGAATTCATCTAGGGGTGTATTGAGCATTTTTGACCTACAGGTGATTCACAAAACTTAATAACATTTAGATGTGAGAACAAAAAAAATATTTTTCCCACTAAAATACTATTTTAGCACCAAATTTATAGTTTACACAAGGGGTAATGGGAGAAATTGGACCAAACAATTTGTTATGGAATTTCTACCAAATCTGGCGGTAGCCCATATGTAATTGTACACTACTGTTTGAGCACATGGCAGGGATCAGATGGGAAGGAGCTTGGCTTTTAGAGCGCAGATTTTGTTTGAATAGATTGTGGGCTCTATTAGCTGAGTCCCTGAGGTGCTAGAAAAGCAGAACCTCCCATCCCAGATGACCCCATATTGGAAACTTCACTGCTTAAGAAATTCATCTAGGGGTGTAGTGAGTATTTTGAACCTTTAGGTGACTCACTGAATTTTATAACATTGAGATGTGGAAATATGACATTTTAGTTTTAAAAATATAATTGTTGTATTTGCTGCAAATTTGTCAGGCACACAAGGGTTAATAGGTGAAACTGGATCTCATAATTTATTGTGCAATTTCTCTCGAATGTGGTGATGCCCCACATCAGAAATTACTGTTAGACACACATCAAGGCTGAGAAGGAAGAAGCGCTTTTTTTTGGCTTTTGGGGCACAAAATTTGCTAGAATAGTTTGCAGGCAACATTTGCAGAGTCGCTAAGGTGCCAGATCAGAAGAAAAACCTCAAAAGTGACCCAATTGTAGAAATTGCACCTCTCAATGAATTCATCTATTACTGTAGTGACTATTTTGAAACATCCATGCCAGGCTTTTTTTTGTTGAGAATTGCAAATCTAAAGTTTACATTGTGCCCTCATACAGTGTAGAGCCCCCATACATTGTGCCTAGATTGTGCTTCGGGTGACAGGCACCCTGTAAATTGTTACATGCTCTCTCCCCACTACAGTAATGCCAAACATGTGGATGTTTACTATGGTTTAGGAATAGTGGGGCTCAGAAGGATAGGGACGTTTGGATTTGGGAGAGCAGAATTGATGGGATTTTATTTGAGAGGGCAGGAGTCATATTGCTTTTCCAGAGTCTTTGTTCTAGCAGTAACGTGGGAACCCCGATATTTCCAATGACATACGATGGACCTAAGTGGGGGCTGGGTTTGTGAGAGATAAATTAGGGTCTTTGTTGGTAACATTTTAGGGTACAAAATATTTTTCGATAGCTTCCAGTATAAGGTTGGGATCACATTCTTGTGTTCTATGCTGAACACTTATGTTGAGATTTCCGTATAAATCCCACAAAAATGAGATTCAGATTAAACCCCAAATGGAACCACCCATCATTAGGCAGTTGGAGACACTTTGGAGTCTGCTTGGCATCCATTCTGGTGGTATCCATTTTTTTAGGTGTGCAAGACCTGTAGTCGCCCACACTTGTGTGCTAAAAGGATGCTTAAAATGATGTGACATCCCCAAAACAGAGACCAATGTGACTCTATCTGCCTCATAAGTGAGTGAATTTCCACTGAAACCACAATGTAAGCACTCAGCAGAGGGTCCAAGATAAACGTGAGTTGAACTTTATTCTGATTTTTAGGAGGTAGAATGAACAAATAGACAGCAGCACAAAAATAGTTCTTATTTTTATTTTTAAGTGGTTCACTGTGTGGTATAAGTGATAAGGCGGATTTATTCTTCGGGTTGGTGCGATTACAGCGATACCAGATTTATGCAGTTGTTTTGTTTTTTTGTTTTGTTTTTTTTGTTTTGTTTCTCACACAGTAAAAATGTTTGTTTATAAAAAGTAGTTTTGCTTGTCTCCATATTCTGAGAGCTGTAACTTCTTTAATTTTCGGCAAATAGAGCTTTATGAGAGATTATTTTTTGTGAGCCGAGTTGCAGATTTTTTAAATACCATTTTGAGGCACATAATATTTTTTTAACTCTTTTTATTCAGACTTTTCAAACACCGAATGAGCAAAACCCATCAATTCAATTATTGTTTTTTTAAATTATTTTTTGCGCTGTTCACCGTGCAGTAAAAGTGGTAAGACCAATTTGTTCGTCAGGTTGGTACAATTACAGCAATATCAGAATTATATCTTTTTTTTATGGTTGCTATGTTTTTCACACTAAAAACAATATTTTACAAAACTGAACTTGTTTTAGCATCGCCATATTCTGAGAGCTGTAACTTTTTATTTTTTTTGCCCAATGAGCCATGTTAGGGCTTGTTTTTTGCGGCACAGATTTCCGTTTTAATTTATACCATGTTTTTATGTACAACTTTTTGATTTCTTTTTTTAGTCAGGATGACTAAAAAACAACATTTTTGGCTTTTTTTAGATTATTTTTTACGGCGCTCAGCACACGGAATAAATAACGTGCTAGTTTTATTGAGCTGGTCAGTCCGGATGTGGCAATACCGATTATGTGTCCTTTTTTGTTTAATCACAAATGCTGCGTTATGTGTGGTGAAACAGATTTTAGTGATTTGTGTGCACTTTTTTTGTGTTTTTTTTAACTTTTTTAGATATTTTCTGTATTTTTTCAATTTTTCACTTAGTACCACTATGGGACAAGTATAATTTTCAGTTTGATCATTGGTCTCATACACTGTAGTGCTCATGTACTGCAGTGTATGAGATTGTCAGTGTCTCACTGACACAGCCTGTGAGAACCAGCTTAGATCTGGATCTCACAGGCCACCGTACCCTGGGGTCATCACATGACCTCAGGGTACCACAGTAAAAATCGGGACCCATGATTCTCATTTTCCCACAATTCCCGCAATGTTTTTGTCACCTTTAATTGCATTTTATTGCAATGTTGCAGCAGGCAAAACATGTAATTATGGTATTTTGATTTTTCCCTCGTTATGCTGTTTACCGATCTAATTAATTTATTTTATATTTTGATAAATTGAACATTTCTGCATGATTCTATATCAAATATGTGTTTTTTTTAGTTGTGTTATTTTTAATGGGGCAAAAGGGGAGTGACTTGAACTTTTGTGGTTTTTTTTGATATTTTTATAAACTTTTTATTCTCACTTTTTACTGACATCAATAGTTCCCTTTAAGAGACTATAAGCTGGGATCGTCTGATCTCCTGTGTTAACATAGCAGTGCACGAGCCATGAGTCCGGCATTCAAAGGGGGATTATAATGACAGGCACAAGTGTCATCAGTAGACCCCCAGCTGTCATGACAATTCATTGGTGTCCCCTGATTACATAACAGGGCACCAAATGGGCAGAATGTGTGACATGCTTCCTGCTGGTGTGTATTCAATCCCGCTGTCAGTGATTGACAGAGGATTTAACTGGTTAACAGCCGTGGGTGGAGCACATGATGACTGATTAAAGCAGTCATCATGTGTGAGGAAAGATTTTGGCTCAAATTTCAAGCCCACATCAAAGGCGGAGAAATTAAGTAAATATATGTCAATGGTCTTGAAGGGGTTAAAGTGTGCCAAGATGGTATAGGAGTAGGACACCTTCACAATGATAAATATTGAAAAAAAAGTTCCATGACGAAAACTACTGCTGAGCAATAAGAACATAAAGGCTCGCCTCAGTTTTGCCAGAAAACATCTTGATGATCCCCAAAACATTTGGGAGAATACTCTTTGGGCTGCCAAGATAAAAGATTAACTTTTTGGAGGATGTCCCATTACATCTGGTGTAGAAGTAACACAGCTTTTCAGAAAAGGAATATCATACCAACAGTAAAATATGTTGGTGCTAGTGTACTGGTCTGGGGCTGTTTTGCTGCTTCAAGATCTGAAAGATTTGCTGTGGTAAATGGAACCATGAATTCTGCTGTGTATCAAAAATGCCCAGCCATCTGTTCTAATCATGACCTCAAGCTGAAACGCACTTGGGTTATGCAGCAAGACAATGATCCAAAACACACCAGCAAGTCTACCTCTAAATAGCTTAAGAAAAACAAAATTAAGACTTTGGAGTGGCCTAGTCAAACTCCTGACCTTATTGAAATGCTATGGCATGACCTCAAAAAGATGGTTCATTTGGCTGAATTGAAATTCGGCAGAGATGAATGGGCCAAAAGTCCACTAAAAAGTATTGTGAAAGACTCAATGCCAGCTACAGCAAATGCTTGATTGCAGTTGTAGCTGCTAAGGGTGACCCAACCAGTTATTAGGCTTAAAGGGCAATCACTTTTACTCACAGGGACTTGTAGGTTTGGATTTATTTTTCCCTTAATAATAAAGACCGTCATTTAAAAACTATATTCTGTGTTTTCTTGTGTTATGTTTGTCTAATACTTATATTTGTTTGGTGATCTGAAACATTTAAGTGTGACAAACATGCAAAAGAATAGGAAATTGGGAAGGGGCAAAAGCTTTTTCACACAACTCTGTAATGGAGTTTATTTCTGCTATATTTCTATACTGCTGTACAATACATGTACAGTGGGGCAAAAAAGTATTTAGTCATTCAGCAATAGTGCAAGTTCCACCACTTAAAAAGATGAGAGGCGTCTGTAATTTACATCATAGGTAGACCTCAACTATGGGAGACAAACTGAGAAATAAAAATCCAGAAAATCACATTGTCTGTTTTTTTATCATTTTATTTGCATATTATGGTGGAAAATAAGTATTTGGTCAAAAACAAAATTTCATCTCAATACTTTGTAATATATCCTTTGTTGGCAATGACAGAGGTCAAACGTTTTCTGTAAGTCTTCACAAGGTTGCCACACACTGTTGTTGGTATGTTGGCCCATTCCTCCATGCAGATCTCCTCTAGAGCAGTGATGTTTTTGGCTTTTCACTTGGCAACACGGACTTTCAACTCCCTCCAAAGGTTTTCTATAGGGTTGAGATCTGGAGACTGGCTAGGCCACTCCAGGACCTTGAAATGCTTCTTACAAAGCCACTCCTTCGTTGCCCTGGTGGCATGCTTTGGATCATTGTCATGTTGAAAGACCCAGCCATGTTTCATCTTCAATGCCCTTGCTGATGGAAGGAGGTTTGCACTCAAAATCTCACGATACATGGCCCCATTCATTCTTTCATGTACCCGGATCAGTCGTCCTGGCCCCTTTGCAGAGAAACAGCCCCAAAGCATGATGTTTCCACCACCATGCTTTACAGTAGGTATGGTGTTTGATGGATGCAACTCAGTATTCTTTTTCCTCCAAACACGACAAGTTGTGTTTCTACCAAACAGTTCCAGTTTGGTTTCATCAGACCATAGGACATTCTCCCAAAACTCCTCTGGATCATCCAAATGCTCTCTAGCAAACTTCAGACGGGCCCGGACATGTACTGGCTTAAGCAGTGGGACACGTCTGGCACTGCAGGATCTGAGTCCATGGTGGCGTAGTGTGTTACTTATGGTAGGCCTTGTTACATTGGTCCCAGCTCTCTGCAGTTCATTCACTAGGTCCCCCCGCGTGGTTCTGGGATTTTTGCTCACCGTTCTTGTGATCATTCTGACCCCACGGGGTGGGATTTTGCGTGGAGCCCCAGATCGAGAGAGATTATCAGTGGTCTTGAATGTCTTCCATTTTCTAATTATTGCTCCCACTGTTGATTTCTTCACTCCAAGCTGGTTGGCTATTGCAGATTCAGTCTTCCCAGCCTGGTGCAGGGCTACAATTTTGTTTCTGGTGTCCTTTGACAGCTCTTTGGTCTTCACCATAGTGGAGTTTGGAGTCAGACTGTTTGAGGGTGTGCACAGGTGTCTTTTTATACTGATAACAAGTTTAAACAGGTGCCATTACTACAGGTAATGAGTGGAGGAAAGAGGAGACTCTTAAAGAAGAAGTTACAGGTCTGTGAGAGCCAGAAATCTTGATTGTTTGTTTCTGACCAAATACTTATTTTCCACCATAATATGCAAATAAAATGATAAAAAAACAGACAATGTGACTTTCTGGATTTTTATTTCTCAGTTTGTCTCCCATAGTTGAGGTCTACCTATGATGTAAATTACAGACGCCTCTCATCTTTTTAAGTGGTGGAACTTGCACTATTGCTGAATGACTAAATACTTTTTTGCCCCACTGTATGTGCCATAGCTACTGTTGAAAATCATATCTAGCAAAATAAACCTTAAAAATAGTACAACACTAAAAGAGCAACTGAGTATCAAATAACATAAATGAATAAAACATCCTCTTCATGTCACAAAAAGCTGTCACGCACCATTGCTTTATGTACTAGGAAAGATAGGCTCTAATCTCTAAAATTGAAGTTTTTACAATACATTGTTTGTAAAGATTAAACAAATCCTTCACTAAAATCTCATGTTCCCCAGAGATACAGTGTTTAATAAATTTGTATTGTTATTTAAATTATATTGAATGAAGAACTCAATGGGTATGCATGTCTTTTGTGGGATACAAATGCCTGAGATAAGAAAACCATCTATCTGGATGTTTCCATGGGTAGCCTTAAGTAAAACTGATTATTAAAAAGAAGGCAATATTTAATCTTGCAAGCAGATTTGACTCATGATTTATTCATTTCTAATGTTATTTAAGTTCAACACATCAAGGAAGTTTTTCTATGTAGTAGAGGTAGAGCCATAGAATTGAAGAAAAAGTTTAAGCCATCAAGCACATTCGGAATATTCAGAGGAAAGGAGAATCCTGGATTTTAACATGTCTAATTATTTGTCCCCAAGGAAGATAACTTACCACTAAAGGTGTCTGGCAGGAGCTTATTGCCATCTCTTATCAACAAAAAGTGCAGGATCAACCAAGCTCAGTTTGCATATGTGTAGGCAATAGAGGATTTCAAGAGCATTTTTGGTTCTTGAGGTCACCAAAAGCATACAATATTTATTTGCCGACCATTGACAGATTCAGCTCGAATTCGAATTTAATGCCTTTAATGGTCATAGATAAAATATTTATAAGTTATAAACACTTAGTGTATGGGCATTACAAGTATAGGAGACTTGCTCCTTTAAACTGGTAAAACATTTTTCGGAGGCCATCCTTCATGTTTCTTTCGACACCACCACTAGATCACCAGGGTGAACATGTTCTGTGATGCAACAGCCAAGTAATTTTTTTCAAGGGTGTTTATGATGCCCGTTCCAAAAATGTTTACACAGTATGTGGAGGTGTACCGCCCAGGGGGAAATGTTTAGCAGCCAATACACTTAGTGTATGGGCATTACAAGTATAGGAGACCTGCTCCTTTAAACTGGGAAAACATTTTTCAAAGGCCATCCTCAACATTTCTTCCTTGGGGGATTGGGGTGCGTGCAAATTTTGGGCAGGTCTTGTTTTCACTTCATGGGCAACATTTTAGGTGACTTAAAAAAATCATAATAATGTCAACTTGATTTTCATGTGGCTAGTCAGTACGTGTCTCTTTTTATTCACAAGCGACTGAAAGAGCCCTACAGGAACAGAAAAATGGAGAGGCAAGTAAGATACCAGGGAAACATGATTTTTATGTAAGGGGAGGCCAGGGCACGCAAAGCCCGATAAGCTCAGCCACGACTATGGCCCTGGCCGACCTTTACACAGTACAGTCCTTGCATTCAATGCATAAGCAAATAGTATGGGAGTACTAAATAAATAATGTAAACTTGATTTTCCTGTGGCCATCCAGTACATGGGTTCAAAGGCTTATTGGGGTGCATGTAACTTTGGTGCAGGGCAGGTCTTGCATTCAATGCTTAAGCAAACAGTATGAGAGTACCAAATGAATACTGGGAACTTTAGTTGCATGTGGTTATCTATGACATCTGTTGAATGAGTTGTTGGGGTGCATCCAAATTTTTGGCAGCCCTGCTACTCACTGCATACGCAATAACAGTATAAGGGTACCGTCACACATTGAAATTTTCATCGCTGCGACGGCACGATTCGTGACGTCGCAGCGTCGTATAATCATCGCTCCAGCGTCGTAGACTGCGGTCACACGTTGCAATCACGGCGCTGGAGCGATGCCGAAGTCCCCGGGTAACCAGGGTAAACATCGGCTGCGCTCTGCTCTCACTTTCCGGCCGGCACTCAGAGCAGGAAGCAGACGGCAAGGGACCTGAAGGACACCGACGGGTGAGTATGTATGGTTTGTTTTTTTAACGTTTACGCTGGTAACCAGGGTAAACATCGGGTTACTAAGCGCGGCCCTGCGCTTAGTTACCCGATGTTTACCCTGGTTACAAGCGAAGACATTGCTGGATCGCTGTCACACACAACGATCCAGCGATGTCAGCGGGTGATCAAGCGACGAAAGAAAGTTCCAAACGATCTGCTACGACGTACGATTCTCAGCAGGGTGTCTGATCGCAGTAGCGTGTCAGACACTGCGATATCGTAACGATATCGCTAGAACGTCACGAATCGTAACGTCGTAGCGATGGAAATTTCAATGTGTGACGGTACCCTAAGAGACCCACTATTTAATAATGGGAACAACAAAGCATAGCCGGCTGATGGCTCTCTAAGAAAAGTGAGGGCCGACTGCTGGCCCTATAAAAATAGACTTTGTGACTTTCTGAGTCCCTCCTACATACATGAAACAGGATGTGTCTGATGATGTGTCACACACCACATGGCCAAATAAGGTTGTAAAATGTTAAAATTACATTTCCCAGTGAAAGAAATTTGTCTTGGTTGAAAGCAATGGTAAAGTTGAAAAACGCATCAAAAACACTACGTGTGAACATAGCCCAAGTGGTGGAGGAACATTTTTGTTTTGTGTTTTTTATTTTGCCTTACATACAAATCATTACCCTGGAAAGGATGTTCCTTAACATATTTCCCAGTAAAATCCATTTTGGTTTTGTTTTTGTATGTTTTATTGTGCATCTGTAAAAGTGGCATAAGACTCTGACAACATTGTTCACAGCTGTGACCAGGGAGTCAGAAATGCTTCCAGGGGTCTTCCACATGATGTTCCCATGTCATTTGAGCACTTTTTCCATCAATTTCAGACGTTTTTAGACCCTAAAAGTACCCCCGGGGGATGGTCGCAGCAAAAATGCTCGATTTTCCCATAGACTTACATTGGGCTCGCTGCTCGGATCGAGCACCCGAGCATTCCAATTTGCTCGACCTGAGCAACGAGCACCCGAGCATTTTAGCGCTCGCTCATTACTATTTATAACAAATGTTGCTAAAATAAGCTGAACCCGCTAGTGATCTTCATATAAATACCTTGAGTCTATGGCCAGTTTTAGGTAAAGTATAGGGCTAGTACACTTATATAATGCTTTGTACATACAGCCATGTTCATGAGCTCTTAACCTGGAAAATATAGAAGGTGACCACACAGCTTAAAATCCAACAGCCCCATCTTTCTTCCCCTGACATCTGTCACAAAGGGACAGTCAAAACATCCCATACATATTAGATGGTGCAACGGTTCAGCTAACATTTGTTTAATGTGTATGGCCACATAAAATTTATATGGTAAGATGATTTAATTGGCAGAAAAAAGAATGAAGCCAATTTATGAAGATTGCCACTTGTTGTTTTGTAGCTGTATAAATACTGACACAGACAAAGAGGTCATCCATTTTTAGTTATTTTATTTCATTGAATTGCTGAATGTAAAAATGAAAAAAGTCAGCTGTACTTTCTACTGATGCCCCAGAGTTGGCTCTCCGCTGCACTCCTAACAAAATGATGTGACCATCACAACCAATCATTGGACTCAGTGGTCTTGTGCTTTCTACATAGGCATCACCAATGAGCGGTGACATTATGTCATTATCATAACATCACTGCTACAGCTATATCAACAATGACAGGGATAGTAGAGGAGAACCAATGCTCCAGTAGCAAGGGGTAAGTAAAGTTGACTTTGTTATTTTTACATACCACAAATAATAAAGCGAAAACCCATTTAATTTCAGCTACAGATCTAGTGTTTAAAGGAGGAGAGGTCATCAATATGAGGGATAGGTTATCAATACGAGATCAGCAGAGATCTAACACCCAGCAACCCCGCTGATCTCATTTTAAGGACCTAACTTCCTTTATGACTATGGATAGGACTTCAATATGAAATTGCAGAAGAGCTCTGTCACTAGGTCATCAATATGGATAGATCACTGAGTCCTGGACATAAAGAAACTGCAGTACTCAACAGTGGCTACTAAACAATGAATGGAACTGTGGTGTTCCAATCTACACATTGCGTATGACTGGCTGCTGCTAGGACACATATCAACTAATCAAAGCTATTCTCATATTTATGGCCTATGTTCTGAATTGGTCATCAATATGAGTCCTGAACAACCACTTTAAGGAAATTTTTCAAAATCCAGTTATTCAACTTAATATATTTTTCTTAAAAGGGGTGTTCACTACTGGACAACACCAGCTTAATTAATTCAGGACCCTAATGAAAAAATAAAAAAACAGCGTAAACTCACCTCCTGCAGTGGTGCTCTTCAAGCAATGTCGGTGCTACTGTTCCTGGCAGTGATTTGACTTCTGTGTCACATGCAGGTTGCAGCCAATGAGCAACTCATCAATATTCCATCAGGGCTGAAGTCTGCTATAACAAATTAGTAAAGTTTGCAGCCATTCATTGGCTGCAACTTGTACAAGACACATCAAGTCACTTCCTCGAACAGTCGATCAGACATTACTGGTAGGTCAACACTGCACAATATCCACTGATATCTAACTGATTAAAGTGGTGTTGTCTGTCAGCGGCCAACCAATGTAATGTCTTAGGCTACTTTCACACTAGCGTTTTTTGCAATACGTCGCAATGCGTCGTTTTGGCGAAAAAACGCATCCTGCAAAAGTGCTTGCAGGACGCGTTTTTTTCCCATTGACTAACATTAGCGATGCATTAGCGACGCATTGACACACGTCGCAATCATCGTGCGATGGTTGCGCCGTGTTGTGGCGGACCGTCGGCTGCAAAAAACGTTACATGTAACGTTTTTTGCTGCCGACGGACCGCCATTTCCGACCGCGCATGCGCGGCCGGAACTCCGCCCCCACCTCCCCGCACCTCACAATGGGGCAGCGGATGCGTGGAAAAACAGCATCCGCTGCCCCCGTTGTGCGGCGTAAACAACGCTAGCGTCGGTACGTTGGCCCAACGCTCTGCGATGGGCCGAGTACGACGCTAGTGTGAAAGAAGCCTTACTTTTATTGTCTTGAAAAATTACACTATTTTTCTGAAAATATTGGCCTGAAAGGTAGACGTTTCCCTTACTATCGTTTTTACTATATCTCTAATACCAACCGTTGCATGTAAAGTTTTGGAAAGCTACACTATATGTAGCCCCCAATCTGAAGATTGAGCATACACTATCTCAATTTTTGCCAAGAATGCACAGCTGTGCTTAAAGTTTGTGAACTCTTCAGAATTGTATGTGTTTCTCCACAAATTTGACCTAAAACTACATTAGATTTTTACACAGGCCCTATTGGATCATTTTTCTCAATAAAAATAGAACTTGTGTGAAAATCTGATGTAGTTTTGGATCAAAGCTATGCAGAAATATCGAAAATTCGAAAGGCTGCACACACTTTGAAGCACCACAGTATATACAGTGGGGGAAATAAGTATTTGATCCCTTGCTGATTTTGTCAGTTTGCCCACTGGCAATGACATGAACAGTCTATAATTTTAAGGATGGCTTAATTTTATCATTGAGATAGAATATCAAAAATAAAATCCAGAAAATCACATTGTATAAATTATATAAATTTATTTGCATTTTGCAGTGAGAAATAAGTATTTGATCCCCTACCAACCATTAGGAGTTCTGGCTCCGACAGACCAGTTAGACGCTCCTAATCAACTCATTAGCTGCATTAAAGACAGTTTTCTTATATAGTTAACTTTATAAAAGCCTCCAATCCACAGACTCAATTAATCAGTCAGACTCTAAACTCTACAACATGGGCAAGATCAAACAGCTTTATAAGGATGTCAGGGACAAGATTATAGACCTGCAGAAAGCTGGAATGGGCTACAAAACCATAAGTAAGACACTAGGTGAGAAGGAGACAAATGGGGTATCCTTGATCATGATGAAGGTGAGAGATAAGCCTAAAACTACACGGATGGAACTTGTTAATGATTTCAAGGCAGCTGGGACCACAGTCACCAAGAAAACCATTGGTAACACATTACGCCGTAAACGTTTAAAATCCTGCAGTGCCCGCAAGGTCCCCCTGCTCTAGAAGGCACATGTGCAGGCCTGTCTGATGTTTGCCAATCAGCACCTGGATGATTCTGTGAGTGATTAGGAGAGGGTACTGTGATCAGATGAGACAAAAATTGTCTTTTCATTAACTCAAATCGCCGTGTTTGGAGGAAGAGAAATCCTGTCTATGACCCAAAGAACACCGTCCCCTCTGTCAAGCATGGAGGTGGAAACTTAATGTTTTGGGGGTGTTTCTCTGCTAAAGGCACAGGACTACTTCACTGCATCAGTTGGAGAATGGACGAGCCATGTACTGTAAAATCCTGAATGACAACCTCCTTCGTCCACCAGGACATTAAAAATGGGTCATGGCTTGGTCTTCCAGCAAGACAATGTCCGTCTCCAGACCTTAATGCCATAGAAAACTTATGGAGGGAGTTGAAGCTCCGAGTTGCCAAATGTCAGCCACAAAATCTTAATGATTTTGGTCTGCAAAGAGGAGTGCACCAAAATTCCTCCTGACGTGCGCAAACCTCATCATCAACTACAAAAAATGTCTGACTGCTGTGCTTGCCAAGAAGGGTTTTGTCACCAAGTATTAGGTATTGTTTGCCAGAGGGATCAAATACTTATTTCCCACTGCAAAAGACAAATGTATACAATTTATACAATGTGATTTTCTGGATTTTATTTTTGATATTCTTTCTCTCAATGTTAAAATTAACATGCACTGAAAATTATAGACTGTTCATGTCTTCGTCAGTGGGCAGACTTACAAAATCAGCAAGGGATCAAATACTTATTTCCCCAGCTGTATAGCTCTTTTTGACTAATGCAGATTTTTATGTACCTATGACAAGCCACAATAAATGGCAAACATCAATAAACTTAACATTTCTAAAATCAGCTTTCTCATAGCTGAATCTTCGCCTACACCTGAATGGAGAGTCAGCACAAAATAACTGTTCATGCCAAACACAAACACTGGGTGAACTCATAATATGGGATGATGTGGAAAATTGGGGGATTTCTCTGAGGCTCATGATGCATGTGGCAGCAACCTATGCATGGGCCTGTATGGGAGAGCCCTGTGCATGAAACCTATACAGCTAGAAAAATTTTCCAATAAGCAATGTTTCCATGCGAACATACGGCAAATAGTGATGAGCAAGCATTAACATGCTCGGGTGCTTGTTGCTCGGGTCGAGCAAATTGGACTACTCGGGTAATTGACCCGAGCAACGAGCCCAATGTAAGTCTATGGGAATCCCGAGTATTTTTACCGCCATCCCCCCCAGGGGTCCTTTTAAGGTCTAAAAATTTCTGAAAATGATGGAAACACTGCTCAAATGACACAGCAACATCATGGGAATCGCCCCTGGAAGCATTTCTGACTCCAAGGTCACAGCTGTAAGCAATGTTGTCAGAGTTTCACGCCATTTTTACAGGTGCACCAAAAAACATACAAAAATGAAGCCAAAATGGATCTTGCTGGGAAATATGTTAAGGTACATCCTTTCCAGGTTAATGACTTGTATATAAGGCAAAATAATTAACCCCAGACCAAAATGTTCCTCCACCACTTGGGCTATGTTCACACGCAGCATTTTTGATGCGTTTTTCAACTTTAACATTGCTTTCAACCAAGACAAATTTCACTGGGAAATGTAATTTTAACATTTTACAACCTTATTTGGCCATATGGTATGTGACACATCCTGTTTCATGTATGTAGGAGGGACTCAGAAAGTCACAAAGTCTATTTTTATAGGGCCAGCAGTCGGCCCTCGCTTTTCTTAGAGAGCCATCAGCCGGCTATGCTTTGTTGTTCCCATTATTAAATAGTGGGTCTCTTATACTGTTATTGCGTATGCAGTGAGTAGCAGGGCTGCCAAAAATTTGGATGCACCCCAACAACTCATTCAACAGGGAAATGTCATTGTAACATTTAACAACCCTGGCTGGCCATGTGGTGTGTGACACATAAGGAGACACATCTTGTTTTATTTATGAAGGAGGGACTCTTAAAGTCACAAAGTCTATTTTTAGAGGGGCATCAGGCGACATTAATATTCTTAAAGGGCCATTATTAAAGAGTGGGTCTCCTATGCTGTTATTGCCTGTGAGTGGCTGGGCTGCCAACAATTACAACGCACCCCAATACTCCTTTCACGAGAGATACAGGAGGGCTTCCTGAAAAAATGTTGCATTGAATGCAAGGCCTGCCCTGCTATCAAGTCATATGCACCCCAATAAGCCTTTGAACCTAGGTACTGGATGGCCACAGGAAAACCCACTTCACATTCTTCAGTTGGTCCTGCCATACTGTTTTCTTATGTATTAACTGCAAATCCTGCCCTGCTACCAAGTCAGATGCACCCCAATAAGCCTTTGAACCCAGGTACTGAATGGCCACAGGAAAACCAACTTCTCATTCTTCAGTTGGTCCTGCCATACTGTTTTCTTATGTATTAACTGTAAGACCTGCCCTGCTACCAAGTCATATGCACCCCAATAAGCCTTTGAACCCAGGTAATGGATGTCCACAGGAAAACCCACTTCACATTCATCAATTGGTCCTGCCATACTGTTTCCTTATGCATCGAATGCAAGGGCTACCTTGACCCAAATTTGCACGCACCCCAATCCCCCTTGGAAGAAACATGGAGGAAGTGTATGGGCTGACAAACATTTCCCCATGGGGATACATTTTTACAAAATGTTTAATTGGAATCACAGACCCTTGCCAAAAAATTTAAAGGAGTGGGTTTCCTAGACTTGTAATGCCCATGCACTAAGTGTATGGTCTGACAAACATTTCCCCATGGGGAGTACATTTTTTAAAAATAGTTAATTGGGATCATAGACACCCTTGCCAAAAAATTGAAAGTCTGCAGCAGCACGGAACACGTGAACCCTGGTGATCTAGTGGTGGAAAATGATGAGAGGTGGAGGAAGGCCTCATTAAAAATTAGGCCCAATTTAGAGGAGCGTGTCTCCTAGACTTGTAATGCCCATACACTAAGTGTATGGTCTGATAAACATTTCCCCATGGGGGTTACAGTTTTAAAAAATTATTTATGGGTATCATAGACACTCTTGCCTTAAAATTGAATGGCTGAAGCAGCATACAACATGTTCACCATGGTGATCTATTGGTGGAGAATGAGGAAACATTGATGAAGGCCTTATTAAAAACTAGGCACAATACACACTAGTGAGTGGTTTGTTTACGAAGTAAAAGATGAGGTGACGAGCAAGATCCCAGGCCCGCGGCCGAGCTTGTGTGCAGGAGCAGGCCCCACAAAGACCACCTGGACAAGTACAGCAGCCCCAAAGACCCGGGCCAGCAGTCAGATCTCAGCAGCCAGCGCCTAAGCCTTTGCTCATCGGAAGAGGGCGCCAGAGAGGTCCGCCGGCAGTGGCAGCAGAAAGACCATCGCCCGAGGTTCTGCAGGTGTCAGCTGGACTTACAGAAGTGTCCATCAGGGAATGGGGCAGCTGTAGGCGTGACTTCCATGACGTCAGGGTGAACACCCGGCAAACTATTGAACACGTCCAAGAATCGAAAGCTGACTCCTCTGGAACCAAGTTTGCTCTTGTGACCAACTACATCAAGCTGGTGTCCCGACCACAGTGGACCCTGTACCGGTATCACGTTGATTTCAACCCCGCCAAGGAGTCCAAGCGTTTGCGGTATGGCCTCCTGTACCAGCATGAAGAAACCATCGGGAAGGCATGGGCGTTTGATGGAACCGTGTTGTTTTTACCAAAAAGACTGAATAAGGTCACGAGGTGTTCACCCAAACTCGAAATGGAGAGAATGTGCGGATAACAATCACCCTGACCAACAAGCTTCCACCGACCTCGCCCACCTGTTACCATTTCTATAACATCATCTTTCGAAGACAACTGAAGATAATGGATATGAAGCAGACAGGACGCAACTACTACAAACCGAGCGATGCCACTGAAGTCAGAGCCTACCGACTCACCATCTCCCCGGGGTTTTCCACCTCCATCCTCCAGTACGAGTCCAGCATCATGTTGAGCATTGATATCAGCCATAAAGTCCTCAGGAACGAGCAGCATCACGACATCACGAGCAGCATCTACTCCTCGTGTGGCCCTCAGAGACACCTGCTGCAAGGAGGTGATCGGACAGATCGTCCTCACCAAGTCCAACACTAAAACCTACCATACAGACGAGATTGCCTGGAACATGACTACAGTGTCCACCTTCAAAAAGGCAGACGGAAGCAAGATCTACTTTAAGAACCAATACAATGAACAAGTGAAAGATATGATCCAGCCACTAATCGTGAACATCCCCCGGAGGCCCAAGCCGGCAGCCACAGAATTATGAAGCTTATGCCTGTGAAGCTATGATTTTTCCAACACAGATACACCAGGCCTCAGCCTGACATAGCAGACTGTATAAAATATAATTTTGGGGGGTGAGTTTTTGAAATAAAGAAAAATAGAATAAGGCTAGCACACAGAACTATGATACGTATGCCTGCGAAACTATGATTTTTCCACCATAGATACACCAGCCGTCAGCATCAGATAACAGACTGATCTAAATGTGGCCTTGATTTTTTTGTGCACAATTAAATTGTGTCAACAAGTTGGCTATGAGACGAAAAAAATGATTTTTTGGCACACACATCTGGTGCCTGGGAGAAAAAAAAATGGTAGGTTTGCACGTTCTTCGATTACAATAACCTGGCTGTAGTAGGCAGCGTGACCAAGCAAATAAATGTTGAAATAAGGGTGCTATGGATTGCTTTAGTATAAAAGGAGCAGGTATAGGCTGAAGAAAAAAAAAGCCACATAAAACTGCAGCTAGGTATATATTACATAAGCATCAGACAGTAATGGAGCCTTTATATGTATGCAGTGAGAGCTATGTACTCACATACAGTGCCTGCAGGTCTTGCACTGATGTGGATATGTGCACATAGACTCCCCTGCCTACTTAGCGCTGCAATCTCTGGACCCCCAAATTAGCACTAAAAAGGACTGTTGGTTTCTCAGGAGTTGTGGACTGAACGGTTGCAGACCTACACTAACTATTAAAAGGACGATTCAGACCCTATCTCAGCAGCAACTCTCCCTACACTTGCTAAGTCTGGAGCAGAATGCGGCGAGCAGGGCGGCGCCAGGTCCCTTATAGACCTGATGACACTGTGCAGCCAGCCAATCACTGTAATACCACACAAAGATGGCTGCGGCACTACAGTGCGTGGCAGACAATCCCTGCACTCTAAAGAGCGCCAGAATTGCAGGGCAGAGACCCGAGCTCCCGCCGAATAATCCTGGAAATACTCGATGCTCGCCGAGTACACCGAGCACAGTGATACTCGGGCGAGTACCGAGTAGTGGCGAGCACGTTAGCTCATCCCTAATGGCAATACATAAAAAGTTTACCAAAACATGCCAAGATTTTATTTCCATTGGATTTGCATGAAATCCATAAGTAAAGAAAAAAATCTTTGAATGAGTTAGTATGAAGCTGGAGGCATTCCAATGGAGCAGTCCAAAAATATTTTCACAATATAAAGGGGATTATCCCAGAATCTCTTATATTTTCTTCAAACTCCCTGTAGCCAAATAACCTCTCTAAAATATCCCAACCAAGCTTTCAGATACCCATTGGCTATATTAGTATTCTCCTTTCTGTCTGAAGCTTATTCATAACTGTATCTGCTCAGTGTGAAGTGTGTGAAGTGAATGGTCCCTCTGTGCTGACCATGTGACTACTGTAAACTATATTTGCCACAAGCACACTACTTTTCTCCAGGCTCCCTGCAATCTCCAGTTCACATTTGATGTAATCTACTCCTCCAACTACTCTGGGACCTACTATTGACAACAGGGGCAGAGTTGACAGGAGGAAACATAGCTATGGCAATTAGTGATGAGCGAGTTTGCTCGTTACTCGAGTTTTCCGAGCATGCTCGAGTGTTCTCTGAGTATCTTGGGCGTGCTTGTAGATTAACTTTGTGTCCCCACAGCTGCATGATTTGCGGCTGTTAGACAACCTGAACACATGCAGGAATTGCCTGTTTGTTAGGGAATCCCCACTTGTATTCAGGCTGTCCAGTAGCCGCAAATCATGCAGCTGCGGGGACTCAAACATAATCTTCGAGCACGCCCAAGATACTCGCAGAACACCCAAGCATGCTCGGAAAACTCAAATTACTAGCACACTCGCTCATCACTAATGGCAATGCTTACTAATTAGTTTATTTTATTAATAATTAAAATGTATTACTTGTTATGTAAGTGAGTGGTCCTGCCAGGGCCGTGGGGTACTCGGTACCGGGTCCTGCATTCACAGGGGGATGTCAGGGTGGCAGCAACACAGTCCGTGGCCCTGGGCGCCCATGTAAAAGGGAAAGGTCTTTAAAGGGAATAAAGTTTATGTTTGTGATGCCACCTGTGGTATTCGGTCTGTGGGGACCGACGCTACTTTAAGAGGTCCTCTGGGGTGATGTTATGGCAGCTAGATGGTATAACTTCCCACAGGTGAAGTGTATCCCCAGGGCTCCCGGTGTGTAGATGGAAGATGGTGAACGGCGCAGTAAAGAACAAGGACACAGGTTTGCAGTCTCTTTACCTGGTTTACTGAAGACTTCAGGCAGCCACAGTCCAGGGCACCAGATCACAGGGCAGGCAGGGTCCGGCCGGTTTGGAAGTGAATCCAGAGTCCCCCGTTACCAGGTGGGAGTTAAAAGCCTGCCTCAAGGTGCGGTGGTGTTGTAGTCCCTTACTGTCTAAGGCTTCACATAAGGTCCTCACAGTTGTTCTCTCTGTCCCCCATATAGGATAGGACATAACCCATCAGAGGTTATAAAAAATAAGCCCTCACCCAGCCACAGATCATGAAAAATGGAGACGTTACGGGTCTCGGAAAATGACGCAACTTTTTTTTTAACAAACTTTCGATTTTTTTTTCAACACTTAAATAAAAATAACATTTGTTTGTTTGATATCTACAAACTTGCAATGACCTGGAAAATCATAATGGCAGGTCAGTTTTTGCACCTTTTTTGCAGTTTCACCGCACTTGGATTTTTTCCCCGTTTTCCAGTACACAATATGTTAAAACCAATGATATCATTCAAAAGAACGACTCGTCCTGCAAAAAAACAAGCCTTCACATGGCCTCACATGAAGAAAAAAGTAAAAAAGTTATGGCTCTGGGGAGTAGGGGAACAAAAAACAGAAGCACAAAAATGAAAAGGGGCTGCAGCGTGAAGGGATTAAATTCCTATTGTTTGAATCCATGAAGACTAGCTGATATGCTGCACGTTGAAGGTGGAAAGAAAACTAAGTTTCCTGCACACCAGTGTGATGTTTCGGGGGTGTTCTCCCTTTCTCAGGCAGGCGCTGCTTGTCCTATCCTACGATTAAATAGTAGTAACCATGTAATTAAACAATGTAATATATTAAAGGGAACCTGTCAACCCCAAAATCGAAGATGAGCTGAGCCCACCAACATCAGGGGCTTATCTACAGCATTCTGTAATGCTGTAGATAAGCCATCCGGTGTATCCTGAAAGATGAGAAAAAGAGGTTCGATTATACTTACCCAGAGGCGGTCCCGCTGCGGTCCGGTCTGATGGGCGTTGTGGTCCGGTCTGGGTCCTCCCATCTTCTTACGATGATGTCCTCTTCCTGTATTCACGTTGCGGCTCTGGCACAGGCGTACTTTGTCTGCCCTGTCGAGGGCAGAGCAAAGTATTGCAGAGCGCAGGTGCCGGGAAAGGTCAGAGAGGCCCAGCACCTACGCACTGCAGTACTTTGCTCTGCCCTCAACAGGGCAGACAAAGTACGCCTGCGCCGGAGCCACAGCGTGAAAACAAGAAGAGGACATTATCCTATGAAGATGGGAGGCCCCGGACCGATCCACGACGCCCATTGGATCGGACCGCCCCCAGGTGAGTATAATCTAACCTGTTTTTCTCATCTTTCAGGATACATTGGGGGCTTATCTACAGCATTACAGAATGCTATAGATAAGCCCCGGATGCTGGTGGGCTTAACTCATCTTCGATTTTGGGGGTGACAGGTTCCCTTTAAAAAAAAGAAATACAATAAAGCAATAAAATAAATAGGACATGTACCGAAATCTAGTATAAGTTTAATTTAATAATAATAATTTAACAATATTAATATAGAATATACTACAGTGGGTATCCTTTTAATTTAAGCTACATTAACAAACAAATAATATTACCACAATGGGTAATTAATTACATGCAGATGTTGTTCCTAGTGAGATTTGAACCGAGGACCCCAGCAGCCACCATGCTGTCCCTACACATGTACATATATACATATATTATTTTACAAAACTGCATTCAAACTGTTGGTTTAATTTAGACTTTTTGGATTCAAAGTATTCAGTGTAAAATTCCAATATGATTCCTATTGTAATAAATCGGTTCCAATCTATATGCATCTCTACCACATGCTTTCTCTACTATCATCCACCTAAAATAAGGGCCATAACGATCGTGGTTGCAGAGGGTGCAATCACGACCAGGACCAGCACCAATGTCACCGGGAAATATTGTGATGCACAGACCTGAGAGCTCCTTGCACTGCAAAACACGCTGCTGGCCAATCATAGCCTAGAAGCAGATGTCAACTTATCCATAACAGGCAGCGCACAGCAGTGACGTCATGCTCTGCCCATGCCAACACATCGAAGTCAGCTGCTGACTTGTGCACCAGCTATAGAGAAGGATGCCACAGGAGAGAAAGAGAGAATGTAAGAATAATTGTTTCTTTTTAAAATACAGTTGTGCTCAAAAGTTTACATACCCCAGCAGAATTATTGCTTTCTTGGCCTTTTTTCAGAGAATATGAATGATAACACCAAAACTTTTTCTACACTCATGGATAGTGGTTGGGTGAAACCATTTATTGTCAAACTACTGTGTTTTCTCTTTTTAAATCATAATGATAACCCAAAAAATCCAAATTACCCTGATCAGAAGTTTACATACGCTGGTGATTTTGGCCGGATAACATGCACAGAAGTTGACACTAATGGGTTTGAATGGCTACTAAAGGTAACATCCTCACCTGTGATCTGTTTTCTTGTGTCAACTTCTGTGCATGTTATCAGGCCAAAATCACCAGCGTATGTAAACTTTTGATCAGGGCGGTTAGGATGTTTTGGGTTGTCATTATGATTTAAAAAGAGAAAACACAGTAGTTTGATAACCATGAGTGGAGAAAAAAGTTTTGGTGTTTATCATTCATATTTTCTGAAAAATGGCCAAGAAAGCAAAAATTCTGCTGGGGTATGTAAACTTTTGAGTATAACTGTATGCTGAAGAGAACAGAAGGAGCCCAGGATGGATCACAATATGCCAGCAAGCAGCCCAGGATGGGAGTATACAGGACATTAATATAACAAGGAACCCAGGATGTGGACTATTATTAAATAAAGTGCCCAGGATGGAAGACATTATTACGTGATGGAGAATATTATACCAGGTAGACGTGGGATATTTTTGTTATGGCATGGGACCCAGAATGGGGGCAGAATTACTGGAAGGCCCCTGGATGGGTGGACATTATTGCTGGAAGGGCACAGGATGGGTAGACATTATTACTGGAAGGGACCAGGAAAGGGGTCATTATTAATAGAAGGGACCATGATAGGACCAATATTACTGGAAGGGACCCATGATCGGGGACATTATTACAGGAAGAAACCAAGGATGCGGGACTTTATTCCTGGAAGGTGCCCAGGATGCGGGAGATTATTACAGGAAGGGACCATGATGGGGAGATTATTACAGGAGGGAGTCACAATATGAGACATTATTACCGTATATACCCGACTATAAGCTAAGATTTTCAGCCCATTTTTTTAGGCTAAAAGTGCGCCTCTCAGTTATACTCGAGTCATTGTCCCAGGGGCTCGGCAGGGGAGGGGGACGATGGCTGTCACATCATGCTCACCTGCTCCCAGCGTGGTCCCTTCTTCTCAGATTGTCTCTAGGTGTTCAGCGGTCATGTGGTACCGCTCATTAAAGTAATGAATATGGACGCGACTCCACTCCCATAGGGGCGGAGCGCATATTCATTACTTTAATGAGTGGTACCATGTGACCGCTGAACACAGGAACAAGCTGCCGGCACCAGAGACCAAGAGACCATCGCATCGGAGAAGCAGGAACCGCTCTAAGAGGGGGTGAGTATGACGGTGGAGGGTGAGCCATGCGACATTCACCAGTCCTCTTTCCACCGCCAGGCTCCGTCTTCTGCGTCCTCTGGCTGTGACTTTCAGGTCGATGATGTTGTTAGTGCGTGCCCTCTGCCTGAACAGTCAGTGCAGAGACCCGGAAGACACAGCAGCTAGCGGCGGTGGAACAGGGACAGGTGAATATCGCAAGGGCCTGAGCGATGAGAGGTGAGTATGTCATTTTATTTTTATCGCTGAAGCATATGAGGCATAATATGCTATGGAGCATCTTATGGGGCCATCAACCTTTGTGCAGCATTATATGGGGCATAATCTATGGAGCATCTTATGGGGCAATCAACCTTTGTGCAGCTTTTTATGGAGCATAATATTCTATGAAGCATCTTATGGGGCCATCATTAACCTTTATGCAGCATTATATGGGGCATATTTTAATATGGAGCATCTTATTGGGCCCATCATGAACTTTACGGAGCATTATATGGGGCGTATTTTGTATGGAGCATCGTATGGGGCCCATCATGAACTGTATGGAGCATCATATGAGGCTCCTGATTCAATATGGATATTCAAAAACACTTAACCTACTGATGTCTCAATCAATTTTACTTTTATTGGTATCTATTTTTATTTTTGAAATTTATTAATAGCTACTGCATTTCCCACCCTAGGCTTATACTCGAGTCAATAAGTTTTCCCAGTTTTTTGTGGCAAAATTAGGGGTCTCGGCTTATACTCGGGTCGGCTTATAATTGAGTATATACGGTATATGGGTGATGAATCCACATGTCTATAAAGGATCTAGAATGCTACAAGAACCAATACATCTGACCAAAATGCAGGTGGGGGTCCAGGTCCAAATTTTGCCCTGGGGCCCATCAGACTCTAGCTAGACCACTGCCTAAGATCGCAAACTGTATAACCTGCTTCAGAAAAATGTTTTGCCATCATTGTCTAACCAATTTTTTTTCTTTTTTTCTTTCACTATCGTCTTATGTTGCAATGTATCAAAATAATCTTTGACTATGAGATGAGTACATGGCCAAAATTATCCAGCATTTACATACTGTAGCTCATTGCTGCTCATTACCATTACACTTATTTGAATGAGGCTCAAACAAAAAAAAAGGTTAAAGGTTGAATTAAATATGATTCTTTAAGCAACAGTATTGTAATTCTAGTGTCATTTATTTGTAACATTTCTTACCAGAAAATTGCATGACGTGAAGACTTAATACAGTAAATTCTTTTCTTCACACTCCAACAGATAATTAATACAATAATGACATGCATTCCCATCAATTATACAACCACCTGCTCAACAAACACATGATTTTCATCAGCATGTGCAATCACCCCACTGTTTTAAGACATTTTGTCATTAAAGCAGAAACGCTGCTCAGTGGGGGTTATGTCTATGTTTTACTTTGTGGCTTTGCGCAAAGAAATAGGGATCTGGTAAAAATTAGTTGTTCAGCTTTTCAAGAAGATTAATTGTCCATACTGATTAAATGTTGCGTAGAAAATTAAAGGAAACCTGTCACTATTTTTCCCATATAACCTAACAATTAAAAAAAGACCTTTTATTATTCTCACCTATGGGGAAGTCAGTTCCAATCTGTCTCGCTGGTCTTGATCCAATGCCTCCTCTCTGCTTGCGATATCCTTCCTCCTTCTTTGCTACGTGTGGATGACGCGTCTTTCCCCAGCGCGCTTCTGTGCAGGCGTACTACTCTCTGCCCTGTTGAGGGCAGATTAAAGTATTGTTCTATGCATGCACGGGGAAGGGCCGTAGAGTGCCAGCGCATGTGAACTACAGTACTTTTGCTCTGCCCTCAGCAAGGCAGAGAGAAGTGCGCCTGCACAGGAGCATGATTTGGAACACTGTGTGAAAGACGTAGGACACGTCATCCACATGTAGCAGAGAAGGAGAATGGAATCGCAAGAAGAGAGGAGGCATCGGACCTAGAAAAAGGACTTTTTCCACCTACTTGTACTCCAATTCATTTTTTTTTTTTCAATTTAGTTTTAGGTTTATGCAATTAAGTGTAAGAATGTGGATTTCCTTCCTTTAAACTGGATATTACATTTAGAAAGCTCCCCATTAGCTGTGTGTCCATGTTTGGGACCCAGTCCTGCTCAGCCGTTATTCACACAGGTTGTCACTATGATGCATGGTAAGGTTTTAATACTAGAGGTTAGGATTGGAGATGAATGTTACCAATTCTTTCTGATTTTATAAAAATTTGCTTGTGCTTCCGATCACAAATCTGAATGTGCCATATTCATGCTGAATTTATGTTTGGTGCTTTTTCGAACAAATTCGCTCATCTCTAGCAATGACGCCTTGATGTTCCTAGGGTTGGACGTCAACAACTGGGATGCACACTGTGTGCCTCGCTGATGTCTTGGGGAAACCACTCTTAAGATTGTCTACAAGTGTATTTCGATACTCCAGCATGTGTGCGTCCCTTTCCAGGAAGGGAAGCATCTGGCTAAATTGAGTCTTGTACCTTAGGGTACTGTCACACAGTGCAATTTTGATCGCTACGACGGTACGATTCGTGACGTTCTAGCGATATCGTTACGATATCGCAGTGTCTGACACGCAGCAGCGATCAGGGATCCTGCTGAGAATCGTACGTCGTAGCAGATCATTTGGAACTTTCTTTCGTCGCTTGATCACCTGCTGACATCGCTGGATCGTTGTGTGTGACAGCGATCCAGCGATGTGTTCGCTTGTAACCAGGGTAAACATCGGGTAACTAAGCGCAGGGCCGCGCTTAGTAACCCGATGTTTACCGTGGTTACCAGCGTAAACGTAAAAAAAACAAACAGTACATACTCACATTCCGGTGTCTGTCCTCCGGCGTCTCAGCTTCTCTGCACTGTGAGCGCCGGCCAGCCAGAAAGCGAGCACAGCGGTGACGTCACCACTCTGCTTTCCGGCCGCTGTGCTTACACAGTGCAGAGAAGCTGAGACGCCGGGGGACAGACACCGGAATGTAAGTATGTACTGTTTGTTTTTTTTACGTTTACGCTGGTAACCAGGGTAAACATCGGGTTACTAAGCGCGGCCCTGCGCTTAGTAACCCGATGTTTACCCTGGTTACCAGGGGACTTCGGCATCGCTCCAGCGCCGTGATTGCAACGTGTGACCGCAGTCTACGACGCTGGAGCGATAATCATACGATCGCTGCGACGTCACGGATCGTGCCGTCGTAGCGATCAAAATTGCTCTGTGTGACAGTACCCTTAGATCTAACAGAGTGTCAAACAGGTAGTCAGCACTATTTCTAACCCTAAGAACAAGGGCATCGTGTTGTAGATAGTGCAGTAAAAAGGCGCTCATGTATCAGGTGTTTCCATGAGGTCCAAGTTCATGCTGTGTTGGTGGCAGAGAAACACTCAAGGTTGCTTCCTCCGTCCCTTCCTGCCAACCACAGAAAGCAGAGAGTGTATCATTATCCTCTTTATCTCCTGACTGTTGCTCGTCCATCACTTCATCCTCCTCAATTTGTTACTCGGCTCCTGCATCTTCACTAACAGTTTGTCTGGTACCATGAGCCCCCTTGATCGCTGTAAGCCACCCTCCCATGGTAACCACCTGTGCCACAAGAGTCTGGAAATTTGAGATATTGTTATCCCTTCCGCATCTTCCTCTGCTTCCACCTCATCCTCTAGGACCATCAACTCCTCACGCAGACTAGTCAAA
Organism: Ranitomeya variabilis; assembly: GCF_051348905.1. Taxonomy (NCBI): domain Eukaryota; kingdom Metazoa; phylum Chordata; class Amphibia; order Anura; family Dendrobatidae; genus Ranitomeya; species Ranitomeya variabilis. The sequence goes on along the minus strand of NC_135234.1, from coordinate 615,897,640 downwards.
GTCTGCTCCAGCATGAAGATGATTGGAATAGTGATGCTGATGATGGCATTATCAGTGCTAACCATGTTAGCAGCCATTTCAAAACTGTGCAGTAGGGTGCAGAGGTCCTTCACCTGAGCCCACTCCGCAAGCGTGATTTGCACCACATCCGGACTGCGTTGTCCTAGGCAATGCAAAAACACATACTGCACCAGGGCACATGCCAAAATCACTGAAACATGTGCAGAGTGGAATTCCACTGTGTAGAAACGTTGCCAATCAAATGTTTAATCGGTAAGCCGAAAGACCTCTGTAGTGATACAAGTCGATGACCTGCGGGGTGCGATCATCAGAAGTGAGCACACAGCAACTGTGCTTTCTCCAGCAGCGCATCCAGGCTAGGAAATTGCTTTACCACCAGGTTGAGAATGTGAGCCATGCAAGGTTTGCACTGTTTTTCATACATAGCCTTCTCTGGCTCCAGGTTTAGTAGAGACAGCTATTGCTCTAACTCGGCTTGGATACCTGTCCACAACTCTGTGACCTTGATCTCAAAGGAATATTAATTTAAACACTGCCTGATTGCAATGAGCCATGGCTGTGCAGTACAGAGGTGAGGGAGATTCTATTTGCACTGCTGGAACATGTGTCTGCTTAAGGGAGAAGTTGAGGGCACAGATGGAGGACCTAGAGGAGATGGAAGAGGCAGAAGCAGGGGAGGAACTGTTTGTGACGGGGTGTACGGCAGAGCAGGAAGGGACAACAGGCTGAGGGAAGATCCAAAGACATTTATTAAAGCAGGGAGCATACAACCTCAAATATCCATATGTCCTTCAAGTCCACGAGAAGTCCACAATAAGTCCAAGTAAAGAAACAGATCTGAAGGTGCTTTCCAGTAATCCCACACCCGATAAACAAAACAATAATCCTTCCACGAGTCCAACAGAACAGATTCGGGGCACCTCCCGATAATCCTTGTGCCAGCTAACAAAGCAATAGTCCACATGAGTCCAAGGGATCCCAAAACAATCTCACGAATGACGAGATATGTCCTCAGCTCAAGTCTCGCCCTGTTCGCTTCTGCAGTCACAGATGGACGTGGGGTCTTGCCTCAGCTAAGAATCCCCACTCCTTCTCCTTTAAAGATCAACTCACATCTGATCTCAAAAATAAGAATGGATTGTCTGAGCTCCTGGGATCCGCCCATGAAGGGGGGTAGGGGTCACACCTTCTATTCAATGGTTGGGTCAACCAGAAGATTCTAGACTGGTCGGCTCCGCTTAGTCTATCTAGTATGTGCATTTGACTAGCCACCTGCTGTGAGGAAGAATGGCTATTCCTTCACTAGTGATGTTGACAAAGCTTAATTACATTATAGCTTCAGGCTGCAAGTATTGGGGAAAGGAGACATATTGTTACAGGTGAACTCCCAGCACAAGAAAATACATAAATTACAGCTAATAGAAACCAGAGAACAGTTACATACATCAAATGGCATATTATTCAAATACAGGAAAGGGCAAAAGTACATATCATGACAATCCCTTTCCCTCCCAATTTGTGTACGTACTAGGGACCTCTACAGGTCGCTGGTTAAGTACACACAGGCAGAGCGTAACTTACATGTGGCTTCATGCAACCACGAATTGGCATCGTAGATCTCCCACATCATTGCCCAGGAGAACATCTGCAGGCAGACCACCCATCACCCCAACCACACATCACCTGACCCCAAAACCAAAGTTCAGATCCACAGTGGCTGTGGGAATAGTCCTCCATTGTCCACCAGCCAGTTCAATGACAATCCCAGGTGTTATGATCTGGTGGCCTAAGAGCAGCATGGGACGTACTCTGGAGAAGGTGGTACCTGTACTTACCACAGACCCTGAACCTAACACCGCAACTAGAAGTAGCCGTGGAATGTACCTAGCGCTCCCTAGACATCTCGACACCGCTGGAGGACTAATTACTCCTAGAGATAGAAAAGGGAAAACTATCTTGCCTCAGAGAAAATCCCCAAAGAACAGCCAGCCCCCCACAAATATTGACTGTGAGAGGAGAGGGAAAAAACATACACAGACTGAAATGAGAATTTAGCAAAGGAGGCCACTTCTAGCTAAATAGAAAGGACAGGACAGAGTACTATGCGGTCAGTATTAAAACACTAGAAAATATCCACCACAGAAAATACAAAAACTCCACAGCTAACTAAAGACATGGAGCGTATATCTGCATCTCCAGAGATACCAGCTTGGCTAAACAAATCCTTATACAGACCAAGCTGGACAAGACAAAACATGGAAAATAACTGAACAATAAGACCACAGCATGTGGACAGCAAAATCAAGGCCAGAACTTATCTTTGATAAAAAGAACTGCAAAGCAGAAGAGACCAGGCAGGGATGTGAATCCTCCAGGAACAATGGACAACTGGCACTGACTAAAGGGTGAAGCAAGACTAAATAGCCCTGTCCAAATTGCAAAAAGTGAAAACACCTGATAAATGCTGTGATACAGAGACAGCAGCGCTACCACTTACAACCACCGGAGGGAGCCCAAGAGCAGAATTCACAACAGTACCCCCCCCCCTTGAGGAGGGGTCACGAACCCTCACCAGAGCCCCCAGGCCGATCCGGACGAGCCAAATGAAAGGCACGAACCAAATCATCAGCATGAACATCGGAGGCAACAACCCAAGAATTATCCTCCTGGCCATAACCCTTCCATTTGACAAGATACTGAAGCCTCCGCCTTGAAAAACGAGAATCCAAAATCTTCTCAACCACATACTCCAACTCCCCATCAATCAACACCGGGGCAGGAGGATCAACAAAGGGAACAACGGGCACCACATATTTCCGCAACAAAGATCTATGAAAAACATTATGGATGGAAAAAAAGGCCGGAAGGGCCAAACGAAAAGACACTGGATTGATAATCTAAGAAATCCTATAAGGGCCAATAAACCGAGGCTTAAACTTAGGGGAAGAAACCTTCATAGGGACATGACGGGAAGACAACCAGACCAAATCCCCAACCCGAAGCTGGGAACCAACACAGCAACGACGGTTAGCAAAACACTGAGCCCCTTCCTGAGACAACACCAAATTGTCAACAACATGAGCCCAAATTTGCTGCAACCTGTCAACCACAGAGTCCACCCCAGGACAATCAGAAGGCTCAACCTGCCCTGAAGAAAAACGAGGATGAAAACCAAAGTTACAAAAGAAGGGTGAAACCAAGGTAGCAGAACTAGCCCAATTATTAAGGGCAAACTCGGCCAATGGCAAGAAAGCCACCAATCATCCTGATCAGCAGACACAAAGCATCTCAAATAAGTTTCCAAAGTCTGATTAGTTCGCTCGGTTTGGCCATTTGTCTGAGGATGAAATGCGGAAGAAAAAGACAAATCAATGCCCAGCCTAGCACAAAAGGCCCGCCAAAACCTAGAAACAAACTGGGAACCTCTATTGGACACAATGTTCTCCGGAATGCCATGCAAACGAACCACATGCTGAAAAAACAACGGAACCAAATCAGAAGAGGAAGGCAACTTAGGCAAAGGTACCAAATGAACCATCTTAGAAAACCGGTCACAAACCACCCAGATAACTGACATCCTCTCGGAAACCGGAAGATCCAAAATAAAATCCATAGAAATATGCGTCCAAGGCCTCTCAGGGACCGGCAAAAGCAAAAGCAACCCACTAGCGCGGGAACAGCAAGGCTTGGCCCGCGCACAAGTCCCACAGGACTGCACAAAAGAACGCACATCCCGTGACAAAAAAGGCCACCAAAAGGACCTACCAACCAAATCTCTGGTACCAAAAATCACAGGATGACCGGCCAACACAGAACAATGAACCTCCGAAATCACTTTACTAGTCCATCTGTCAGGAACAAACAATTTCCCCACTGGACAGCGGTCAGGTTTATCAGCCTGAAATTTCTTAAGAACCCGTCGTAAATCAGGGGAGATGGCAGAAAGAATCACCCCTTCCTTCAGAATACCGACCGGCTCAAGGACCCCAGGAGAATCAGGCAAAAAGCTCGTAGAGGGCATCAGCCTTAACATTCTTAGAACCCGGAAGATACGAGACCACAAAATCAAAACGGGAGAAAAACAGGGACCATCGGGCCTGTCTAGGATTCAGCCGTTTGGCAGACTCGAGGTAAATCAGATTCTTATGATTGGTCAAGACCACAATACGGTGCTTGGCCCCCTCAAGCCAATGTCGCCACTCCTCAAATGCCCACTCCATAGCCAACAACTCACAATTGCCGACGTCATAATTGCGTTCCGCAGGCGAAAACTTTCGAGAAAAGAAGGCACACGGTTTCATCAAGGAACCATCAGAATTCCTCTGAGACAAAACGGCCCCTGCCCCAATCTCAGAAGCGTCAACCTCAACCTGAAAAGGAAGAGAAACATCCGGCTGACGCAACACAGGGGCAGAAGTAAATCGGCGTTTAAGCTCCTGAAAGGCAGAAACAGCCACAGAGGACCAATTCGTAACATCAGCGCCTTTCTTCGTCAAATCGGTCAGGGGTTTAACCACACTGGAGAAGTTGGCAATGAAACGGCGATAAAAATTAGCAAAGCCCAAACATTTCTGAAGGCTCTTCACGGATGTGGGCTGGATCCAATCATGAATGGCCTGAACCTTAACCGGATCCATTTCTATAGATGAGGGAGAAAAAATGAAGCCCAAAAAAGAAATCTTCTGTACTCCAAAGAGGCACTTAGACCCCTTCACAAACAAGGCATTATCACGAAGGATCTGAAATACCATCCTGACTTGTTTCACATGAGACTCCCAATCATCTGAAAAAATCAAAATATCATCCAAATATACAATCATGAATTTATCAAGATAATTCCGAAATATATCATGCATGAAGGACTGAAACACAGATGGAGCATTAGAGAGTCCGAATGGCATCACAAGGTATTCAAAATGGCCTTCGGGCGTATTAAACGCAGTTTTCCATTCGTCCCCCTGCTTAATACGAACCAGATTATATGCCCCTCGAAGGTCAATCTTAGTAAACCAACTAGCCCCCTTAATCCTAGCAAACAGATCAGAAAGCAAAGGCAAAGGGTATTGGAATTTGACCGTGATCTTATTCAAGAGGCGATAATCAATACAGGGTCTCAAGGAGCCATCTTTTTTGGCAACAAAGAAAAAACCTGCTCCCAATGGTGAAGAAGATGACCGAATATGCCCCTTCTCCAAGGACTCCTTCACATAGCTCCGCATGGCGGTATGTTCTGGCACAGACAGGTTGAAAAGTCAGCCTTTAGGGAACTTACAGCCTGGAATCAAGTCAATAGCACAATCACAGTCCCTATGCGGTGGAAGGGAACTGGACTTGGGCTCATTGAATACATCCTGGAAATCTGACAAAAACTCAGGAATTTCAGAAGAGGGGGAGGAGGCAATTGACATCAAAGGAACGTCACCATGAACCCCCTGACAACCCCAACTAGTCACAGACATAGATTTCCAATCTAATACCGGATTATGCACCTGTAACCATGGGAAACCCAGCACAATAGCATCATGCAAATTATGCAACACCAGAAAACGACAATCTTCCTGATGGGCTGGCGCCATGCACATGGTCAGCTGTGTCCAAAACTGAGGTTTATTTTTAGCCAACGGTGTAGCATCAATGCCCCTCAAAGGAATAGGACTCTGCAAAGGCTGCAAGGGGAAACCACAACGTCTGGCAAATTCTAAGTCCATTAAATTTAGAGCGGCGCCTGAATCCACAAATGCCATGACAGAAAATGACGATAATGAGCAGATCAGGGTCACAGATAACAGAAATTTAGGTTGTACACTACTGATGGTAACAGAACCAGCGATTCTCTTGGTACGCTTAGGGCAATCAGAAATAACATGAGCAGAATCGCCGCAGTAAAAACACAACCTATTCTCTGACGTCCGAATCCTTGTCGCTCAGCTCTAGACACAATCCTATCACACTGCCTAGGCTCAGGACTCCGCTCGGAAGACAATGCCATAGTGTGCACAACTCTGCGCTCGCGCAAGCGCCGATCAATCTGAATGGCCAGAGACATAGAATCACTCAGACCAGCAGGCGCGGGGAACCCCACCATAACATCTTTAACAGATTCAGAAAGACCCTTTCTGAAGATTGCCGCCTGTCACGATTCACACCGTGACTGTCAAGATCCCTTAGCCGCTGCCCACAATATGTCACGGATCGGGGTGACTTTAGACCAGCAGCCGGCTGTCACATGTGCAGGGGGCTTATCCTAGTTATCCCTCCACTGCCACAATGTGATGAAAAAAACACACACGAGGCTATTGACCTCTTGTTTACAGCAGGGGCTTATTTTAGGTATCCCGCTGCTCTTCAGTATACCATGAACTGCAGGGATTTGTGTATATCCTGCTTGCAGTTCCACTTAAACCTTGCAGCTCTCTGGCGCCCCCCTTTCTCTCAGGTCAGATTAGGTACTGCACCTAGGGTGATTAGTCGCCAGAAACGCTGCCTGCTATGTACTGGCTATTGGGTGCACTGCAGCGACGCGATAACTACTCCCACTCAGGCAGGAACAATAATTATCAAGCCGCAGTCGCTACAGGGACCCCCAAAAGCTGGCACACGGTCGCTGCCACCAGCTCCAATTGAACGGGTCTGGAGCAAACCCAAAAAAAAACAGTAGCGTAATTCCCTTCAGAGACAGGGTACGGTTTAGGGCAGGAAGAACGAACTAGTATTAAATAATATACCCCATAAATGATTTTTAGGCAGTGTTTATAAAAATATTTTACAAAGATGTTACAAATGAGACAATTGTAAATATGTACAAGGTAATTATAAAAATAAAAGGATTAAATGAAGAAAAGATAACACTCACATTTCTCAGATCATTGCATTGCAGGCAACAGGCTAGGAGCTTTCCATCTATCCCAGTGCATTGGCACTCGCAGTCTGGTCGCTTCAGGTAAAAACTCACAACTCTCCCCCTGGAAACCTGCCAGCAACTTTATAACCTACAGCCTGTGACCTCACAGAAAGGGCTTGGTTTTCCAACTCCTCCTACCTCTTCGGTTTCACTAACTGGGCATTAAATATATCTGATGCCCGTAACTTCGCTACAGAACATAAAATAATCGCACCATACCCATCGTTCATCTCATAGTATCGTGGGCATTCCGATGAGATCAAATATGTCCTATTTGTCACGCACACTGACAGAGAAATCCCTACCTCTGTACCAGATGGAGCTACAAGCCTGTGATTAGAGTGATGCCTAGATCCTCCGAGTGTGATTATGACGATATATTTTGGTGTTCGTAACTTAAACGGTTTGCATAATATCTTCCAAAAACAGAACAAAGACCTTCCATGCGTTCTAGAAGTTTCTCTAACAGTTCCTGCTAACACAAATTTCTCTTGCAGCTATGCTAGTCGTAAATACCTTTCGTCAATAAAACTCCCCCACAAGGCAAGCTCTTCTACACAGACAGATAGAAACACAGGGAAGGAAAGAGAACCAGAGAGAGGGGGGGGGGTTTTAGCCCCCGCATGCTAGCAAGAAAACTAACTTATGATATTTCATACCATATCGTGACACCTCCCCCTTTTGGCGTGCGCTACGGCGGCAGGACCTCTCGGTATGCCTCCATGCGCACCTCCGTGGGTTCACCCTGGCGGGAGAGTCCATCTGCATTCCCATGCTCTTTGCCCGCTTTGTGTTTAATGGTGAAGTCAAATTGCTGAAGGGCAAGGCTCCAGCGTAGCAACCTGCCATTGGTTCCACACATGGTGCTTAGCCAGCGCAGAGGGTTGTGGTCGGTCACCACGGTGAAGGTGCGACCGTACAAGTAGGGCTGCAAGCGCTGCAGGGCCCAGACTATGGCCAGGCACTCCTTCTCAATGGTGGAGTAGGCCACTTCCCTCGGCAAAAGTTTCCGGCTCAGGTACAACACGGGGTGCTCTTGGTCCTCCGAGTCAACCTGGCTGAGCACAGCACCAAGGCCAAACTCACTGGCGTCAGTCTGTACCAAGAACGGTCGACTGCTGTCGACGGCTTTCAACACAGGGGCGTTGCACAGTGCTGTTTTCAACGCCTGGAAGGCCCCCTCACAGCCATCTGTCCAGTTGACGATGTGGGGTAGCTTCTTCCTGGTGAGGTCCGTCAAAGGTTTTGCCAGGCTACTATAGTGCTGCACGAAGCGCCTATAGTACCCTGCAGTGCCCAGGAAGGACATCACCTGTTTCTTGTTCCTGGGAGTGGGCCAGTTCACGATCACGCCCACTTTGTCAGGCTCTGGCTTTAGGGTGTTTCCACCTACCCGGTGCCCCAGGTAGTGAACCTCCCTCATGCCCATCTGGCACTTTCCCGGCTTGATAGTCAGTCCTGCTCGGTGAATTCGCCCGAGCACCTCTTCGAGATGCTGCAGGTGTTCATCCCAGGAGGGACTGAAGATGGCAATGTCATCTAAGTACGCCACAGCGTACTTCTCCAGTCCCTGAAGCAGGAGATTGACCATCCGCTGGAAAGTGGCAGGGGCATTCTTCATGCCGAAGGGCATGACCGTGGACTCGTACAGTCCAAAGGGTGTGATAAAGGCGGACTTCTCCTGCGCCTCGGGGCTCAGGGGAATCTGCCAGTATCCGCGACTCAGATCCATTATTGTCAGGTATTCTGCGCCAGCTAACTTCTCAAGCAGTTCCTCGATGCGCGGCATTGGGTGCGCGTCAGAGGCTGTAATGGCGTTGAGCCCCCTGTAGTCCACGCAGAACCGGGTGGTCCGGTCCTTCTTTGGCACGAGAACTACAGGTGAGGCCCACGCGCTCTTTGACCGTCGAATCACCCCCAGCTGTAACATCTCATCGATCTCCTGGCGCATAATCTGCTGCACCTGGTCAGAGATTCGATAGGGTGTTCGCCGTAGTGGGGCGTGATTCCCGGTGTCCACCTCGTGGACGGCTAACTCAGTCCGTCCAGGCCGGTTGGAGAACACGACCCGGAAGGGTTCCAGCATGGTTTGCAACTGCAACCGCTGTGGTTCATCTAGCGAGGCGCTTACCTCCACGTCCTCAATGGACCCACGGGCCTTGGCTTGGGCCAGCATGTCCAGGAGGGTGTCTTCCTCCCCGTCTTCGGGTAAGCTGCAGACCGGTAGGACGAAAGGTTCACGTTCGTGATGAGCCTTCATCATGTTGACGTGAAAGGCCTTTCGCCTACCCCGAGTGTGGTCAAGCGTGACCACATAGGTGACCGGGTTGAGCTGTTGGTGGACGACGTACGGGCCGTCCCAGGCTGCCTGAAGCTTATCCGTTGGTACAGGAACCAGCACCCACACCTTTTGACCCACGTGGTAGGTCCGCTCCCGGGCGTTCTGGTCGTACCAGTGCTTCTGATCAGCCTGAGCCTGCGTCATGTTGTCATGCACCAACTGCGTCAAGGTCTGCATCTTGTCACGGAAGCGCATGACATACTCCACTATAGACACTTCAGAAGGGTTCGGCTCCTCTTCCCAGGATTCTCTTACCAACCCAAGGGGTCCCCGGACTCGCCTGCCGTACAGGAGCTCGAAGGGGGAGAACCCCGTCGAGGCCTGCGGAACCTCTCTGTAAGCGAATAGCAGGGGTGGGAGGTACCGCTCCCAGTCGCGCCCTTGTGTCTCAACCAGCATGCGTAGCATCTGTTTGAGGGTACCATTGAAGCGTTCACACAAGCCATTGGTCTGTGGGTGATATGCACTCGATACCAGGTGCTTCACCTGCATTTTCTTACAGAGAGCCTCCATTAGGTGAGACATAAATTGGGTCCCTCGATCAGTAAGCATTTCCCTGGGAAATCCTACACGTGAAAAGATGGCCAACAGGGCATCCGCCACCTTATCTGCCCTAATTGACGACAGAGCTACTGCCTCTGGGTACCGGGTAGCGTAGTCTACCACAGTAAGAATATATTGCTTTCCAGAGCTGCTGGTGACGGCCAGCGGGCCCACAATGTCCACCGCAATCCTCTGGAAAGGCTCCTCTATCACTGGCAAAGGGATCAGGGGAGCCTTAAGAGCAGGCCCCGCCTTCCCCACTCTTTGACAGGTGACACAGGAGCGGCAGTAGTTTGACACATCTGTCCCCATCTTAGGCCAATAGAAGTGTTGAGACAGCCGGGCCTTAGTTTTGCTGATCCCCAAGTGTCCAGCTAGTGGGATCTCATGGGCAATCCGCAACAACTCACCCCGGAATTGCTGCGGGACGACCAGCTGTCTTTCCCTCAACCACTCCTTTTGTGATTCTCCGGGTACTGTCTCCCGGTACAACCTTCCTCCTTCCCAGAACACCTTCTCCTTATCAGTCTCGGAGAATGACGTCCCGGCGAGTTGTCTCAAACTCTCTAGGCTCGCATCTGTGTGCAGAGCGGCCTGAAACTCCTGGCTAGGGGAAGCCAGAAGCGACGTCAGGGTCCCTTGCCCACGGGAGCCCTCTGGGACCTGCACTGGGTCCACCTCTGGTTCAGTCACACTGATGACTGAGGAGGGTCCGGAAGGCAGACAGGTATCTGCGTTCCGGGCACTCTGACTGCGGGTGACAGCAGCTACGTAGGCTGTCTCCCCGGGGGTTTCTACAGACCCATCAGCTGACGCTGCTATGGGCTCTACCTCCCCATCCTCCCCCATTACCTCAGGAGCATTGCTACTTAGGGGCCAGTTACCTTCCTCGGTGGCACTGGTCAATTTCATGGCGTCACCTGTCTCACGGTTCCCATGTATCTCCCCATTTCTTGTAGCACCGACACTTGCCCCTGCTAGGGGTTCCTCAGCCGTCTCACTCCGCAGAGCGACGTGGCTGAGCACTCCTGTACCTATGGACACATCAACTTTCACAGAAACATTATTATCAGATACAGTTGGCACAGGTACAACATTTTCACCATCAATCCTAGGGAAAAAATGGTTAACAGATGCATCACTACAAGATAAAGCATGGTCAGGTAACACATGCGATTTCCCATCATCATCATCATCATCATCATCAGGGTTAACTTTACCCTCATTAGTAGATTGGGGAGGAGGGTCATCCACGAAGTATGCAACCAACCTCCCCAAATCAGTCCCCAACAAAACATCAGTGGGCAAATTATCAGACAGCCCCACTTCCTTCACCCCGCTCCCGGCACCCCAATCAATAAAAACCCGGGCCATTGGCAAGGGACAGCTGATGCCCCCAATCCCAGTGACAGTTAGGGTTTTCCCCGGAATGATTTCTTCAGGGGCCGCCAGTTCGGGTCAGATGAGGGTTCGTTCAGCCCCGGTGTCCTTGAGGCCTGTAGCAACACGACCTCCCACAGTGACGGGCTGTACGTTGTCACACACCCTCCCAACCACACCACCCACCAAAAGAACGGCTGCATTAGGCTCTGGGGCCTGGGATGAGGGGTTCTTCTGCCTGGCTGGACATTGGTGACTGAGGTGTCCAGTCTGCCTGCAGTGGTAACACTGGCGAAGTTCGGTGGTAGGTCTGGTGCTGTTGGCCACGGGGACAGGACCTCTGGTGTGTTGGCTGGCAGGGGTACTGGCGTTGGCTGCAGGCTTACCCCCTCTCCAGCTGGTGGTGACTGGCTTCCACACTTCCGATCTACGGTTGGCCTCATAGGCATCGGCAATCTGCGCTGCTTTCGTCACATCGTTGGGTTCTCTGTCCATCACGAACTGTCGCACTTCAGTTGGGCAAAGACGGAAGAACTGGTCTTTGATCATCAGGTCTCGCAGCTGTGTAAAGGTGGTCACTGACAGTCCTTGGGTCCACTGGTCAAAGTGGGTCCCCAGTCTATGCACCACATCACTGTAACTGTCGTGTGGGCCACGTAGGAGGGTCCGAAACTTTTTACGGTACACCTCGGGTGTAAGCTGGTACTTAGCTATGAGAGCCTGCTTGATGGCCTCATAGTCACCATCTTGTTCTTGAGGGAGTGCAGCAAACGCCTCCAGAGCTTTTCCTCTCAGCCCTGGTGTCAGGTATCGTGCCCATTCTTGTGTAGGCAGCTGGTACTGTCTGCAGGCTTTCTCAAAGGCCCGCAGAAACGTGTCCAAGTCCCCATCCTTTTCCATAACAGGAAAGTGGTCGGGCCGGGGCTTTGGTGTCTGAGCGCTGCTGGGCTCACGGCTGGACTGGGAAGACCCCTGCATTTGCAGTCGGGCCATCTGCAGCTGGTACTCCCGCTGCGCTTGGGCCTCTCGCTCGGCTCGCTGGGCCTCTCGCTCGGCTCTCTCTGCCTCTCGCTGGGCCTCTCGCTCAGCTCGGGCCTCAGCCTCCTGCCGGTATTGCTGAATCAGCTGCCGACGTCCCTCATGGTCGTCAGTGGGGAATTCTTTCAAGGCCGCCTGCAGGTGGGGGTCCAATTCGCCCGGATTGCTAACAGGGCCAGCATTCAGTGGTTGGACCTCTGCTGCAGCACCATGTTCGCGGGTGCTGGCATCTGCGGCTTCTGGGCCCTGTGAGTGGTCTAGAGCGGCTTCCCATTGCATCAGGGCTGCGACCAGTTCGCTTTTGTTTTTGCTTGCATAGTCAATGTGCTGTGACTTGCATAAGGCAACAAGGGTGTCTCTGGTCTGCTGTTCATAAAAGGCTTCTCCCAGCCCAACCATGGTTGCCAAATAAAAGATAGGATAGAAAAACGAAGAAAAAGGGAGGGGATAATTACCAGTACACAATTGTCTCACAACTAATAAACACTGAGTTCGTTCTCCAAACTTATTTGCGCAGAGTTCTCGCAAGAACTTTCTGCAAGTTTTTAGTGAAAGGAATGATTGCTCAAACCAAATCACTAATGCTCTAATATCCCACCGCCTTGCCACCAATATGTCACGATTCACACCGTGACTGTCAAGATCCCTTAGCCGCTGCCCACAATATGTCACGGATCGGGGTGACTTTAGATCAGCAGCCGGCTGTCACATGTGCAGGGGGCTTATCCTAGTTATCCCTCCACTGCCACAATGTGATGAAAAAAACACACACGAGGCTATTGACCTCTTGTTTACAGCAGGGGCTTATTTTAGGTATCCCGCTGCTCTTCAGTATACCATGAACTGCAGGGATTTGTGTATATCCCGCTTGCAGTTCCACTTAAACCTTGCAGCTCTCTGGCGCCCCCCTTTCTCTCAGGTCAGATTAGGTACTGCACCTAGGGTGATTAGTCGCCAGAAACGCTGCCTGCTATGTACTGGCTATTGGGTGCACTGCAGCGACGCGATAACTACTCCCACTCAGGCAGGAACAATAATTATCAAGCCGCAGTCGCTACAGGGACCCCCAAAAGCTGGCACACGGTCGCTGCCACCAGCTCCAATTGAACGGGTCTGGAGCAAACCCAAAAAAAAACAGTAGCGTAATTCCCTTCAGAGACAGGGTACGGTTTAGGGCAGGAAGAACGAACTAGTATTAAATAATATACCCCATAAATGATTTTTAGGCAGTGTTTATAAAAATATTTTACAAAGATGTTACAAATGAGACAATTGTAAATATGTACAAGGTAATTATAAAAATAAAAGGATTAAATGAAGAAAAGATAACACTCACATTTCTCAGATCATTGCATTGCAGGCAACAGGCTAGGAGCTTTCCATCTATCCCAGTGCATTGGCACTCGCAGTCTGGTCGCTTCAGGTAAAAACTCACAACTCTCCCCCTGGAAACCTGCCAGCAACTTTATAACCTACAGCCTGTGACCTCACAGAAAGGGCTTGGTTTTCCAACTCCTCCTACCTCTTCGGTTTCACTAACTGGGCATTAAATATATCTGATGCCCGTAACTTCGCTACAGAACATAAAATAATCGCACCATACCCATCGTTCATCTCATAGTATCGTGGGCATTCCGATGAGATCAAATATGTCCTATTTGTCACGCACACTGACAGAGAAATCCCTACCTCTGTACCAGATGGAGCTACAAGCCTGTGATTAGAGTGATGCGTAGATCCTCCGAGTGTGATTATGACGATATATTTTGGTGTTCGTAACTTAAACGGTTTGCATAATATCTTCCAAAAACAGAACAAAGACCTTCCATGCGTTCTAGAAGTTTCTCTAACAGTTCCTGCTAACACAAATTTCTCTTGCAGCTATGCTAGTCGTAAATACCTTTCGTCAATAAAACTCCCCCACAAGGCAAGCTCTTCTACACAGACAGATAGAAACACAGGGAAGGAAAGAGAACCAGAGAGAGGGGGGGGGGTTTTAGCCCCCGCATGCTAGCAAGAAAACTAACTTATGATATTTCATACCATATCGTGACACCGCCAAGGCATCCTCATTCCATTTAGTCAGTACAGACCATTTTCTAAACTTCTGGCAATATGATTCTGCCGCTTCTTGACCCTGAGACAGGGCCAACAAGGTCTTCTCAGCATGATCCACTGAATTAGGTTCGTCATACAATAACCCAAGCGCCTGAAAAAAGGTGTCTACATTAAGCAACGCTGGATTCCCAGGTTCCAGGGCAAATGCCCAATCCTGGGGGTCACCACGCAGCAGAGATATAATAATTTTAACCTGCTGGATGGGATCACCAGAGGAACGGGGTTTCAGAGAAAAAAACAGTTTACAGTTATTTTTAAAGCTCAGAAATTTGGACCTATCCCCAAAAAACAAATCAGGAGTTGGAATTCTAGGCTCTAAAACTGGAGTCTGAACGATATAATTGGAAATACCCTGTACTCTAGCAGCAAGTTGATCCACACGAGAAGCCAATCCCTGAACATCCATACCAGCGCCGAACTCCTGAGCCACCCAGAGGCAAAGAGGGAAGAGAAAAAAAAAACACAACAGACTACAGAAAAAAAATGGCTCAGCACTTTCCTTCCCTTCTTCTGACATGCGGTTAACTCATTGTTGGCCAGTTGTACTGTTATGATCTGGTGGCCTAAGAGCAGCATGGGACGTACTCTGGAGAAGGTGGTACCTGTACTGACCGCAGACCCTGAACCTAACACCGCAACTAGAAGTAGCCATGGAATGTACCTAGCGCTCCCTAGACATCTCGACACAGCCAGAGGACTAATTACCCCTAGAGATAGAAAAGGGAAAACTATCTTGCCTCAGAGAAAATCCCCAAAGAACAGGCAGCCCCCCACAAATATTGACTGTGAGAGGAGAGGGAAAAAACATACACAGACTGAAATGAGAATTTAGCAAAGGAGGCCACTTCTAGCTAAATAGAAAGGACAGGACAGAGTACTATGCGGTCAGTATTAAAACACTAGAAAATATCCACCACAGAAAATGCAAAAACTCCACAGCTAACTAAAGACATGGAGCGTATATCTGCATCTCCAGAGATACCAGCTTGGCTAAACAAATCCTTATACAGACCAAGCTGGACAAGACAAAACATGGAAAATAATTGAACAATAAGAACACAGCATGTGGACAGCAAAATCAAGGCCAGAACTTATCCTTGATGAAAAGAACTGCAAAGCAGAAGAGACCAGGCAGGGATGTGAATCCTCCAGGAACAATGGACAACTGGCACTGACTAAAGGGTGAAGCAAGACTAAATAGCCCTGTCCAAATTGCAAAAAGTGAAAACACCTGATAAATGCTGTGATTCAGAGACAGCAGCGATACCACTTACAACCACCGGAGGGAGCCCAAGAGCAGAATTCACAACACCCAGGTCCTCTATGGATTGCCTCAGGCTGAACCACTCGGGGATCAGCCAGTGTGAGGAAAGCCCCTGAGTCACAAAATCCAATAAGCCTCTGTCCAACCAGCACGACCTCCTGCAAGTGCTTACCTCGATGTGCAGAAGTCGCCATAAACTCCTAGTGGTGCAACATGGGTGGGTGAGGCACTAGGCCAGTCCTCACAAAGTGGTGACACGTCTTCCTCCATGGCACTTGGCTGTACATAATTAATAATATGGCTGAATACAGCATCAATCCTCATTTGAACAGCTGGGTAGGAGGCTTGCAGATGCCCCGGCTGCCCACATCGATAGCATCTGTGCTGGGTCTCACTCCATCCAAGGCGTCCTCTTGGGCGAGGGGTAAGGGAACCTGGAAGCCGGCTCCCACCTGAAGGTGCTGTAGGGGTTTGAGGACGACTCCTCCATGGGCTGGATGGGCATGAGGCCTGCAGATGCCCCGGATGCCCACAACCATAACACCTGCGCTCTGCTACTTCCTCTCCTCGTCGTATTCCAAAAAATGCAGTAGAAGCAACTGGAAGCACATTTACACGGGTATCAGCATGAGGTGGTGGCTTAGAGGAACGGGGAACAATGGCAGTTACATACATCAAATGGCATATTATTCAAATACAGGACAGGGCAAAAGTACATATCATGACACTGTTATATACAGAGGTTTGTCCTGCAAGCCTTGGGGATGCCAAGACTTCTGGAGCAGCTTATTGACCACCTGCTCCCACAGCCACCAGAGTCACCCAGTGCCCAGTCAATACCTCTTACCTTCTTTGCTCATCCAGGTGTCAGTGGTGAAATGCACCCTATTAGACATAGATTTTTTCAGGGAATGGGTGATATTGTCGGCAACATGCTGGTGTAGTGCAGTTGCAGCTTTTTTTGAGAAGTAATGGTGATTGGGCAACTGGTACTGAAGGACTGCAACGTCCATCAACTTTCAGAAACCGTCTGAATCCACCAAGTGGAAAAGCAGCATTTCTGTGGCCAACAAATTGGAGATGGTGGAGTTCAAGCTCTTAGCTTTGCCATGTGTAGAAGGACATATTCTTTTACGTGACCACAACTGCAGGACCGAGGGCTGGCTGCTGTGCTGAGAGAGCAAGGGGTCAGGAGAACAGGACAAAGTGCTGGTGCAGGCAGAGATGTTATGGTGGAGTGAGAAAGATGTGTTGTGCTAGGTGACGCAAAAGCAGTAAAGCAGTAGTCATGTCTACTTCCATAACAGCTGACCTTGTGTTATGACATTGTGGATGGTTTCTGTGCCCTGATTGGTTGCCGGAATCAACACACATAAAGTGAAGAGAAAAAATAAAAGTGCGCTCCGCTCCTGTAATCTTTTCAGATGCGTCTTTAACCCCTCCACACCACCTATCCTCATCGAACACGTCCCTCTCGCTCATCATGCAGCAGCACTATCATAGTCAAAGTAATACAAAAGCATTAGTGGAAACACGATGATTCACCGAACTGTGACTGTCTTTTGCCGACTTTGGGTAAAAATGCTCGTAAAAGCAAACATGAGTCCGAATGTGCTACATTCTTGCCAAATTTGAGATTGGCAAACGTTTTCTGAACACGTTCGCTCATCTCTAGTTAAGACCATCCTGAATTTGTGAATACCTTGACGTTGGTGGGAGGGCTTTTACGTTTTAAATGAAAAATAGTGTGTACGAAATACCCAATGTTAGTTATATGCAATTTTGCTTTTACTTATTTACTTCAGGGTATTTGCTGATTTTGTTTCTGTCTTGGGTTTTGTTTTTTGATAATAATAAAAGGTCTTTTTGCACCATATGTGATGTAAAACTACTGTTTGGGAGCTCAGAAGAGAAAGAGAACTAATTTTCTTTTGTAGTGCAAAACTGTCTGGAATCAATAGAGGGCGTCATGTTGCATTTGCAGAGCCCCTTATGTGCCTAAACAGTGGAAACCTCCATAAGTGACCCAATTTTGGAATCTAGACTCCACAAGAAATGTATGCACAGGTCTGATGAGCACCTATAACCCACAGGTGCTTCACAGACTTTTATAACATTGAGCACTAAAAATGAAAGTACATTTTTTCCATAAAAATGTTTTTGCCCAAATTTTCATTTTCACAAAAGAAGAAGAAGAAGAGAAGACATGGATTAAAAGACAACTATTATTGGACTGTTTATTTTGGGACTAATACTTTAATTACTTTATTAAATTTTTGTTGTTTTTTTAGGGATTTTTTGCCTCTTCACAGTGCTGTAGGCTATTTCTTTGCATATCCCCTTCTTTTGGCTTTTATTATAGAATAGGTTGTGTTTGGTTGCCTGTTCTATGTGTGTTGCAGACAGGGGTTGTTCAAAAAATGATCTAAACTATTTTGAGGGACTGTATCGTCTCCAATCTCGAGTTAATCATCACAGCCCTCTTACAGTTTCTTAGGGGGTCTACTTTCCAAAATGGTGTCACTTGTGGGGAGTTTCAATGTTTAGGCACATCAGAGGCTCTCCAAACGCGACATGGCGTCCTATCTCAATTCCAGTCAATTTTGCATTGAAAAGTCAAACGGCGCTCCTTCCCTTCAGAGCTCTGCCATGCGCCCAAACAGTGGTTTACTCCCCAAACCAACCTTGGGGGTTAAGGAGTTAGACACAGAAGCTCTGTATATAGTGTCAGTGTACATATAATACAGGGATCACCAGTGACATTATATACAGGTGTTCTGTATATAGTGTGAGTGTACAGGTAATGCAGTGACCACCAGTGACATTATACACATGAGCTCTGTATATAGTATATAGTGTGAGGGTACAGGTAATATAGTGATCACCAGTGACATTATACACAGGAGCTTGTAGTATATACAGTAGTGTGAGTGTACAGGTAATACAGTGATCACTAGTGACATTATACACAGGAGCTCTGTATATAGTGTCAGTGTACAGGTAATACAGTGATCACCAGTGACATTATACACATGAGCTCTGTATATAGTGTGTGTACAGGTAATACAGTGATCACCAGTGACTTTATACACAGTAACTCTGTATATAGTGTTGGTGTATAAGTAATACAGTGACCCCCAGTGACTTTATACACAGTAGCTATGTATAGTGTGTACAGTGTACAGGCAATACAGTGATCACTGGTGACATTATACACAGGCACTCTGTATATAGTGTCAGTGTACAGGTAATGCAGTGATCACCAGTGAAATTACACACAGATGCTCAGTATATAGTGTCAGTGCACAGGTAATACAGTGATCACCAGTGACTAGTGTTGAGCGATACCTTCCGATATCCAAAAGTATCGGTATCGGATTGGATCGGCCGATATCCCGAAAATATCGGATATCGCCGATACCGATACCCGATACCAATGCAAGTCAATGGGACACAAATATCGCAATGTAAATAAGCCCTTTCTGTGCTTCTACATCCTGTTCCAGAGGGGGGAAGAGTGTGGGTGGTGCGTGGGCGGACACTGTGCGTGTCTGTGTGTGCGGGCGAGGTCAGTGCAGGCCTGCCGGGGATCTATACGAGCATCTCGGGGCTATGTGTGGGATGCCGGGGATCTGTGTGGGCCTGCCGGGGCTCTGTGCTGCCTGCCGGGGCTCTGTGCAGCCTGCCGGGGCTCTGTGCGGGCCTGCTGGGGCTCTGTGCTGCCTGCCGGGGCTCTGTGCTGCCTGCCGGGGCTCTGTGCGTGTGTGCAGGCATCATCCGATGGGACTACAAGTCCCATCGGATGATGCCTGCTACAGTGACAGTGATTGACACATTAGCCAATGATGGGACAGTAGTAGTCCTATCATCCGGCTAATGTGTTACATGTAAAAAAAAAATACTAAATACATTCTACATGCATACTACATACATACATACATAATACATACATATTACATACATATTACATACACACTACATACATACTACATACATACCACATGAATACCACATACATACTACATACATACTACATACATACATACATACTACATACATACTACATACATGCTACATACATACTACATACTACGTGCATACTACATACATACTACATACATACATACATACTACATACATATTACATACATACTACATACATACTACATACATCCTACATAGATACATACATACATACATACATACTACATGCATACTACATACTACATACTACATACATACTACATACATACATACTACATACATACATACTACATACATACTACATACATTACATACATACTACATACATACATACATACATACTACATACATACTACATACAATACTTTCATACATTACATACAATACATACATATAGACATACAGTACATTAAACATAGATTACATACTCACCATTACTTGTCATTTTGATCCCCGAAGCCAGTGTCATCTGTAAAAAGATTAAAATAACAAACAACCAATATACTCCCTGTCCGCAGAAATCCACGAGTGTCCCACGACGATCTCCCGTGGAGAACGGCAGCATCAGCTGATGTGACCGCTCTCCAGGTGCCCCAGGAACACAATGACAGGAGGAAGGTATCCTTCCACACTGTATTCCTCCGCCGCTGTAAAAAAAATAGTCCCTAGTCTCACTGTATGACATTACTGTGTGAGAAATTTTCCCACACAGCAATTGCCATAAAGTGAGACTCAGAGGTTACTATATTTCAGTGATGCACTGCAGGAGCCATTGTCTCCTGTCAGTGTGTCACTGAAGGTCCTATAGAGCAGTGACATCACCCGATGTCACTGTTCTATAGGGGAGATCGTCGTGGGACACTCGTTATTAATTGGACTACAGCGGACAGGTAGTATGCTGTTTATTATTTACGTTTTTTGCAGATGCTGAAGTATGGTAAGTATGGTTAAATGAAGAGTATTAAAATACTTTTTTCCCAATGTGTGTGTGTTTTATTAAATTTATTAAACCTGTATTACCATTGGATTAATAATGGATAGGCATATAGTACTTAAAGGAAAACAATTTATTAATAAATATTCTTAAAAAACCACCAACCTGTGGTTACACCGAAAAAAACACAACAAACACACCGTGAAAAACTAGTGTGGGGAACTGTACATACCCTATTTAGCGTCTATGCTGAGAACTGCCTAGCTGCGGGGGTTGGCGCCCTATGGGATGCGTATTGGTGCCCCCGCTCCGCGTTGGCTGTCCCTGGGGTCCCTGGGATACCCTGATCTATCCGTTGGACCCCTCTACCCACACATTGATAAGCTGAAGGTCCCCTAAGGGCTAAACATAGACCAATCCTATAACTAGGGAGTCCTATACCCCACACCGTGAATTAAAAACAGAACAGAGAACATGAAAAAGGCTGTTGACTAGGGTTGAGCGACTTTTATTTTTATAGGATCGGGCCGGGTTTCACGAAACCCGACTTTCTCAAAAGTCGGGTCGAGTGAAATCGGCCGATCCTATAAAAAAGTCGGGGTCGGCCGAAACACGAAACCCAATGCAGTGCAATGGGATACTATGGTTCCCAGGGTCTGAAGGAGAGGAAACTCTCCTTCAGGCCCTGGGATCCATATTAATGTGTAAAATAAAGAATTAAAATAAAAAATATTGATATACTCACCTCTCCGACGCAGCCTGGACCTTACCGCTGGTAACCGGCAGCCTTCTTTGCTTAAAATGATCGCGTTCAGGGCCTTAGATGACGTCACAGCTTGTGATTGGTCGCGGCCGCCCATGTGACCGCCATGCGACCAATCACAAGCCGTGACGTAATTCTCAGGACCTAAGTTCCTAGAATTAGGATTTTAGGACCTGAGAATTATGTCACGGCTTGTGATTGGTCGCATGGCGGTCACATGGGCGGCCGCGACCAATCACAAGCCGTGACGTCATCTAAGGCCTTGAACACGCTCATTTTAAGCAAAGAAGGCTGACGGTTACCAGCGGTAAGGTCCAGGCTGCGTCGGAGAGGTGAGTATATCAATATTTTTTATTTTAATTCTTTATTTTACACTTAAATGTGGATTCCGATACCGATTTCCGATATCGCAAACATATCGGAACTCGGTATTGGAATTCCGATACCAGATTCAGAAGATCGCCGACCTCATGGCCGACCCCACACAGGGGTCGGGTCGGGTTTCATGAAACCCGACTTTGCCAAAAGTCGGCGACTTCTGAAAATGGCCGACCCGTTTCGCTCAACCCTACTGTTGACGGCAACTGTGAGATGGCTTAGCCTAATTTCTCCACATATGGGTGATATTGAAACGGCTTTCTAACAAATAATTCCCAATACGGCACAAAGCTTGATACCATTCAATAGCTGTGGGAAACAAACTATAGCCAATGTCTTATTCTCAATTTCCATCAGGAATGTCATACATTGATGAAGACAAGATTTATACTTATCGCAATGTAAAATGCCGTCTGCCTTATGCCTGTATAGCCTCAATGCGTTTCACCTCTCTGGCTCATCAGGAGGCTTGATTCAATGCCATGTGTCTCGATGTTTTATGATACCACTGCAGTTTTTGGTGCAGTTTTTGGTGTGGTTTTTGATACTGTTTTTGATGCAGTTTTTGGTGCGGTTTTTGATGCTGTTTTTGATGCTGTTTTTGGTACAGGTTTTTGGTGCGGCTTTTGATGCGGTTTTTGATGCAGTTTTTGGTGCAGTTTTGATTAATTTTTTGTTGCAGTTTTGATGCAGTTTTTGGTGTGGTTTTTGCGTGGTTTTGATGCAGTTTTTGGAAACAAATAAATAAATAAACGGAAAATGTGCATGATTTGAATGGAAACATGCATGAAAAAACAGATTTGGAGGCTGGATTCATCATTTCACATTTCAGTTTCATACATTTTTGCCGGATCCGTCGCTGTGCATTTTTCATGTGTTTTACGTCCTGCTGAAACAGCTTTTTTGACGGATCCTGCAAAAAACGGATGAAACATATGGCCATCAGGCGCAATCCGGCGTTAATACAATTCTATGAGAAAATAATGGATCCGGTGGAAAAAATGGATCCTGCAAATTTGCTCACAGGATGCGTTTTTTTTTACCCATAGTCTTGTACTAGCGACGGATCGCGACGGATGGCCACACATCGCGTCTGTCGTGCAACGGTTCCGTGTTTTGGCGGACCGTCGGCAAGAAATAACGTTTAAGTGAACATTTTTTTGTCTGTCGCGTCCGACATTTTACTACCGCGCATGTGCGGATGAAACTCCACCCCCTCCTCCTAGGACTAATGGGCAGCGGATGCATTGAAAAACTGCATCAGCTGCCCATGTCGTGCACAAATTTCACAACGTGCGTCGGTACGTCGGCCCGACGCATAGCGACGGACCCATACCGATGCAAGTATGAAAGGGGCCTTAATGAGCGTTGAATTAAAAAAAAATGGAAAAAAACGGCGTGGGTTCCCGCGCAATTTTCTGCGCCAGAGGGGGAAAGCCGACGGCCAGTGGCCAATATTTGTAGCCTGCTGTGAATATCAGCCCACAGCTGTCTGCGTAGCCTTTACTGGCTATTAAAATAGGGGGACCCCCCAAAAAATGATGTGGGGACCCCCTATATTTTATAGCCAGAAAGGCTACGCAGACAGCTGATATTCATAGCCTAGAGAGGGGCCATGGATATTGGCCCCCCCGGCTACAAATACCAGTCTGCAGCCACCCTGGAAATGGCGCATCTGTAAGATGTGCCAATTCCAGCACTTAGCCCCTCTCTTCCCACTCCCGTGTAGCAGTGGGATATGGGGTAATAAGGGGTTAATGTCACCTTGCTATCGTAAGGTGACATTAAGCCGGGTTAATAACGGAGAGGCATCAATAAGACGCCTATCCATTATTAATCCAATAGTTATAAAAGGTTAATAAAACACACACACATTAGGAAAAAAGTATTTTAATATTCTTCATTTCACCATACTTACCATACTTCAGTGCCTGCAAAAAACGTAAAATAATAAACCGTATACTACCTGTCTGCCGTAGTCCAATTAATAACGAGTGTCCCACGACAATCTCCCCTATGGAACAGTGACATCGGGTTATGTCACTGCTCTATAGGACCTTCAGTGACACACTGACAGGAGACAATGGCTCCTGCAGTGCATCACTGAACTACAGTAACCTCTGAATCTAACTTTATGGCAATTGCTGTGTGGGAAAATTTCTCACACAGCAATGGCATAAAGTGAGACTAGGGACTGTTTTTTTTACAGCAGCGGAGGAATACACTGCGGAAGGATACCTTCCTCCTGTCATTGTGTTCCTGGGGGCCCTGGAGAGCGGTCGCATCAGCTGATGCTGCCGTTCTCCACGGGAGATCGTCGTGGGACACTCGCGAATTTCTGCGGACAGGGAGTATATTGGTTGTTATTTTAATCTTTTTTACAGATGACACTGGCTTCAGGGAACAAAGTGACAAGTAATGGTGAGTATGTAATCTATGTTTTATGTACTGTATGTCTATATGTATGTATTGTATGTAATGTATGAATGTATTGTATGTAGTATGTATTGTTATGGTTACCCCAATGACCAGGGGAATAAAAATACAAAACGGACTAGCTCTCGGGTGATGGAAACTAAGGTCGACCGTGACCTGAACCTGACCCAACACTTACAGTAGCCGGGGGATGTACCTACGATGCCCTAGACACCACGCGCCAGCCGGAGATCTAACTACCCCTATAAGAGGAATATACAGGCCTGCCTTACCTCCAGTGAGGAACCCCAAAAGATGATAGTAGGCCCCCACAGATATTGACGGTGAGTTCAGAGGAAATGACATACGTAGGATGAACAGCAGATTTAGCACAGTGAGGTCCGCTTACTAGATAGCAGAAGGACAGGAAAGTGTTACTTCACGGTCGACCTAAAAATCACTATTCAAAAACACCATCCAGAAATTACTTTAAACTCCAGTGACAACTCATGCCACTGGAGTAGTAATTTTCTGTCCACAAGAGCTTCCAGCACTGAAGAGTCACATTGCAGATAGCTGGACAAAAATAGCAAAAACAAGAAACAAAATTCAACTTAGCTGAACTGGAACTTGAGGCAGGTGAATGCAACAGAATGCTACTAGCACATTGTTGGCCGGCATATGACTAACAGCCAAGCAGCCTTAAATAGGAAACTCCCCAAGAGGGTGGCGACAGGTAATCAGAGATGGAGGAAGGCACATAGGAGGCACTACCATAACAGACCACCGGGGGAGCCCACAAACCGAATTCACAACAGTACCCCCCCCTTAAGGAGGGGGCACCGAACCCTCACCAGAACCACCAGGGCGATCTGGATGAGCACTATGAAATGCACGAACCAAATCAGGAGCATGAACATCGGATGCTGTCACCCAAGAATTATCCTCCTGGCCATAACCTTTCCACTTAACCAGATACTGAAGTTTCCGTCTGGAAACACGGGAGTCCAAGATCTTTTCCACCACATACTCCAATTCACCCTCAACCAACACAGGAGCAGGTGGATCAGCAGAAGGAACAACCGGTACCTCATACCTCCGCAATAATGACCGATGGAAAACATTATGGATATTAAAAGATGCTGGGAGGTCCAAACGAAAGGACACAGGATTAAGAACCTCCAGAATCCTATAAGGGCCGATAAACCGAGGCTTAAACTTAGGAGACGAGACCTTCATAGGAACAAATCGAGAAGACAGCCACACCAGGTCCCCAACACAAAGACGAGGACCAATACGCCGATGACGATTAGTGAACTGTTGAGTCTTCTCCTGGGACAACTTCAGATTGTCCACAACCTGTCCCCAAATCCGATGCATCCTATCAACCACAGCATCCACTCCAGGACAATCCGAAGACTCCAATTGACCGGACGAAAACCGAGGGTGAAACCCTGAATTACAAAAAAATGGAGAAACCAAAGTGGCAGAACTGGCCCGATTGTTAAGGGCAAACTCTGCCAATGGCAAAAAGTCAAGCCAATCATCCTGATCAGCGGACACAAAACACCTCAAGTAAGTCTCCAAGGTCTGATTAGTACGCTCAGTCTGGCCATTAGTCTGAGGATGGAATGCAGACGAAAAAGACAAATCAATACCCATCCTGGCACAGAACGTCCGCCAAAATCTAGACACAAACTGAGTACCCCTGTCAGACACTATATTCTCAGGAATACCATGCAAACGCACCACATTCTGAAAAAATAGAGGAACCAACTCAGAGGAGGAGGGCAATTTGGGTAAAGGTACCAAATGAACCATCTTGGAAAAACGGTCACAAATCACCCAGATGACAGACATCCTACGAGAAACCGGAAGGTCAGAAATAAAGTCCATAGAGATGTGCGTCCAAGGCCTCTTAGGAATAGGCAAGGGCAACAACAACCCACTGGCCCTAGAACAGCAGGGCTTGGCCCGAGCACAAACATCACAAGACTGCACAAACATGCGCACATCTCGAGACAAAGAAGGCCACCAGAAGGACCTAGACACCAAATCCCTGGTGCCAAAAATTCCAGGATGACCTGTCAACGCGGAAGAATGAACCTCCGAGATAACTCTACTGGTCCAATCATCAGGGACAAACAGTCTACCAGGCGGACAGCGATCAGGCCTATCCACCTGAAACTCCTGCAAAGAACGCCGCAGGTCTGGGGAGACAGCTGACAATATCACCCCATCCTTCAGGATGCCGGTAGGTTCGGAATCACCAGGCGAGTCAGGCTCAAAACTCCTAGAGAGGGCATCCGCCTTCACATTCTTGGACCCAGGCAGATATGACACCACAAAGTTAAATCGGGAGAAAAACAACGACCAGCGCGCCTGTCTAGGATTCAGACGCCTGGCCGACTCAAGATAAATTAGATTCTTGTGGTCAGTGAGGACCACCACCTGGTGTCTAGCACCCTCAAGCCAATGACGCCACTCCTCAAACGCCCACTTCATGGCCAGAAGTTCCCGATTTCCCACATCATAATTTCGCTCAGCGGGCGAAAACTTTCGGGAGAAAAACGCACATGGTCTCATTACTGAGCAGTCAGGATCTTTCTGCGACAAAACTGCACCTGCTCCGATCTCCGAAGCATCCACCTCAACCTGGAACGGAAGTAACACATCAGGTTGGCGCAACACAGGAGCGGAAGAAAAGCGGCGCTTAAGCTCTTGAAAGGCCTCCACAGCCGCAGAGGACCAATTAGCAACATCAGCACCCTTTTTGGTCAAATCAGTCAAAGGTTTAGCAATGGCAGAAAAACCCGCTATAAATCGGCGATAGAAATTAGCAAAACCCAAGAACTTTTGCAGACTCTTCAAAGAAGTAGGTTGCATCCAATCACAAATGGCCTGGACCTTGACAGGGTCCATCTCCATAGATGAAGGGGAAAAAATATATCCCAAAAAGGAAATTCTCTGAACTCCAAAACTACACTTTGAGCCCTTTACAAAAAGAGAATTAGCTCGCAAAACCTGAAAAACTCTCCTGACCTGTTGAACGTGAGATTCCCAGTCCTCCGAAAAAACAAGAATATCATCCAAATACACAATCATAAACTTATCCAGATATTCACGGAAAATATCGTGCATAAAGGACTGAAAAACGGAAGGGGCATTTGCGAGACCGAAAGGCATTACCAAATACTCAAAATGGCCTTCAGGCGTATTAAATGCGGTCTTCCACTCATCCCCCTGCTTAATCCGCACCAAATTATACGCACCACGTAGATCGATCTTAGTGAACCACTTAGCCCCCTTTATACGAGCAAACAGATCAGTCAGTAAAGGTAACGGGTACTGGTATTTAACTGTAATCTTATTCAAAAGTCGATAGTCGATACAAGGTCTCAATGAACCATCCTTTTTACCTACAAAGAAAAATCCTGCCCCTAGTGGAGACAACGAGGGGCGAATATGACCCTTTTCCAAGGATTCTCTGATATACTCCCGCATAGCAGTATGTTCGGGCACAGACAAATTAAACAAGCGACCCTTAGGAAACTTACTACCGGGGATCAATTCAATAGCGCAGTCACACTCTCTGTGAGGAGGGAGAGAATCAACTTTAGGCTCTTGAAAGACATCATAAAAATCTGACAGAAATGCTGGGATCTCAGAGGGAGTAGATGAAGAAATAGGAACCAAAGGTGCATCCCCATGAATACCCCGACATCCCCAGCTCAACACAGACATAGATTTCCAGTCCAAGACGGGATTATGAATCTGTAACCATGGTAATCCAAGCACTAAGACATCATGTAGGTTATATAATACAAGGAAACGAATAATCTCCTGATGGTCTGGGGTAAGACGCATAGTCACTTGTGTCCAATATTGTGGTTTATTGCTAGCCAAAGGTGTAGAATCAATACCCTTCAGGGGAATAGAAACTTCCAATGGCTCCAAATCAAACCCACAACGCTTGGCAAAGGACCAATCCATGAGACTCAGAGCGGCGCCAGAATCCACATAAGCATTCACAGTCACAGATGATAAGGTACAAATCAATGTCACGGACAAAAGAAATTTTGACTGCAAGGTACCTGTAGAAAAAGATTTATCAACCTTTTTATCAACCTTATTTATACGTTTAGAGCATGCTGATATAACATGAGCTGGATCTCCACAGTAGATGCACAATCCATTTTTGCGCCTGTAATTTTGACGTTCGCCTCTAGACAAAACACGATCGCATTGCATATGCTCTAATGCCTTTTCAGAGGTCACCGCCAAATGGTGCACAGGTCTTTGCTCAGAAGACACCGCCATATGGTGCACAGGTTTTTGCTCAGAAGATACCGCCATATGGTGCACAGATTTTTCCTCAGAAGACCCCGCCATATGGTGCACAGATTTGCGCTCCCGCAAACGCCGATCAATCTGGATAGCCAATTTCATGGCATCATTCAGACCTGCAGGCACAGGGAACCCCACCATGACATCCTTCACGGCATCAGAGAGACCTTCTCTGAAATTAGCTGCTAAAGCGCACTCATTCCATCTAGTAAGCACCGACCATTTACGGAATTTCTGGCAGTATATCTCAGCTTCATCTTGCCCTTGGGAAAGAGCTATCAAGGCTTTCTCAGCCAAAATCTCCAAATTAGGCTCTTCATAAAGCAACCCCAAAGCCTGAAAAAACGCATCTACATTTAACAACGCAGGATCCCCTGGCGATAATGCAAATGCCCAACTTTGTGGGTCGCCGCGCAGTAGAGAGATAACAATTTTAACTTGTTGAGTCTGATCACCAGCAGAGTGAGATCTCAGAGACAAAAACAATTTGCAATTTTCTCTGAAACTCAAAAACCGGGATCTGTCTCCGGTAAAGTATTCAGGCAGAGGAATCTTAGGTTCAGACATTGGAGCACGTATAACAAAATCTTGTAGGTTCTGTACTTTTGTCGCAAGGTTATTCAAACCTGCAACTAAACTCTGTGGATCCATATTCAAATGGGTGTAACCCAAGCATTCAGAGGTTAAGAGGAGAGGAAAAAAAAAAAAGGCTGAAGACTGCAGTTTAAGCAAGGAATACAAATGATCAAACTAAGGTGCACTTTCAAACACAGAAAAAAAAAAAAAACCTTTTCTCCTCCTTCCTGCTTTAGTGCATATTTTAACACATAGATTTTTTACAGGCCGGCCAAACTGTTATGGTTACCCCAATGACCAGGGGAATAAAAATACAAAACGGACTAGCTCTCGGGTGATGGAAACTAAGGTCGACCGTGACCTGAACCTGACCCAACACTTACAGTAGCCGGGGGATGTACCTACGATGCCCTAGACACCACGCGCCAGCCGGAGATCTAACTACCCCTATAAGAGGAATATACAGGCCTGCCTTACCTCCAGTGAGGAACCCCAAAAGATGATAGTAGGCCCCCACAGATATTGACGGTGAGTTCAGAGGAAATGACATACGTAGGATGAACAGCAGATTTAGCACAGTGAGGTCCGCTTACTAGATAGCAGAAGGACAGGAAAGTGTTACTTCACGGTCGACCTAAAAATCACTATTCAAAAACACCATCCAGAAATTACTTTAAACTCCAGTGACAACTCATGCCACTGGAGTAGTAATTTTCTGTCCACAAGAGCTTCCAGCACTGAAGAGTCACATTGCAGATAGCTGGACAAAAATAGCAAAAACAAGAAACAAAATTCAACTTAGCTGAACTGGAACTTGAGGCAGGTGAATGCAACAGAATGCTACTAGCACATTGTTGGCCGGCATATGACTAACAGCCAAGCAGCCTTAAATAGGAAACTCCCCAAGAGGGTGGCGACAGGTAATCAGAGATGGAGGAAGGCACATAGGAGGCACTACCATAACAGACCACCGGGGGAGCCCACAAACCGAATTCACAACAATGTATGTATGTAGTATGTATGTAGCATCTATGTTGTATGTATGTATGTATGTAGTATGTATGTATGTATGTATGTTGTATGTATGTTGTATGTATGTAGTATGCAGCATGTATGTAGCATGTAGTATGTATGTAGTATTTATGTAGCATATATGTAGCATGTATGTAGCATGTATGTAGTATGTATGTAGCATGTATGTAGCATGTATGTAGCATGTATGTAGCATGTATGTAGTATGTAGCATGTATGTAGCATGTATGTAGCATGTATGTAGCATGTAGTATGTATATAGCATGTATGTAGCATGTATGTAGTATGTATGTATGTAGCATGTATGTAGCATGTATGTAGCATGTATGTAGTATGTATGTAGTATGTATGTAGCATGTATGTAGTATGTATGTAGTATGTTGTATGCATGTATGTAGTATTTTTTTTACATTTAACACATTAGCCGGATTATGGGACTTCTACTGTCCCATCATTGGCTAATGTGTCAATCACTGTCATTGTAGTCCCATCGGATGATGCCTGCTCAGACACAAAGACCCCCTGGCAGGCGCACAGACCCCCGGCAGACCGCACAGACCCCCCGGAAGGCCGCACAGACCCCGAGAGGCCGCACAGACCCCCGAGAGGCCGCACAGACCTCCCAGCAGGCTGCACAGACCTCCCAGCAGGTCGCACAGACCCCCTCGGCAGGCACGCACAGACCCCCCACGGTCACGCACAGACCCCGCCCGCACAGAGACACGCAGTCTCCGCCCACGCACCGCCCACACTCCGTTATAGTGCATTATTGCACTATGGGAACTTCTGATTCCGGTGTCCGATATCGCAAAAATATCTGAACTCTGTATCGGAATTCTGATACAGCGAATATCAGCGATACCCGATATTTGCAGTATCGGAATGCTCAACACTACCAGTGACATTATACACATGAGCTCTGTATATAGTGTCAGTGTACAGGTAATACAATGATCACCAGTGACAGTATCTACAGTAACTCTTTACACAGCATATAGTGTATATTGTGCATGTACATGTAATACACTGTCATGTCGGATGCTGTTCAGACCAGGTCGTTCGACAGACAGCGGTAATTCCGCTTTTGACCACTATGGGCTCATTGGCATCAGCTAGATTTTATCTAGCTGTTCCGGGGTTAATTTACCTGATCCTCGGATTGGAATCTGGGCCATGCCCATTGCCTTTAAATAGTTCTCCTGATCATTGGGCGTCGCCGATTATAGCTTCTGTCTTGTGCGTTGTTATCTCGGTCTGGAGTGGAGAGCTGGTTGTTGGAGATTCGTTGCTGGTGGTGTATTTTCCTTTGTCTTATTTACTCCTTCCTATATTTGTATTTATTTTGCCCTGCACATTTATAGTGTATTCCTGAGTGACTGCGGCGTGGTGTATATTTTCCTTTATCCTTGTCTGTGCTAACTGTGGGTATTGGAGTATTACCTCTTCACTGGGTGGTGGGCGGAGGTTTCAGCCTAGGGTTGAAACAGGAGACAGGGTGAGGTTCGAGGCCTGGACAGGCATACCATCAGTGTAAACTCCAGGTAGAGGGTCAGTCAGGATTTCCCTAGTCTGAGGGAAATTGCCGGGGCCCGGGTTATTAGCTCTCGCTCACCTAGTCTCCCCGTGACATACACTGACTCACTGATGACGTCTCTAGTTGAAGTCCTTCTTCACTTTTCTTCTTCAGCCAGCACAGACCGCCATCATTTCTTCCAGCCAGGGCTCATCTCTGCAAAAAAATAACACACAGTCATCAATTGCTGATCGCTTCCAGAGCACTTTCCCCACTTTTTTCCCCACTTCTATACTAAAGTATGTCAGATGAAGAAAAAAAGTGACGTAGTGCCGCCCTGCACAGTAACAGGACCCCCATTTTCTTCCCTCCATAAAAACCATTTAGTAAAAAGTAAATTATATTAAAGTAGTAATAATGTCCCTAATTGGACCCTAAAGAAACGATGCTCCCCGCTTGTCAGCATAAACTAATATAGCATGTACCTAATTCTGGCCCCCAAACAGTAATTCAGTCGCTCATCCTGGCCCCCTTTATTTAATAATCTCGCCTAGCCTGGTCCCCTTTGTTTTATAATATGCCCCAGCCTAGCCCTCTATGTCCCTTGTGCAGCGTGGCCCCCAGATATCCATCCTGCCCCCCAGCTATCCATACTGGCCCACATATGTCCATTGTCCTGTCCCCCCAACATATATCCATCCTGGTCCATTGTCTGGGCCTCCCCCCATTAATACATCCTGGCTCCCCCGATATATCCATCCTGATCCCACCTATATATGCATTCTGCTTTCCCCATATCGCCATCCTGGCCCCCCATATATATAACTATCCTGGCTCCCTTATATATAACCATCCTGGCTGCTATATATATATATATATATATATATATATATATATATATATATATATATATAATGCATCCTGGCTCCCCCATATATATATACATGCTTCCTGGCTCCCCATATTTATCCATCCTGGCTCCCCAATATATTGATCCTGTCTCCCCATATGTATGCATCCTGGACCTCCCATATATATGCATCCTAGCGCCCCATATATATGCATTCTGGCCCCCCAAATATATGCATCCTGGTCCCTTGTCCTGCCTCCCCATAAATCCATCCTGGCCCCATATATATGCATCTTGGCTCTACCATATATCCATCCTGGCTCCACCATACATATTCATTCTTGTCCTGCCCCCCCTATATATCCCTCCTAGCCCCCCTTACATATCCATTCTGGCCCCCCATATATATGCATCCTGTTCTCTTGTCCTTCCCCCCTCATAAATCCACCCTGGCCCCAACATTTATTGATCCTGGGCCCCCATATACTGTATATGCATCCTGGCTCTACCATATACCCATCCTGGCTTTCCATTTATATGCATATTGGCTCCCTCATATATCTGCATCCTGGCCCCCCATATATATGCATCATGTTCCCTTGTCCTACCCCCTCCCATAAATCTATCCTGGCCCCCTTCATATATCGATCCTGTCCCCCCATATACTGTGTATGTATCCTCGCTCTACCATATATCCATCCTGGTCGCCAATATATCTGTATCCTGGCCCCCCCATATATATGCATCCTGGTCCTTTGTCCTGCCCTCCATATATATCCCGGCCTTCCCATATGTATCCATCCTGGCCCCTCACATGTATCCATCCTAGTCCTTCATCATATCCATCCTGGTACTTTTTTCCTGACCCCCCCATATATCCATCCTGCTGGTCCCCTTATATACATCCTGGTCCTTTTTTCCTGCCCCCGATATATCTATCCTGCTGCCCCCTTATATCCATCTTGGTCCTCTTTTCCTGCCCCCCATATATCCATCCTACGGCCCCCTTATATCCATCCTGGTCCTTATTTCCTGCCCCCCCATATATCCATCCTGCCGCCCCCTTAAATCCATCCTGGTCCTCATTCTGCCTCCCCCTTATATCCATCCTGGTCCTTATTTCCTGCCCCCCCCCTTATATCCAGCCTGTTGCCCCTTATATCCATCTTGGTCCTTTTTTCCTGGCCCACCAATTATCCATCCTGGTGCCCCCATAATATCCATCCTGGTCCTTTTTTCCTGCTCCCCCCCATAAATCCATCCTGGCCCCTTATCCTTACTTCATGGAGAGACAGAGAGAGAGACAGACAGAGAGACACAGACAGACAGAAAAACAAAGACAGACAGAGAGACAGACGGACAGAGAGACAGACAGAGAGACAAACAGAAGATTCCTCTTACCTTCCAGCGCTCCTGGCGGCAGCATCCTCCTCATCCTCTCTGCAGCTCGGCATGCACATAGTAAACTGGCAGCCGACCTAGAAGAGGGCGGCAGCTGATGTACGTCCGACGTCATATGCCTGTGATGACGGGCGCACAATTGACAGCTACTATTGGGACGCGTGCAGCAGTGGTTCAGGTAATGAACGCTGGATGCACGCGCCCACGCCCCTGCACTTTCTCTGTCTGCGCTTTTAACCCCTTAAGCCCCAAGAGTGGTTTGCACGTTAATGACCGGGCCAATTTTTTACAATTCTGCCCACTGTCCTTTATGAGGTTATAACTCTGGAACGCTTTAACGGATCCTGGTGATTTTGACATTGTTTTCTCATGAAATATTGGGCTTCATGAGAGTGGTAAAATTTCTTTGATATTACCTGCGTTTATTTGTGAAAAAAATGGAAATTTGGCGAAAATTTTGAAAATGTCGCAATTTTCCAACTTTGAATTTTTATGCCCTTAAATCACAGAGATATATCACACAACATACTTAATAATTAACATTTCCCACATGTCTACTTTACACCAGCACAATTTTGGAGCCAACATTTTTTCTTGTTAGGGAGTTATAAGGGTTAAAAGTTGACCAGCAATTTCTCATTTTTACATCACCATTTTTTTTTAGGGACCACATCACATTTGAAGTCATTTTGAGAGGTCTATATGATAGAAAATAACCAAGTGTGACACCATTCTAAAAACTGCACCCCTCAAGGTTCTTAAAACCACATTCAAGAAGTTTATTAACCCTTCAGGTGTTTCACAGGAATTTTTGGAATGTTTAAAAAAAATGAACATTTAACTTTTTTTCACAAAAAAATTACTTCAGTTCCAATTTGTTTTATTTTACCAAGGGTAACAGAAGAAAATGGACCATATGTGGGGGTAAACCACTGTTTGGGCGCATGGCAGAGCTCGGAAGGGAAGGAGCACCATTTGACTTTTCAATGCAAAATTGACTGGAATTGAGATGGGACGCCATGTTGCGTTTGGAGAGCCCCTGATGTGCATAAACATTGAAACACTGCTCCTAGGCCCAAAACTATTAGCTGGATTAGATGCAGTAAAAATTGAGATACAAAGGCAGTATAGTTTGTTTCACAGGCTGGCTACTCTGCTGACGTGCAGACACTGCTGCTAGGCCCTAAACTATTAACTGGATTAGATGCAGTGAAAATAGGGATACACAGTCGGTGTAGTTAGTTTCACAGGTGGGCTACTCTGCTGATGTGCAGACACTGCTCTTAGGCCCTAAACTATTAACTGGATTAGATGCAGTGAAAATAGAGATATACAGGCAATATAGTTTGGTTCACAGGCGCGCTACTCTGCTGACGTGCAGACACTGCTCCTAGGCCCAAAACTATTAACTGGATTAGATGCAGTAAAAATTGAGATACACAGGCGGTATAGTTTGTTTCACAGGCTGGCTACTCTGCTGACATGCAGACACTGCTCTTAGGCCCTAAACTATTAACTGGATTAGATGCAGTGAAAATAGAGATACACAGGCAATATAGTTTGGTTCACAGGCGCGCTACTCTGCTGACGTGCAGACACTGCTCCTAGGCCCTAAACTATTAACTGGATTAGATGCAGTAAAAATTGAGATACACAGGCGGTATAGTTAATTTCACAGGCAGGCTACTCTGCTGACGTGCAGACACTGCTCCTAGGCCCTAAACTATTAACTGGATTAGATGCAGTGAAAATAGGGATACACAGTCGGTGTAGTTAGTTTCACAGGTGGGCTACTCTGCTGATGTGCAGACACTGCTCTTAGGCCCTAAACTATTAACTGGATTAGATGCAGTGAAAATAGAGATATACAGGCAATATAGTTTGGTTCACAGGCGCGCTACTCTGCTGACGTGCAGACACTGCTCCTAGGCCCAAAACTATTAACTGGATTAGATGCAGTAAAAATTGAGATACACAGGCGGTATAGTTTGTTTCACAGGCTGGCTACTCTGCTGACATGCAGACACTGCTCTTAGGCCCTAAACTATTAACTGGATTAGATGCAGTGAAAATAGAGATACACAGGCAATATAGTTTGGTTCACAGGCGCGCTACTCTGCTGACGTGCAGACACTGCTCCTAGGCCCTAAACTATTAACTGGATTAGATGCAGTAAAAATTGAGATACACAGGCGGTATAGTTAATTTCACAGGCAGGCTACTCTGCTGACGTGCAGACACTGCTCCTAGGCCCTAAACTATTAACTGGATTAGATGCAGTAAAAATTGAGATACACAGGCGGTATAGTTAGTTTCACAGGCGGGCTACTCTGCTGACGGGCAGACACTGCTCCTAGGCCCAAAACTATTAACTGGATTAGATGCAGTGAAAGTAGAGATAAGCCCAAAACCCCAAAACGATTTACTGGGTTAGATGCAGTAAAAATTGAGATACACAGGCGGTATAGCTAGCTTCACAGGCGGGCTACTCAGATGACCATCAGACAATGCTACTAGCCCAAAAGGATTGGCTGAGCTAGATTACACCAAATGCTGTGACAAACACTTGCACAGCACTGGCTCAGACCTGCCTGGCAAACAGTGATATGAACTGCTGTAACCTACCCTGAAAAGGGCTGATATTACAACTAGTCCCGACTCCTCCCGACTCCCTAAACCTATCTCTCTGACAATTCGCTCCACAGCAGCAGCGGTGCCGTCTAACACTAAGCTGCAGCAGTGAGGAAATGGTGGTGACGGGGCAAATAGCTGGTTCTTATAGGGCAAGAACATGTGACATACATAGCCAATGACAGATGCCCTTGCTTACGTGCATCACATGCACATTGCTGTGTGTGTGTGCTCTGCTGATAGGCTGAGAGACTACACTGCCCCTCTGTAAATGCAGGAAAGAAAAAAAAATGGAGATCGGCGTTATTTCAGCACAGATCTATCCCCCGCCCACTATACACTGAAACAGTCCATTAACAATGATAAACAGTTTTAATGTGCAAATCAAGCTAGGCTTTTGGTGAACGAACAGTTATCGAACAGAAACTCAAACAGCCGAATTTTAAGCAAATTGTTCGGGTTCGTCGAATGACTCGAACACCGCCCAAAACAGCTCGAATTTGAAATTGGCGAACAGTTCGACTCCGCTGATCTCTACTAATGACGCATCACTGGAATCAGCCTCTTTGCCCCTACATCACTCTGCTCTCCGATTATATAGCAAAAACCTGCTGACAGATTCCCTTTAGGAATAAAGGGAACTGTAATATTGGAATTTGCTATGACAACTGAATCCGTTTTGCTTTACACAATGATCTATTAGGGCTAATTGAGAAGGTTTCTGTGAAACTGATGGGGAAATATATTGTATGAAATGGTTAGAATAACAAGCAATTATATTTTATACTAGCTGTACTACCCGGCTTCGCCCGGGTTAATGACTGCTGTTAGCAAAATAGAATGTGTTAACAAAAATTTATTCTGCACACAAAAACCACAAAACAAATAGATAGAAATGTAATTATTAAAAGGCAAAAACTAAGCAAATAGAAGCATTTCACAACATATATTAGCTTTGTTATACTGAGAATGTCTTTGTTGCCTATATTAACCAATCAGAGCTCAGGTTAATTAACTGTAGCAAAATAGAAGCTGAGCTGTGATTGGTTGCTATTGGCAGCCTGATAAATCCCCAGCCAACAGGAAGCCCTCCCCCCTGGCAGTATATATTAGCTCACACATACACATAATAGACAGGTCATGTGACTGACAGCTGCCGTATTTCCTATATGGTACATTTGTTGCTCTTGTAGTTTGCTTATTAATCAGATTTTTATTTTTGAAGGACAATACCAGACTTGTGTGTGTTTTAGGGCGAGTTTTATGTGTCAAGTTGTGTGTGTTGAGTTGCGTGTGGCGACATGCATGTAGCGACTTTTGTGAGATGAGTTTTGTGTGGCGACATGCGTGTAGCAACATTTTGTGTGTTGAGTTGCATGTGACAGGTTAGTGTAGCAAGTTGTGTGCAGCAAGATTTGTGCATGGCGAGTTTTGCGCGTGGCGAGTTTTATGTGTGGTGCATTTTGAGTATGTGCAAGTTTTGTGTGAGGCAACTTTTGCATGTGGTGCAACTTTTGTACATGTGGCAATTTTTCTGTGTGTGCAAGTTTTGCATGAGGTGAGTTTTCCATGAGGTGAGTTTTGCACGTGTGGCGAGTTTTGCGTGAGCCTAGTTTTGCATATGGCGAGTTTTGCATGTAGCGAGTTTTGAGTGGTGACTTTTGTGTTTCGACTTTTATGTGGCGAGGTTGGTGTGTGTGTGTGGTGAAATGTGTGCTGAGGGTGGTATATGTGTTCAAGCACGTGGTAGTGTGTGGCGCATTTTGTGTTTGTGTTCATATCCCCGTGTGTGGTGAGTATCCCATGTCGGGGCCCCACCTTAGCAACTGTACGGTATATACTCTTTGTCGCCATCGCTCTCATTCTTTAAGTCCTCATTGTTCACATCTGGCAGCTGTCAATTTTCCTCCAACACTTTTCCCTTCACTTTTTCCCCATTATGTAGATAGGAGCAAAATTGTTTGGTGAATTGGAACGCGCGGGGTTAAAATTTCACCTCACAACATAGCCTATGACGCTCTCGGGGTCCAGACGTGTGACTGTGCAAAATTTTGTGGCTGTAGCTGCGACGGTACAGATGCCAATCCCGGACATACACACATACATACATACACACATTCAGCTTTATATATTAGATATACCTGTATGTAATCTCCTGTATATAGTATATACCTGTGTGTCATCTCACCTATATATAGTATATATCTGTGTGTCATCTCCTGTATATAGTATATACCTGTATGTCATCTCCTCCTATACATAGCATATACCTGTGTCATCTCCTCCTGTATATACTATATACCTGTAGGTAATCTGCTCCTGTATATAGTATATACCTGTGTGTCATCTCCTCCTGTATATAGTATATACCTGTATGTCATCTCCTCCTGTATGTAGTATGTACCTGTATGTCATCTCCTCCTCTATATAGTATATACCTGTGTGTCATCTCTCCTGTATATAGTATATATCTGTGTGTCATCTCCTCCTGTATATAGTATATACCTGTGTGTCATCTCCCCTGTAAATAGTATATACCTGTGTGTCATCTCCTGTATATAGTATATAGCTGTATGCCATCTCCTCCTGTATTAGCCCTCGTTCACACGTTATTTGGTCAGTATTTTTACCTCAGTATTTGTAAGCTAAAATGGCAGCCTGATAAATCCCCAGCCAACAGTAAGCCCACCCCCTGGCAGTATATATTAGCTCACACATACACATAATAGACTGGTCATGTGACTGACAGCTGCCGGATTCCTATATGGTACATTTGTTGCTCTTGTAGTTTGTCTGCTTATTAATCAGATTTTTATTTTTGAAGGATACCAGACTTGTGTGTGTTTTAGGGCGAGTTTCGTGTGTCAAGTTGTGTGTGTTGAGTTGCGTGTGGCGACATGCATGTAGGGACTTTTGTGAGATGAGTTTTGTGTGGCGACATGCGTGTAGCAACTTTTTGTGTGTCGAGTTGCATGTGACAGGTTAGTGTAGCAAGTTGTGTGCAGCAAGTTTTGCGCATGGCGAGTTTTGCGCGTGGCGAGTTTTATGTGTGGTGCCTTTTGAGTATGTGCAAGTTTTGTGTGAGGCAACTTTTGCATGTGTTGCAACTTTTGTGCATGTGGCAATTTTTCTGCGTGTGGCAATTTTTCTGCGTGTGCAAGTTTTGCGTGTGGCGAGTTTTGCACGTGTGGCGAGTTTTGCATGTGGAGAGTTTTGCGCGTGGCGAGTTTTGAGCGGCGACTTTTGTGTTTCTACTTTTATGTGGCGAGGTTGGTGTATGTGTGGTGAAATGTGCACTGAGGGTGGTATATGTGTTCGAGCACGTGGTAGTGTGTGGCGCATTTTGTGTGTGTGTTCATATCCCCGTGGTGGTGTGATTATCCCATGTTGGGGCCCCACCTTAGCAACTGTACAGTATATACTCTTTGGTGCCATCGCTGTCATTCTTTAAGTCCCCCTTGTTCACATCTGGCAGCTGTTAATTTGCCTCCAACACTTTTCCTTTCATTTTTTCCCCATTATGTAGATAGGGGCAAAATTGTTTGGTGACTTGGAAAGCGCGGGGTTAAAATTTCACCTCACAATATAGCTTTGACGCTCTCAGGGTCCAGACGTGTGACTGTGCAAAATTTTGTGCCTGTAGCTGCGACGCCTCCAACACTTTTCCTTTCACTTTTTCCCCATTATGCAGATAGGGGCAAAATTGTTTGGTGAATTGGAAAGCGCGGGGTTAAAATTTCACCTCACAACATAGCCTATGACGCTCTCGGGGTCCAGACGTGTGACTGTGCAAAATTTTGTGGCTGTAGCTGCTACGGTTCAGATGCCAATCCCGGACATACATACATACATACATACATACACACACACACACATTCAGCTTTATATATTAGATGTAGCGTACATTGTAAAGCAATTAAAATGCAATGGAAACAACTTCATAACCCATTTTAAACATCATTACCCATAACAAATATGAACTGAATACCCCAATGTGCTTTGATTTGCAAAAAAAAAATTCAATTCTACAATGAAATGTGATGCAATATAATGGATCTTTTAAAGGTTTTCTTACATTTACAGAGAATATGCCAGCCTTTTCTCCAGAAAAGACTTTGTTTGTGTTTGAAATGATCAAACTTGACAAGCAATTTCAACCTAATGTTCACAGCTATCACTCTGACAATTGACCATCTGTAGGTGAGAAATCCTATTTTCTGCTACTGACAAGATAATGTACAACGATGCAGAGGGCCCCAAGGTGCCTCACTGGCTAAGTCAGGGTGAGTCCCACATTGGGGATTTGAGTTTAGGTTTAATAGCTATCTATATATTGGCTTCACTTCTGCTTTTTGAGCATAACATAGTACAGTATACATGTAACTATGGCATCTTGTGTCAATTAATATTAAGAGATAATGATGAATACTATACTTGATTTGCCGGCAACGTAATATTAACTAAATACATTTACATGAAAAAAAATTACATTAAAAAAGAAACAAAAAGGTGAGAACTTCATGTACTCCACTATAAGTGACTGAGCTCACAATTCATCAAAGTGTTTTTACAAGAATTCTGTCGTAAAACACTTTGGTAAGATTTTTGGTGATTCCATGCCAGTATCGTACAGCTCTGCCTATAGTTATTTGCACACAGAGTCTTTTTTGCAGTTTTTTTTAATAGAACTGAGCAGAATCTCCAAGTTTTGAGGAGTTTTGGGTTTTTGATGTTAATTTAAAGAATTTCCTCTCAATTTCTTCTCCAAAAACTCCTCAAAATACCGTGTGTACACATAACTTATGTGCAAACAACCTATGTTCAAACTTCTTTTAAACTCAGGCAAACTAGATGAGTTTTTCAAGCAGACGACACTTCAATCTTTTATGTCGCTTTTTTGAGCATTTCCGGAGTGTTTTTCCGATGGTTATAGATGCTGGTGTCTTTTCTAGGGTTTTCTCAAGGTTTTTGTGAAGTCTTTTTTACTCCAGTTTTCCGTTATTTTGTTTTTCACTCAAAACTGTCTGGCCATCTTGCAAGGGTATCTATGGTGCCCATAAAATGTTTTTTAAAAATGTACCTCCCATGGGGAAAAGTTTCTCAGCCCATGCACTTCGTGTATGGGCATTACAAGTCTAGGAGACACGCTCCTTTGCATTGGGCCTAGTTTTTAATTGTGCTAGGTAGGCAGGGGAGTCTATGTGCACATATCCACATCACTGCAAGGCATGCATGCAGTGTATGTGAGTCTATAGATCTCCATGCATACATCAAAAGGCTCCATTTCTGTCTGCTGCTGCGTATTTTATATATACCTAGCTGATTTTTTTTTTGGGGGGGGGCACCTTATACCTGCAAATTTTAGTACAAAGCTACACAGAGCCCCATTTTTTACAATATTTATTGGCTCGGTCACACAGCAGACTACAGCCAGGTAATTTTAATACAAGAGCATTAAAATCTAACAATTTTAAATGGTCAGTGCACATAAAATTCTGGCCTTTTTTTTTGTGTACTGTATTTTTTTTGGAGTGTCTTACAACTTTTTTGGACAACATTTTGGTGACCAAAAAATATTTAGCTGGCCAAAAAATATTTAGCTACAATTCTTATATTTAGCACTGTGATTTGTACGCCACATGCATCGCATATCATTGCGGTAAGTATTGTACAATTTTAGTACTCCAAATGTTTTATTTTAGTGTCATAGCCCACTTATTGACACAATCTTGGTGGTCCCAAAAAAATCAAGGCCATATTTTGATCACTCTGTTATCTCCGTCAGACGCACGGTGTATCTGTGGTGTCCAGATCCTTGCTTTGCAGGCATACATTGCATTTTTTGGTCTGCTACCCATGCTGTATACAGAAGTTTTTGTTTTAAAATTTTAAAAAAATACAGGCCACATATTGAAACAGTCTGTTATCTCAGTCACATATCTGGTCTACCTGTGGTCTTCAAATCTTGGCTTTTCAGGCATACATTCCAGTTTGTGGTCTGCTACCCTTGGTGTATACAGTTCTGTTTGTTTTCCTAAATTTACCCCCATTGGGAAATGTTTGTCAGTCCATACACTTAGTGTATGGGCATTTCAAATCTAGGAGACCCGCTCCTTTAAATTGGGCCTAGTTTTTAATGAGGCCTTCCTCCACATCTCATCATCCACTGCCACTAGATCAGAAGTTTTAACGTGTTCCATGCTGCTACAGCCAGTCAATTTTTTGTCAAGGGTGTCTATGATCCCCATAAAAAAATTGTTTAAAAAATGTACCCCCCAAGGGGAAATGTTTGTCAGCCCATACACTTAGTGTATGGGCATTAGAGTCTAGGAGATCCACTCCTTTGTAATGGGACATTTTTTTTAGGAGGCCCTCCATGTTTCTTCCAAGGGGGATTGGGGTGCGTGCAAATTTGGGTCAAGGTGGCCCTTGCATTCAATGCATAAGAAAATGGTATGGCAGGACCAACTGAAGACTGTGAAGTGGGTTTTCCTGTGGCCATCCAGTATCTGGGTTCAAAGGCATATTGGGGTGCATATGACTTGATAGCAGGGTAGGCCTTGTTTTCAATGTAACATTTTTTCAGGAGGCCCTCCTGTACCTCTCGTGAAAGGGGTATTGGGGTGCGTTGCAATTCTTGGCAGCCCAGCTACTCACTGCATAGGCAATAACAGCATAGCAAACCCACTGTTTAATAATGGCCCTTTAAGAATATTAATGCCGCCTGATGCCCCTCTAAAAATAGGCTTTGTGAGTTTAAGAGTCCCTCCTTCATACATGAGATGTGGCTCCTTATGTATGACACACCACATGGCCAGCTAGGGTTGTTAAATGTTATAATGACATTTCCCAGTGAATGCATTTGTATTGATTGAAAAACGCATCAAAAATGCTGCATGTGAGCATAGCCAAAGTGGTGGAGGAACATTTTGGTCTGGGGTTAATTATTTTGCCTTATATACAAGTTATTACCCTGGAAAGGATGTACCTTAACATATTTCCCAGCAAAATCCATTTTGATTTAGTTTTTGTATGTTTTTTGGTGCACCTGTAAAAATGGCGTGAAACTCTGACAACATTGCTTACAGCTGTGACCTAGGAGTCAGAAATGCTTCCAGGGGCGATCCCCGTGATATTCCTGTGTCATTTGAGCAGTGTTTCCATCATTTTCAGACATTTTTAGACATTAAAAGGACCCCCGGGGGGGGGATCACAGTAAAAATACTCGGGTTTCCCATAGACTTACATTGGGCTCGTTGCTCGGGTCGAGTAAAAAATTTCAGGGCCATTTCAAATCACTTCTATATTCTACAATAATACTGCTCTTATGTGCAATTTGTCAATGGTGAGGTGTGGCAGTAGAAATAGTGTGTGACAGGCATCTAGTCAGGGAATATTGCCTTATAAATTGTAAGCCTTGCTTCTGTTTTTTTTTCATATACTCAATCAACAGATTCATGTCTTTTACAGTCATATGTAGGCAAAATTAAATGATTTAATGTATCCATTCGCGGTTTCACAGTAG
This sequence comes from Ranitomeya variabilis, assembly GCF_051348905.1. Taxonomy (NCBI): domain Eukaryota; kingdom Metazoa; phylum Chordata; class Amphibia; order Anura; family Dendrobatidae; genus Ranitomeya; species Ranitomeya variabilis. The sequence goes on along the minus strand of NC_135234.1, from coordinate 615,853,685 downwards.
CATCTGTATGTAAGAGGTAATGGTGGGAGACTTTGTGGTACTGTAGCTGGAATTATCATTTCTGAACTCTTCAGTGTTTTGTTTCCATCTATTTCTAGATGATTCTTGAAGTATGTTTGGGGTCATTATCCTGCTGGAAGACCCATGACATACCACATTTCAAGCCCAGCTTTCTGACACCAGGCAGTACATTGCGACCAAAATTACTTTGAGAATGTTCACATTTCAAGGCACCCAGGGTGACAAGCATCAAAACAATCCCAAAATATTTTTGAACCTCCACCATATTTGACTGTAACTATTGTGTTCTTTTATTTGTAGGCCTCATTCCATTTACACTAAACAGTAGAATTATGTGCTTTACCAAGAAACTCTATCTTGGTCTCATCTGTCCACAAAACACCTGCTAGCCCTCTTAACAATAGCAAGAGCTGCCTGATGGCCCTCTACAAATATTGATGTGTCTGATCATGTCTCAATCACAACATGGCCATATAAGGTAAGGTTTTTAAACTGATAAAATTACATTTACTGTTGAATGTTTTTTTCACCATTGAAAGCAATGCAAACGTGCAAAAACACTGCGTGTGAACTTAAGGCCCCGTCTCACATAGCGAGATCGCTAGCGAGATCGCTGCTGAGTCACAAGTTTTGTGACGCAACAGCGACCTCAGTAGCGATCTCGCTATGTGTGACACGTACCAGCGATCAGGCCCCTGCTGCGAGATCGCTGGTCGTGTCAGAATGGCCTGGACCTTTTTTTGGTCGTTGAGGTCCCGCTGACATCGCTGAATCGGTGTGTGTGACACCGATCCAGCGATGTCTTCACTGGTAACCAGGGTAAACATCGGGTTACTAAGCGCAGGGCCGCGCTTAGTAACCCGATGTTTACCCTGGTTACCAGCGTAAATGTAAAAAAAACCAAACAGTACATACTCACCATCTGTTGCCCATCAGGTCCCTTGGCGTCTGCTTCCTGCTCTGACTGAGCCGCCGTAAAGTGAGAGCACAGCAGTGACGTCACCGCTGCGCTCTGCTCTCACTGTACGGCGGCTCAGTCAGAGCAGGAAGCAGACGCCAAGGGACCTGACGGGCAACAGATGGTGAGTATGTACTGTTTGGTTTTTTTTACATTTACGCTGGTAACCAGGGTAAACATCGGGTTACTAAGCGCGGCCCTGCGCTTAGTAACCCGATGTTTACCCTGGTTACCCGGGTGCTGCAGGGGGACTTCGGCATCATTGAAGACAGTTTCAACGATGCCGAAGTCGTTCCCCTGATCGTTGGTCGCTGGAGAGAGCTGTCTGTGTGACAGCTCCCCAGCGACCACACAGCGACCACACAGCGACGCTGCAGCGATCAGCATCGTTGTCTGTATCGCTGCAGCGTCGCTGTGTGAGACGGGGCCTTTAGCCAAGGTGTGACGGAGCATTTTTTCCTCTTATTCATTTTGCCTTATATATAATTCATTATCCTGGAAAGAATGTTTCTGAGCATTTTATCCAGACAAATCCATTTTAAATGTGGTTTTGTATGTTTATTGTCAGTCCGTAAAAGTGGCGCAAAACTCTGACAACATTGTTCTCAGCATTGACCTGGAATTTATAGATGCTTCCGGGGTTCTTTTCCATGCTGTTTCCATTGCCTTTTCAGTGCTGTTTACATCGTTTTCAGCCATTTTAGACCCCCTCCAAACCTCAGGGGGAAAGGGCCGCTGTAAAAAATACTTGAGTTTCCCATTGACTTCCATTATACTCGTTGCTTGGTTGAGCACCCGAGCATTACAATTTGGTCGACTCAAGTAACGAGTACCCAAGCATTTTAGTGTTCGCTCATCACTACCAAATAGCATTACCATGATTGCCAATGAACCAGAACAATTGGGAAGAGCCGTACTATATTTGACACCTCTGATGGGATTCTCCAACTCTGGAGCAGCTGCGGGTTGTTATTTTAAGGCTGGAAATTGCCCAATAACCATGAACCTTCCCAGCCTGATAATATCAGCTCCTATCTATCTGCTTTACCTGTGCTGGTTATCAAAAATAGGGGGACCCCACGTTGTTTTTTTTCTAATTATTTATTAGTGTAATACAAATGCAGTAAAATACACACGTAAGGCACTAATTATATTTCTCATGAATATCTATCTTGCTAGCTATCAGCATCTATCTAGATCGATCTTACATACCTAACACCTAAACATTTATCATTTCTATTCTGCATTCTTTTCTGGTATGTGTCACACAGACTGGCACATGGATGTCACACTTTATGTCATCCATGTGTACGTGTGTGGGACAAATTGACAGCTGTGCTGCAGGAAAAAAATGGTCATGTCCATTTGAGGGTCACACAGACACATGATCCATGTGAACACACGGACATATGCGCAGCCCCATAGATTATAATGGGTCTATGTGTGTAAGTGTTTCCGGTACCAGACAAACTGACATGTAAAGGGGGCCTTAGATACATGCAAATTTTGTCGTCATTTGCAGCTTATTTAACTTGATGTATTGTATAGTGTGTATCTACAATTAAAATCCACAGAAATAATAAACATGCTATGGACTTCAGTCTTCTCCACCGGTCAGTTTAAACATATTACTTTTCCACAAAGTGTAGAATTTTTTTTTTAAATTTTACCTACTTAGCTACTACTGGAACCAGCTACAGATTTTCCACATACAAAACAGCACAGATAATCTACAGTGAATATACTATGTGTGCATTCACATTTTGAGCTTTGTTACCATGGAATATATCTGCTGGGCAATTACCAAAGCAAAATACAGAATTCTGTAATTTATTTGCTAATAGTCTGCAGACCTACAAATCAATGGGTACAATCCATTGTGAAATACACATTTCAAATCCACAGTGCTGGTCAATTTACGGTTTAGATTTTCTGTGCAGCAAATGGATGAGATTTTTTTTTAATCTCATTAAAAATTCTCCCACTTTAATATGCTGCAAATTTTCCATCTGCAGAGGAAAAATGCTGTATACTATATATACCTTTGTGGTTACATGCTAGATATAATCGAATCTGCCAAAATTCAAACTCACCAAAGCACGCAGATTTTAAGGATAGTTTTGATTTGATTCAAATTTATTTGCAGCAAATTGAATGTCATATATATATATAAAGTGAAAAAATTGGAACAGCATCAAATTACTACCTTACAAGGCATGCAGAGCTCTTCCGACCAGCAATCCAATGGTCGAAAAGTAATAAACTCAAAAAAAGGAAAAGCAGCACAAAATAATTGAAAAAAGTGGACTTTAATGCCTGAACGGCGTGGCAACGTTTCGGATGTGTTATCCTTTGTCAAGCCTTGCCACGCCGTTCAGGCATTAAAGTCCACTTTTTTTCAATTATTTTGTGCTGCTTTTCCTTTTTTGTGTGTGTGTGTATATATATATATATATATATATATATATATATATATATATATATATATATATATTTATTTATACAGTGTGTATATATATATATATATATATATATATATATATATATATATATATATATATATATATATATATATATATATATATATATATAGCGCCTTGCAAAAGTATTCAGGCCCTTAGAACTTTTCAACCTTTTCCCACATATCATGCTTCAAACATAAAGATACCAAATGTATATTTTTGGTGAAGAATCAACAACAAGTGGAACACAATTGTAAAGTTGAACGAAAGTCCTTGGTTATTTAAAATTTTTGTGGAAATTAAAAAACTGAAAAGTGGGGCATGCAATATTATTCGGCCCCTTTACTTTCAGGGCAGCAAGCTCACTCCAGAAGTTCATTGTGGATCTCTGAATGATCCAATGTTGTCCTAAATGCCTAATGATGATAAATATAATCCACCTGTGTGTAGTCAAGTCTCCGTATAAATGCACCTGCTCTGTGATAGTCTTAGGGTATGTGCACACGCTGCGGATTCTGCTGCGGATCCGCAGCGGATTTGACGCTGCGGATCCGCAGCAGTTTTCCCAAAGTTTATAGTACCATGTAAACCTATGGGAAAAAAAAACCGCTGTGCACATGCTGTGGAAAATTCCGCGCGGAAACGCAGCGGATTATTTTCCGCAGCATGTCAATTCTTTGTGCGGATTCCGCAGTGGTTTTCAACCAGCACCAATAGGAAAGTGCAGTTGAAAACCCACAGAGGAATCCGCAGAAGAAACCGCGAGAAAATCCGCAGTGAAAACCGCAGTGGTTTTGCACTGCGGATTTTCCAAATCCACTGTGGAAAAATCCGCAGCAGAATCCACAGCGTGTGCACATACCCTAAGGGTTCTGTTTGAAGCACAGAGAGCATCATGAAGACCAAGGAACACAACAGGCAGGTCCGTAATACTTTTGTGGAGAAGTTTAAAGCTGGAATTGGATCCAAAATTATTTCCAAAACTTTAAACATCCCAAGGAGCACTGTGCAAGCGATCATATTGAAATGGAAGGAGTATCATACCACTGCAAATCTACCAAGACCCGGCCATCCCTCTAAACTTTCATCTCAAACAAGGAGAAGACTGATCAGGGATGCAGCCAAGAGGGCCATGATCACTCTGGATAAACTGCAGAGATCTACAGCTGAGGTGAGACAGTCTGTCTATAGGACAACAATCAGTCACAAACTGCACAAATCTGGCCTTTATGGAAAAGTGGCAAGAAGAAAGCTATTTTTCAAAGATATCCATAAAAAGTGTTGTTTAAACTTTGCAACAAGCCACCTGGTAGACACACCAAACATGTGGAACAAAGTGCTCTGGTCAGATGAAACCAAAATCAAACTTTTTGGCAACAATGCCAAGCGATATGTTTGGCGTAAAGGCAACACAACTCATCACCCTGAACACACATCCCCACTGTCAAACATGGTGGTGGCAGCATCATGGTTTGGGCCTGCTTTTCTTCAGCAGGGACAGGGAAGATGGTTAAAATTGATGGGAATATGGATGGAGCCAAATACAGGACCATTCTTGAAGAATACCTGTTGGAGTCTGCAAAAGACCTGCGACTGGGATGGAGGTTTGTCTTCCAACAAGACAATGATCCCAAACATAAAACAAAATCTACAATGGAATGGTTCACAAATAAACATATCTAGGTGTTGGAATGGCCAAGTCAAAGTCCAGACCTCAATCCAATCGAGAATCTGTGGAAGCAGCTGAAAACTTCTGTACACAAATGATCTCCATCAAACCTCACTGAGCTCGAGCTGTTTGCCAAGGATGAAGGGACAAGAATTTCAGTCTCTCGATGTACAAAACTGATTTAAAACAGCCAATACATTTCGCTCAAGTTCACAATTGTATCTTTATGTTTGAAGCATGATATGTAAGAAAAGGTTGAAAAGTTCAAGGGGGCCGAATAATTTCGCAAGGCAGTGTATATATATATATATATATACATACATACAGTGGGGGAAATAAGTACCGTATTTGATATACTGCTGATTTTACAAGTTTTCCAACCTACAAAGAATGGAGAAGTTTGTCATAGTTTTTGTAGGTACACTTCAACTGTGAGAGACAGAATCTAAAAAAAAATCACAATCCAATCTGTGGAAATTGATGCCACTTTTTTGCTGTGACAATTATTTTTTTGAAATGTGGAGACTCCAAGTTCGGTCTCCCCTCTGGGGAGGGGAGAGAATGACCCAGCAGGGATCGGCTCTCTGGTGCCACCACTTACCCCAGGTCAGTCAGGGAATTGCGCCGAGGTCAAATAGTCGCCGGAAAAGCTTCCCTTATAGGTACGAGTTATTGAGGTGCTCCCAGTGAGGGGGAATAAACATCACCATTCCAGGCAGGGAATATATATATATATATAAACCTCCCGGCCATCACTGTCAGAGTTCCTCACTAAGGCTGGTTTCACACGTCCTGATATTTCCGGTACCGGAAAAACTGGTACCGGAGATATCAGTGTCCATGTGTCCGTCTGTGTACTACGTGTGGCACACGTGTGGCAACCGTGTGCCGCATCAGTACCACACAGACAGCCGGCAGAAAGCGCTGTTCCCCTGCTTGTGGTGCTGAAGCCGGCTGTCATCCCTTCTACCCTGCTCAGCTGGGGAGCAGCACTAGCAAGGGAGAATGAATGATACGCAGCGGGAACAGGCTCAGTAACTAGCGGTGACATCACTGAGTCTGTGCTTGCTCACCGGCATGAACTCCTGTGACCTCAGGACCGTGGGAGAATGCAAGTGATGATGTCACTGTGACGAGCATGAGCTGCCCTGACCTCATCACTTGCATTCTTCCACGGTCCTGAGGTCACAGGACTTCATGCCGGCAGCGAGCATAGACTCAGTGATGTCAACGCTAGTTACTTAGCCTGGGTCTGCTGCATATCATTCATTCCCCAGTAGTTTACAGCCGGGCTGGTTGCATTAGCACAACTCCCGGTTCTAAACTGAATTGTCATGGTTAGGACATAGTTAATGTCCTGTTCTCTCAGGGTTAATTTTGCTGGCCTCCCTTTCGATCTGGGAGGGGAATTTAGTCTCACTCTGGGCTAGGATTCGCTGTCACCTATACTTTCTGTTCTAGTCTGTGTGCCTGATCCCTGGAGTTTGAGCCCGGTTTGCAATTGTTTTCCTTGCTCTCCGTGCATTACTCTGTTTGCTTGTTCCTCTGGATTTCTGACCTCTGGCTTCTCTTCTGACAATCCTCTCTCTCACCTCTTTGGTACTTCGTGATCTCCTGGCTCCGATCTTAGCTGGTTTGACTAGTCTCTTGTGTTTATCCCTTCTCTGCACTCCAGCCTCTGGCTCCGCACTGACCACCTCCCACTCTGTCACATGATTCAGGTCCTGTTTGTAACATGGTTAGTAACCGGGTGTTTTTCTCAGCTCCATTGCTGCTCTGTGCAGTGTTTCCCACAGTAGTTTTATGATGTATTCCTATTGGACCCCGAGCCACCGGTAAAGTTACCCAACAGTTTTTCCAGAGATAAAAAATTTGTTTAGGAGGGATGCAAGTTGTTCTTTGAATTGCATCCCCCGGGCCTCTGGAAATGAAGGGCATAAGGTGGGGGTCATAATGTCCTTGTTAAGGGGTGCTCCACAGGCATGGGCTTTCTCTCTCTCTTCCTCTGCTCTTGAACGTATGTCTGTGATCAACCTGGTGGCCTATAGATTAAAGTTGCCCACCTTCTTCAAAATATCTAATGTCTTCCACAGGTCCCTATTAAAACCTGTGGGGACGGTTAGAGAAGATTCCTCATCCAATGTTTCGCCATTGTTGGTAGAGGGTCAGCTGGAGTAAGAGGTAGAGCGCATCATTGATTCACAGTGGGTGTGCTGGAGGCTACAGTACCTAATCAACTGGAAAGGATATTCCATTGAGGATCGGTCATGGGTTCTGGACAGTTCTGTGCATGCTGATCGACTGGTGTGGGCTTTTCATGCCAGGTACCCTGAGAAGCCTGGGGGTCCAGTGGCCCCCCGTTAAGAGGGGGGTACTGTCATGGTTAGGACATGGTTGATGTCCTGTTCTCTCTGGGTTAATTTTGCTTGCCTCCCTTTTGATCTGGGAGGGGTATATATACTCACTCCAGACTAGTATTTGATGTCAGCTATACTTTCTGTTCTAGTCTGGGTGCCTGACCCCTGGGATGTATGCCCAGTTTGCAATTGTTTTCCTTGCTCTCTGTGTGTTACTTTGTTTGTTTGTTCTTCTGGATTTCTGACCTCTGGCTTCTCTTCTGACAATCCCCTGTCTCACCTCTTTGGTACTTTGTGATCTCCTGGCCCTGATCTTAGCTGGTTTGACTACTCTCTTGTGTTTATCCCTTCTCTGCACCCCGACATCTGGCTCCACCCCCGACCACCTTCTACTCTGTCACATGGTTCAGGTCCTGGTTGTAACCTGGTTAGAAACCTGGCTTTTTTCTCAGCTCCCTTGCTGCTGTGTGCAGCGTTTCCCAGAGCAGTATTACCAGGGAGTCGTGACATGAATATCCCCCAGATATGGATGATGGCGTGGGACTGACTGAACACCGGACAGGTATGGGTATATTGTTGGTTTGTTACTTTTAATTTTTTACAGGAGATCGAGGGCGTCGCTTGGATTACCACTACAATAAAGATGGAAAAACTGTGTGGTGTATGATTTCATTAAAATACTTTATTCTGCATGTGTATGTGTTTATTTAACCCTTTACTAACTATAGGATTAGTAATGGAGAGGAGTCTTATTGACACCACTTCATTGCATAGAGCTAGAATTGGCGCATCTAATAAATGTGCCTTTTCTGGGCAGCTGCGGGCTGCTGTTTTTAGGCTGGGGGGCCCATATCATGGCCCCTTACCAGCCTGAGAATAGCAGCCTGCACCTGTGAGTTTTGCTGGGTTGGTTTAACAACATAGGGGGGACCCCACGTCGGGTTTTTCATTTATTCATTGTCCCCTGCTTGCACTGCTCACTTGCAGAGCAAGGGACAGTGGATGAAAGCCATGGTCAGCACCACACACAGGGAAACAGCCATTACAGTATCGCTACTTCCCTGACGGCTGTCCATGCACATGGAGGACAGTGTGCACTGTTCTCTGTGTGCACGTGTGTGGCACGTTTTGCGGCCCGTGTGTCCGGGTAAAAATGGACATGTCTGCGTGCTTTGCACACAGACACACGGTCTGTGAAAACACACTGACATGTGCATAGACCCATTCATTCGAATGGGTCTACATGTGTCAGTGTCTCCAGTACGTGAGAAAACTGTCACTAAACATACCGGAGACACTGATTTGTGAAACCAGCCTAACACAGTATGGTATGCTGCCACCAGTTCCTTGTTAGATATAAGCCCCGTCTGACAACAGGCTTATATCGAGTCAGAAACCAACCCCAGGTAGCATATAATATCACCAATCGAGCATGCGGACGTGGGGATTTGTGAATCGAGATAAAAGGGCAGCCAAAAAAAATCATTTTATATTTAATCGCCGAAAGGTACACTAGAAAAATACAGTTATATACTGGAGCAAATATACAAGTATACAGTCAGGAGTGTAGTACAAGGGTAAGATACAGATAGATTACAATTACCGTGTTATGCAGCATGTGACTACAGAGAGGCGCTGATGAATCCCGGGTCCAAATCTTTGTTACGTAATTCTCTGGCTGTGTCAGCTAAAGGGCCTCCTGCCAGTAGAAAGACTGAGTCCAAAATGAGGAGCTGCTTGTTATCCCCTAGGCTGCTCCCTCCCACATGCTGTGCCAACCCCTGGGCTGTGCAGCTTCTCTTCTCCCATATGTGAGTGCATGGTTTTCTGGCCAGAACCGTAGTTGTCCATAACTTTCCGCCCAAAGCTCTAAACAAGACGGTAGCAGTGCCACTAGGTTCTGCTGGATTTTATCTGTTCAGAGAGACCAAATATGGCTAAAGTATTTAATTCCTGGTAGCTATACTTTACAACTCAGTAACGCAGAGTTCCAGAGGTGGCTGTATGGTATGGACTTGTGAGGAAACGAATGCAGATTCTGATTATGTGCTCTGGTAGGTTCAGAGATATTGCATTCTTTTATTATAGGTAGTTTTCTAGATTCAGTATCTGAGAGCCTTGTGCTGGGAACCTGGGCCCTGTGGTGCCACAATGTCTGCATAGCAGCCTGAGTCAAACAAAGGAAGCCAGTTGGCTGGTAACTGCACAAGAGTTCACACACCTGTGATAATTGCTGGATTTGGTGCTGGGGACACAGGGTCTATGCCTTTTGGCTCCCCGGGGAGTGTTTCAAAGGCCTAGTTGCTCGAGCTAATAAAAAAAAAACATTCGTCTGAAAGAATGCCAAAAGTGGAGGCTGAGTTTGGAGCAAGTATTTTTGGCCAAACTGTATCTGAAGGAATTCCATCAGATATCAAGATTATATTAATTAGATATCATTTTCCCATATCTCACAGTCTTCATCTGGTGGGTTGCCCATGTAAGTGGCTCTTCAGACAGGCAGGCCTGCACTTGTTTTCAGTCAACTACCTGTGTTACTTTCCTTACATTTTTCTACCAATAGTACTGTATGAAACTGATGTTTGTGCCATCTTAGTGTGGCTGGAATAAAAAAAAAATTGAAGGTGTTGCACGAGGTGTGAGGTCTCCTAGCTATGAAGGCTTACACCAATACCTTAAGCACCATGCCCTCATTTAAACTTCAATTCCAAGCTGTAAAGGCTGGGCCAGACCCTGATATCTCATGCATGGGCTATGGCTGACTGCCTATGTGCCATTTTAACAGGTTCTACTGTGGGTCAATTGATCATTCAACTACCTGTATTACTATTCTTCTATTTTTCAATCAAAAGTAGTCTGTAAAATTGATGTTTGTGCCATTTGAATGTGGCTGGACTTAAAAAAACAAATTGGAGGTGTTGCAAGAGTTGTGAGGTCTCCCAGCTAAGAAAGCTTACACTGGTCCCTTAACCACTAGGTCCTCATTAAAAATTCAATTTCAAGCTGTAAATCCTAGGCCAGAGCCTGATAACTCATGCATGGCCCATGGCTGATTGCTACTGTGCCACTTGCAAATTTCTACTGTGGGTCAATTTATGTCACTTTTCCTGGTGACTGCCCCTAATTTTAGCTTTTTAGGAAGTTTTTTGTCACCCCTTAAGGTGTTGTCTATGCATTTGGTTTTGCCCCCCATTGAACCTAATGGGGTGCGGGCATGTTCGACAAACCGTTCGTCGAACGGAGGTCCAATTAGCGAATCCGAACTGAATCGAACATTGAAAGGTTCACTCATCTCTAGCCTTGTCCCCTTTGCAGAAAAGCATTCCCAAAGGATGATGTTTCCCCCACTATGTTTCACGGTTGAGGTGATGTTCTTGGGGTTCTACTCATCCTTCCTCTTCCTCCAAACACGGTAAGTGGAGTTGATACCAAAAAGTTCTATTTTGGTCTCATCTGACCACATGACCTTTTCCCGTGCCTCCTCTGGATCATTCAGATAGTCCTTGGCGAACATCAAATGGGCCTGGACATGTGCTGGCATAATCAAGGGGACCTTGCGTGCCCTGCAGGATTTTAATCCATGAAGACGTATTGTGTTACTAATGATAATGTTTGAGACTGTGGTCCCAGCTCTCTTTGGGTCATTGACCAGGTCCTCCCCTGTAAATCTGGGTTGATGCCTGACCTTTCTCAGAATCATCCTTATCCCGCATGGCGAGATTTTGCAATGGAGCCCCAAACTGAGGAAGATTGACAGTCATCTTGTGTTTCTTCCATTTTGTAATAATTGCACATTGTTGCCTTCTCAACAAGCTGCTTGCCTATTGTCCTGTAGCCCATCCAAGCCTTATGCAGGTGTTCAGTTTTGTCTCTGGTGTCCTTAGACAGATCTTTGGTCTTGGTCATGGTTGAGAGGTTGGAGAGTGATTGATTGAGTGTGTGAATTGGTGTCTTTTAGACAGATAATGAGTTCAAACAGGTGTGATTAATATAGGTAATGAGTGCAGAGTAGGAGGGCTTCTTAAAGAAAAACATGTCTGTGAGAGCCAGAATTCTTGCTGTTTCGTAGGTGATCAAATACTTATTTCATGCAATAAAATGCAATTTAATTATTTAAAAATTATACAATGTGCTTTTCTGGCTTTTATTTTTAAACTAGATGGTGGCCCGATTCTAATGCATCGGGTATTCTAGAATATGTATGTTTGTATGTACTGTATATAGCAGCCACATAGTATATAGCACAGGCCATGTAGTATATAGGAGCCACGTAGTATATAGCAGACAAATACTACGTGGCCTGTGCTATATACTATGTGGCCGCTATATACATACATACAGTACATACATATTGTAGAATACCCACTGTGTTAATACAGGCCATGCAGTATATAACAGTGGCCATGCAGTATATAACACAGCCCAAACAGTATATAACACAGCCCACGCAGTATATAGCAGCCATGCAGTATATAACACAGGCGACATAGTATATAACACTGGTCGCTAGTGTTGAGCGATACCGTCCGATACTTGAAAGTATCGGTATCGGAAAGTATCGGCCGATACCGGCAAAGTATCGGATCCAATCCGATACCGATACCCGATACCAATACAAGTCAATGGGACTCAGGTATCGGACGGTATTCCTGATGGTTCCCAGGGTCTGAAGGAGAGGAAACTCTCCTTCAGGCCCTGGGAACCATATAAATGTGTAAAAGAAAGAATTAAAATAAAAAATATCGCTATACTCACCTGTCCGACGCAGCTGGGACCTCAGCGAGGGAACCGGCAGCGTTGTTTGTTTAAAATTTGCGCTATTACTTGGTTACGTGAATTCCCGGCTTGTGATTGGTCAGGTCGGCCATGTTGCCGGGACGCAGACCAATCACAGCAAGCCGTGACGAAATTACGTCACGGCTTGCTGTGATTGGTCCGCGTCCCGGCAATATGGCCGCCTTGACCAATCACAAGCCGTGACGTCACGGGAGGCTGGACACGCGCTCATTTTAAAATGGGCGCGTGTCCAGCCTCCCGTGACGTCACGGCTTGTGATTGGTTGCGCCGCGGTCAACCAATCACAAGCCGGGAGGCTGGACGCGCTCATTTTAAAATGGGCGCGTGTCCAGCCTCCCGTGACGTCACGGCTTGTGATTGGTTGCGCCGCGGTCAACCAATCACAAGCCGGGAGGCTGGACGCGCTCATTTTAAAATGGGCGCGTGTCCAGCCTCCCGTGACGTCACGGCTTGTGATTGGTTGCGCCGCGGTCAACCAATCACAAGCCGGGAGGCTGGACGCGCTCATTTTAAAATGGGCGCGTGTCCAGCCTCCCGTGACGTCACGGCTTGTGATTGGTCAGGGCGGCCATATTGCCGGGACGCGGACCAATCACAGCAAGCCGTGACGTAATTTCGTCACGGCTTGCTGTGATTGGTCCGCGTCCCGGCAACGTGGCCGACCTGACCAATCACAAGCCGGGAATTCACGTAACCAAGTAATAGCGCGAATTTTAAACAAACAACGCTGCCGGTTCCCTCGCTGAAGTCCCGGCTGCGTCGGACAGGTGAGTATAGCGATATTTTTTATTTTAATTCTCTCTTTTACACATTTTAACATTAATGTTGTTGCGATACCCGATACCCGATACCACAAGAGTATCGGAATCCCGGTATCGGAATTCCGATACAGCAAGTATCGGCCGATACCCGATACTTGCAGCATCGGAATGCTCAACACTACTGGTCGCGTAATATATAGCACAGCCCATGCAGTATATAGCAGCTACGCAGTATATAGCACAGCCCCCGCAGTATATAACACTGGCCACGTAATATATAGCACAGCCCACACAGTACATAGCAGCCACACAGTATATAGCACAGCCCCCGCAGTATATAACACTGGCCATATAATATATAGCACAGCCCACGCAGTACATAGCAGCCACGCAGTATATAGCACAGCCCCCGCAGTATATAACACTGGCCATGTAATTTATAGCACAGCCCATGCAGTACATAGCAGCCACGCAGTATATAGCACAGCCCCCGCAGTATATAACACTGGCCATGTAATATATAACACAGCCCATGCACAGCCCACGCAGTACATAGCAGCCACGCAGTATATAGCACAGCCCCCGCAGTATATAACACTGGCCACATAATATATAACACAGCCCAGGCAGTATATAGCAGCCACGCAGAATAAAACATATTCACGTTAGTATATAGCACAGAGATGTAGTATATAGCAGAGCCCATGCAGTATGTAACACAGCCCACGTAGTATATAGCAATGTGGGCACTATATGCGTGGTTAAAAAAGACTTAAAATAAAAAATAAACATATACTCACCCTCCAAAGGCCCCTTGAAGTCCTGGCTCCTGTGTGCGGTGCACGTGGCAGCTTCCGGTCCCAGGGTTGGTATGAGCGCAGAACCTGTGATGTCGCAGTCACATGGGCATGATGTCATGGAAGGTCCTTCTCGCATAGCATCCTTGGCACCAGAAGAACATGCCGCTTGCACTGGCGAGGACAGTGTGCGACGTCGGAGGGTGAGAATAACCTTTTTTTATTATTCTTATTTGTAACATTAGATCTTTTTACTATTGATGCTGCATATGCAGCATCAATAGTAAAAAGTTGGTCACACAGGGTCAATAGCTGCGTAACCGGAGTGCGTTATACCGCGCTCCGGGTAACGCTGGCATTAACCCTGTGTGAGGGCTGACTGGATGACTGGAGGGGTGTATGGAGCGGGCACTGACTGCGGGGAGGAAAGAGCGGCCATTTTGCTGCCGGACTATGGCCGTCGCTGATTGGTCGTGGCAATGGTCGTGGGCAATTTGCCACGACCAATCAGCATCTTGGATTTCCATGACAGACAGAGGCCGCGACCAATGAATATCCGTGACAGACAGAAAGACAGACAGACAGAAGGACAGTCAGAAAGACGGAAGTGACCCTTAGACAATTATATAGTAGATTCTGTCTCACATAATTGAAGTGTATTGTACCTACAATAATAATTACAGACCTCTCCATTCTTTGTAGGTGGGAAAACTTGCAAAATTGGCAATGTATCTGGAGCGCCCCCAGACGCAGGGCCACGGGGATACTCGGTATCGGGCCTCTCTGTCTCGGTCCTGTGGTTGTCACGGTGGCTAGACCCGGTCCGTGACCCTGCTAAGGGGTGTCCAATGAAAAGTGTGATGATGGTGCGTGGTGCAAGGTGCGATGAATAACGAGGACACAGGGTTGCAGTCTCTTTACCTCTTTACTGAAGGCTTCAGGATCCACAATCCAGAGAACTGCTAACAGGGCTGTGTCATGATTCCCAATGGCAGGGAAACATCAGAACACAAAAATAACGGACGAGCTCTGGGTGATGGAATCTCGAGCTGACCGTGAGCTAAATCTACCACACAACTAATAGTAGCCAGGGAGCATACCTACGACTTCCTAGATGCCACGCGCCAGCCGGAGGACTAACTACGCCTGGTAGAGGAAGGAACAGACCTGGCTTACCTCTAGGGAAATACCCCAAAGATGATAGCAGCCCCCCACATGTAATAACGATGAGTTAAGAGGAAAAGACATACACAGTATGAAAGTAGATTTAGCAAAGAGAGGTCCACTTACTAGATAGCAGAAGGATACAAAAGAGGACTTCACGGTCAACTGAAAACCCTTTCAAAAAACCATCCTGAAATTACTTTAAGACTCCTGTGTCAACTCATGACACAGGAGTGGCAATTTCAGCCTGCAAGAGCTTCCAGCTACAGAGAATAACAAAAACTGCAAACTGGACAAAAGATACAAAACAAAAGGACAAAGTCCACTTAGCTGATCAGCAGACTAGTAGCAGGAACATGCAACCGAAGGCTCTGGTTACAATGATGACCGGCAAGGAAATGACTGGAGAGCAAGGCTAAATAGGAAACTCCCAAACACTGATGGGAGCAGGTGAACTGAGACAGCAAAGCACACACAAGTCACCAGTATCACCAGCAACCACCAGGGGAGCCCAAAAAGCGGATTCACAACAGGGCTGGCTGAGACCGGCTGGTCCGAAGGCACATCCAGAGTTTTCTTTGCAGGTGGAAATCAGTGCCTACCTTCTAGCACCTGTGTGTTGTAGTACCTCCCTGCTGAGCACCACGGGATAGTCCTCACAACTCTCGTTTCTATTCTGATGTTCTTCTCCGTCCCCCAGATGAGTTGGCTAGGACACTGTTGTGAATTCTGTTCTCGAACTCCCTCCTGTGGTTATGAATGGTACTTCGGCGAGTTCTGTTCATGGACTCCCTCTGGTGGCTGAGAGTGGAGCTGCTGGGTCTGAGGTTCCTTCTCCAGCTGATCTCGTTTAGGCCTTGGCTGGCTGCTCTATTTAACTCCACTCAGATCGTTACTTGATACTAGCTGTCAATGTCCTAGTACTGGTTCAGTTCTCTTGGATCTTTCAGATGACCTGTCTACTTCAGCAAAAGCTAAGTTTCTGCTAGCTTATTTGTTATCATTGTTTTTTGTCCAGCTTGCTATCATGATTTTGTTCTGTTAGCTGGAAGCTCTGGGATGCAGAGTGGCACCACCGCGCCGTGAGTCGGTGCGGTGGTTTCTTTTGCACACTCTGCGTGGTTTTTTGTTAGTGTTTTATGCTGACTGCAAAGATACCTTTTCTATCCTCAGTCTGTTTAGTTAAGTCTGGCCTCCTATGCTGAAACCTGTTTCATTTCTGTGTTTGTGACTTCCATCTTAACTCACAGTCAATATATGTGGGGGCTGCCTATTTCTTTGGGGAATTTCTCTGAGGCAAGGTAGGCTGTATTTTCTATCTTTAGGGGTAGTTAGCTCTTAGGCTGTGAAGAGGCGTCTAGGCAGAGTCAGGAATGCTCCACGGCTATTTCTAGTTGTTGTGATAGGATTAGGGCTTGCGGTCAGCAGAGCTCCCACTTCCCAGAGCTCGTCCTGTATTACTAGTTTGCTCATCTGGTCATTTCTAGTGCTCCTAACCACCAGTTCACTCATAACAGTACAGCTGGCCAGTAAAGTGTTAATGCATCTCAATAGAGGGATAAGAGAAGTTCTGAGACCATTTTTTTTTTTCCTGTGCAGTGTGTTTTGTTTCTCTTTTCCCCTAAATCTCCGGGTGGTTCAGGACACAGGTGTAGATATGGACATTCAAGGTCTGTCCTCTTGTATGGATCAACTCACTGCAAGGGTACAAAGCTTTCAAGATTATGTAGTTCAGAACCCGATGTTAGAACCCAGAATTCCAATTCCTGATTTGTTTTCTGGGGATAGATCTAAGTTCCTGAATTTCAAAAATAATTGTACACTGTTTTTTGCTTTGAAACCTCGCTCCTCTGGTGACCCCATTCAGCAAGTAAAAATCGTTATTTCTTTGCTACGTGGCGACCCTCAAGACTGGGCATTCTCCCTTGCGCCAGGAGATCCTGCATTGCGTAATGTTGATGCATTTTTTCTGGCGCTTGGATTGCTTTATGATGAACCAGATTCAGTGGACCAGGCAGAGAAAATTTTGCTGGCTTTGTGTCAGGGTCAGGATGAAGCAGAGGTATATTGTCAGAAGTTTAGAAAGTGGTCTGTGCTTACTCAGTGGAATGAGTGTGCCCTGGCAGCAATTTTCAGAAAGGGTCTGTCTGAAGCCCTTAAGGATGTTATGGTGGGATTCCCCACGCCTGCTGGTCTGAATGAGTCTATGTCCTTGGCCATTCAGATCGATCGACGCTTACGTGAGCGTAAAAATGTGCACCATTTGGTGGTATTTTCTGAGCAGAAGCCTGAGCCTATGCAATGTGATAGGACCTTGACCAGAGATGAACGGCAAGAATACAGACGTCAGAATGGGCTGTGTTTTTACTGTGGTGACTCCACTCATGCTATCTCTGATTGTCCTAAGCGCACTAAACGGTTCGCTAGGTCTGCCACCATTGGTACGGTACAGCCAAAATTTCTTTTGTCCGTTACTCTGATTTGCTCTTTGTCGTCCTATTCTGTTATGGCATTTGTGGATTCAGGCGCTGCCCTGAATTTGATGGACTTGGAGTTTTCCAGGCGCTGTGGTTTTTTCTTGGAGCCCTTACAGTATCCTATTCCATTGAGAGGAATTGATGCTACACCTTTGGCCAAGAATAAGCCTCAGTACTGGACTCAATTGACCATGTGCATGGCTCCTGCACATCAGGAGGATATTCGCTTTTTGGTGTTGCATAATCTGCATGATGTGGTCGTTTTGGGTTTGCCATGGCTACAGCTCCATAATCCAGTATTGAATTGGAAATCAATGTCTGTATCCAGTTGGGGTTGTCAAGGGGTACATGGGGATGTCCCATTGTTGTTTATTTCGTCTTCCCATTCTTCTGAAGTCCCTGAGTTCTTGTCAGATTACCGGGATGTTTTTGATGAGCCCAAATCCAGTGCCCTACCTCCTCATAGGGATTGTGATTGTGCTATTAATTTGATTCCTGGTAGTAAGTTTCCGAAGGGCCGACTGTTCAATTTATCTGTGCCAGAACACGCCGCAATGCGGAGTTATATAAAGGAGTCCTTGGAGAAAGGGCATATTCGCCCGTCGTCGTCACCGTTGGGAGCAGGGTTCTTTTTTGTGGCCAAGAAGGATGGTTCTCTGAGACCTTGTATAGATTACCGCCTTCTCAATAAAATCGCCGTCAAATTTCAGTACCCTTTGCCGCTACTGTCTGATTTGTTTGCTCGGATTAAGGGGGCTAGCTGGTTTACCAAGATAGATCTTCGAGGGGCGTATAATCTTGTGCGTATTAAACGGGGCAACGAATGGAAAACAGCATTTAATACGCCCGAGGGCCATTTTGAGTACTTGGTGATGCCATTCAGGCTTTCTAATGCTCCATCTGTGTTTCAGTCCTTTATGCATGACATCTTCCGAAAGTACCTGGATAGATTCATGATTAGTGTTGAGCGATACCGTCCGATACTTGAAAGTATCGGTATCGGAAAGTATCGGCCGATACCGGCAAAGTACCGGATCTAATCCGATACCGATACCCGATACCAATACAAGTCAATGGGACTCAAGTATCGGAAGGTATCCCTGATGGTTCCCAGGGTCTGAAGGAGAGGAAACTCTCCTTCAGGCCCTGGGATCCATATTAATGTGTAAAAGAAAGAATTAAAATAAAAAATATTGCTATACTCACCTCTCCGACGCAGCCTGGACCTTACCGAGGGAACCGGCAGCGTTCTTTGCTTAAAATGCGCGCGTTTACTGCCTTCCGTGACGTCACAGCTTGTGATTGGTCACGTGCCGCCCATGTGGCTGCGACGCGACCAATCACAGCAAGCCGTGACGTAATTTCAGGTCCTGAATGCCTAATTCTGCATTCAGGACCTGAAAATTACGTCACGGCTTGCTGTGATTGGTCGCGTCGCGGTCACATGGGCGGCACGCAACCAATCACAAGCCGTGATGTAATTTTAAAATGCGCGCGTTTCCTGCCTCCCGTGACGTCACGGCTTGTGATTGGTCGCGTCGCCCATGTGACCGCGATGCGACCAATCACAAGCCGTAACGTAATTTTCAAATCCTGAATGCCTAGAATTAGGCATTCAGGACCTGAAAATTACGTCACGGCTTGCTGTGATTGGTCGCGTCGCGGCCACATGGGCGGCACGCGACCAATCACAAGCCGTGACGTCACGGAAGGCAGTAAATGCGCGCATTTTAAGCAAAGAACGCTGCCGGTTCCCTCGGTAAGGTCCAGGCTGCGTCGGAGAGGCGAGTATAGCAATATTTTTTATTTTAATTCTTTCTTTTACACATTAATGTTGTTTCGATACCGATACCCGATACCACAAAAGTATCGGATCTCGGTATCGGAATTCCGATACCTACAAGTATCGGCCGATACCCGATACTTGCGGTATCGGAATGCTCAACACTATTCATGATTGTATATTTGGATGATATTTTGGTCTTTTCGGATGATTGGGAGTCTCATGTGAAGCAGGTCAGAATGGTGTTCCAGGTCCTTCGTGCTAATTCCTTGTTTGTGAAGGGGTCTAAATGTCTCTTTGGAGTCCAGAAGGTTTCATTTTTGGGCTTCATTTTTTCCCCTTTTACTATCGAGATGGACCCTGTTAAAGTTCAGGCCATTTATGATTGGACTCAGCCTACTTCTGTGAAGAGCCTTCAGAAATTTCTGGGCTTTGCTAATTTTTACCGTCGCTTCATCGCTAATTTTTCTAGTGTTGTTAAACCATTGACTGATTTGACCAAGAAAGGTGCTGATGTGGTCAATTGGTCCTCTGCGGCCGTTGAGGCTCTTCAGGAGCTGAAGCATCGTTTTTCTTCTGCCCCTGTGTTGTGTCAGCTAGATGTTTCGCTCCCGTTTCAGGTCGAGGTGGATGCTTCTGAGATTGGAGCAGGGGCTGTTTTGTCTCAAAGAGGTTCTGATGGCTCTGTGATGAAACCATGTGCTTTCTTTTCTAGAAAGTTTTCGCCTGCTGAGCGCAATTATGATGTGGGCAATCGAGAGTTGTTGGCTATGAAGTGGTCGTTTGAGGAGTGGCGACATTGGCTTGAAGGAGCCAAACATCGCGTGGTGGTCTTGACGGATCACTAGAATCTGACTTATCTCGAGTCTGCCAAGCGGTTGAATCCTAGACAGGCTCGATGGTCGCTATTTTTCTCCCGCTTCAATTTTGTGGTTTCATACCTTCCGGGCTCTAAGAATGTGAAGGCTGATGCCCTTTCAAGGAGTTTTGTGCCTGATTCTCCGGGAGTTCCTGAGCCGGCTGGTATTCTCAAAGAAGGGGTAATTTTGTCTGCCATCTCCCCTGATTTGCGGCGGGTGCTGCAGGAGTTTCAGGCTGATAGACCTGACCGTTGTCCAGCGGAGAAGCTGTTTGTCCCTGATAGATGGACTAGTAGAGTTATCTCTGAGGTTCATTGTTCGGTGTTTGCTGGTCATCCTGGAATCTTTGGTACCAGAGATTTGGTGGCTAGATCCTTTTGGTGGCCTTCCTTGTCACGAGATGTGCGTTCTTTTGTGCAGTCCTGTGGGACTTGTGCTCGGGCTAAGCCCTGCTGTTCTCGTGCCAGTGGGTTGCTTTTGCCCTTGCCGGTCCCGAAAAGGCCCTGGATGCATATTTCCATGGATTTTATTTCTGATCTCCCTGTCTCTCAGAGGATGTCAGTTATCTGGGTGGTTTGTGATCGCTTCTCTAAGATGGTCCATTTGGTACCTTTGCCTAAATTGCCTTCCTCCTCTGATTTGGTTCCATGGTTTTTCCAGCATGTGGTTCGTTTACATGGCATTCCGGAGAACATCGTGTCGGACAGAGGTTCCCAGTTTGTTTCAAGATTTTGGCGGTCCTTTTGTGCTAAGATGGGCATTGATTTGTCTTTTTCTTCAGCTTTCCACCCTCAGACAAATGGCCAAACTGAACGAACCAATCAGACTTTGGAAACATATCTGAGATGCTTCGTTTCTGCTGATCAGGATGATTGGGTGTCCTTCTTGCCTTTGGCTGAGTTCGCCCTTAATAATCGGGCCAGCTCGGCCACTTTGGTTTCGCCTTTTTTCTGTAATTCTGGTTTCCACCCTCGTTTTTCTTCAGGGCAGGTTGAGCCTTCGGACTGTCCTGGTGTGGATTCTGTGGTGGACAGGTTGCAGCAAATTTGGACTCACGTAGTGGACAATTTGATATTGTCCCAGGAGAAGGCTCAACGTTTCGCTAACCGCCGTCGCTGTGTTGGTCCCCGACTTCGTGTTGGGGATTTGGTTTGGTTGTCATCTCGTTTTGTTCCTATGAAGGTTTCGTCTCCTAAGTTTAAGCCTCGTTTCATTGGTCCTTATAAGATTTCTGAAATTCTTAATCCTGTGTCATTTCGTTTGGACCTTCCAGCTTCTTTTGCCATCCATAATGTGTTCCATAGGTCGTTATTGCGGAGATATGTGGCTCCTGTGGTTCCCTCCGTTGATCCTCCTGCCCCGGTGTTGGTTGAGGGGGAGTTGGAGTATGTGGTGGAGAAGATTTTGGATTCTCGTATTTCGAGACGGAAACTTCAGTACCTAGTCAAGTGGAAAGGTTATGGTCAGGAGGATAATTCCTGGGTGGTTGCCTCTGATGTTCATGCTGCCGATCTTGTTCGTGCCTTTCATTTGGCTTGTCCGGATTGGCCTGGAGGCTCTGGTGAGGGTTCGGTGACCCCTCCTCAAGGGGTGGTACTGTTGTTAATTCTGTTCTCGAACTCCCTCCTGTGGTTATGAATGGTACTTTGGCGAGTTCTGTTCATGGACTCCCTCTGGTGGCTGAGAGTGGAGCTGCTGGGTCTGAGGTTCCTTCTCCAGCTGATCTCGTTTAGGCCTTGGCTGGCTGCTCTATTTAACTCCACTCAGATCGTTACTTGATGCCAGCTGTCAATGTCCTAGTACTGGTTCAGTTCTCTTGGATCTTTTAGATGACCTGTCTACTTCAGCAAAAGCTAAGTTTCTGCTAGCTCATTTGTTATCATTGTTTTTTGTCCAGCTTGCTATCATGATTTTGTTCTGTTAGCTGGAAGCTCTGGGATGCAGAGTGGCACCACCGCGCCGTGAGTCGGTGCGGTGGTTTCTTTTGCACACTCTGCGTGGTTTTTTGTTAGTGTTTTATGCTGACCGCAAAGATACCTTTTCTATCCTCAGTCTGTTTAGTTAAGTCTGGCCTCCTATGCTGAAACCTGTTTCATTTCTGTGTTTGTGACTTCCATCTTAACTCACAGTCAATATATGTGGGGGCTGCCTATTTCTTTGGGGAATTTCTCTGAGGCAAGGTAGGCTGTATTTTCTATCTTTAGGGGTAGTTAGCTCTTAGGCTGTGAAGAGGCGTCTAGGCAGAGTCAGGAACGCTCCACGGCTATTTCTAGTTGTTGTGATAGGATTAGGGCTTGCGGTCAGCAGAGCTCCCACTTCCCAGAGCTCGTCCTGTATTACTAGTTTGCTCATCTGGTCATTTCTAGTGCTCCTAACCACCAGTTCAATCATAACAGGACACACCCGTATGACGGGTAGGCCTGGAGTTATTCTGGGACCCTAGAGACGCCCCTCTCCCACAATTGCCTCCTATGTCTGCTTAGGTGATTTAGGTGAGACAGCCAACCTATAATTAACTGTCCTGCCGCTGTTTGAAGTAATGCTTGGAGCCCAATACTTCCTCGGCGTTCCAGCCACCAGCTGCGCGCCTCAGTAGGATGTTGCCACGATCTTAAGGCACGACTCTCACTGGTTCTATTCTCCTTTCTGCTGTGATCTCGTTTCTCACTTCTCCACAATAAACCTCGCTTGATGTCCTTTCTTAGGATGCCACCGCAACGGGTGCAGGCGCGGCTCCGTAACGTTATGTCCTTTTCACTAGGCCGCTGTCAGGATCCCACCCCTGACAGAGACCCCCCTGAATCCTCCCCACAACACCCTCTGCCACAGGATGTTGCCTGGATCAAACCCAGTCAGCTTCTCTCTAACTTCCTATCCAACCCCCAGTTTTACCAGATTGTGAGGAGTGGCCTAAAACATAGAACCCTTTGCTCCATCTGGAGGCCAGAGTGTGAAGTGTAATGTGTGACTGTGATACCTGGTCAGGTGAACTCCTTAAGTGCCATCAGACGTACCATCACTCCCCTTAGTGGCGAAGCGTCAGTACTGCAACAACCAGGACTCTGGGGCGCTGCATATCAAATAATTACTTTCCCCATTGTATACAGTTTATTATATATATATATTTTTATATATATATATATATATATTACTCATCTCACTGCTCACCTGTTCTGCCTCTGCAGCCCGCGACCAATCACAAGCCGTGACGTCATCTAAGGTCTTTCAAGTGCTTGAAAGTCCTTAGATGACATCACGGCTTGTGATTGGTCGCGTGGCGGTCACGTGACCACTCACGCGACCAATCACAGGCCGCGACGTCATCTAAGCTCTTTCAAGTGCTCATTCTTAGGAACGGAAGCTGCCGGTTACATCGGTAAGGCCCAGGCTGCGTCGGAGAGGTGAGTATATCAATATTTTTTTATTTTTATTCTTTATTTTACACATTAATATGGATCCCAGGGCCTGAAGGAGAGTTTCCTCTCTTTCAGACCCTGGGAACTATACAGGATACCTTCCGATACTTGGTGTCCCATTGACTTGTATTGGTATCGGGTATCGGTATCGGCGATATCCGATACTTTTCGGGTATCGGCCAATACTATCCGATACCGATACTTTCAAGTATTGGACGGTATCACTCAACACTAGTTACAAGTCAAAAGAGAAATTAATGCATCTTTTTCATTTATCCATAATTTGGAAGCAATTGAAGCTATTGAATATACAGTATCTGAATGTGCCTGAATGACGTGTCTTTGGATCTTTCAATAACATACTCACTAGATGTGTATTAGGGTTGTAAAAACTTAACACACACTCAATACATATTGACCTTGAGTTATTCTTGAATTGTGACTAACAGCCTCTTGCTGAGTGCTATACATGACTGCACATTGAACCATTAATTATATACTCTGTGTTTTTGCCAGGAAAATGTGCTGGAAACAAATAGTCAAAAAGAACACAATGAAGTGAAAAACAACTAAAATCAGAGTGTACTTGCCTTCCGGCAAGTTGCGCTGAAAATTTTCTGTTAAAGTTGATTAAAACATTTACAAACTAACCTCTTTTTGGATGATGACCGGAAATAACATGGTGACAAGTAGCTTAGTTTGTTGCATATTTTGAATTAGCAAACACATTACATCAAAGCCAATGGTGTGACATGTAATACAAGTCTAGAAGAATCTGTCCGCAAAATGTTAACAGACAAGTTATGCCTCCTTCACACATCCGTGTTACCTGTACACGTGGTATCCACTCAATTCTTGTATGCCTGCCACACGTACCCAATATAACCTATGGTGCTATGCATGTATCCATGTTTTTACATGCACCGTGTGTCCGTGCAAAACACAAGGAGACATGTCCATTTTTTTCCAGGACCACGGATGACAAGGGCCAATACAAATCTAGGAGTCCATGAAAAACACATATATACTGTACTATGTATGCCATGTGAGTTTAACATTGCAAAGCATAAGAGAAGCTTTGTGCTTTATTTCTTTCTTTATCCATACCAGAAAAACACTGATGTTACACTGATGGTAAAAATAGGCACACAGATGACACACTGGTAGCACACTGATGGAAAACAAGGATACTGGTTTTCACGTACATATTTAAACACGGTCATGTGAAGGAGGCCTAACGTTTCATAAGAAGCTTGCATACACTGACAACTAGAGATGAGCAAATCTATTTGATGTAAATTGAATTTGTGTAAAATTTTTGGAAATTCCCTGCAATTTGCAATTCACTTTCAGCTAATTGTCAAAACTTTCCCTCATTATTTTGCCCAATGCAGAACAATGCATCAGCAAGAGAACACTCACATGACCTCAGGTGCTGCCGCGTGGGCTTCCCCATAATATCTTGCAGCTATCACATGACATGGTGTAGCATTGCCAATTAGGAAGGCCTATCATAGCCTTTATTACACCAAAAGCAGGAAATGTTGCAGTCATATGGGGAATCTGGAGAGCTAGAGGAGGTAACAGCTTGTAGCAAACAAACCTTAAGGATACGTTCACACGCTGCGGCCAGTGAGTTTTTTTCTGCGATTGAGGCAAAAATGAAGTTTTGACACAATTTTAAAAAATTGCGGTAATAAAAATCCTAGGGAAATGCAATAATCCTAACAAATTGAAATGTTATAAGATTCACTCATTTCTACACACTTGCAACTTGAAATGTTGGAATTTTTGGGGACAAATTGAAGATGCACAAAAATTTGGTGAGTCTTTGTATTTTTATGCCAGTTCCATACAGTCTCTAAAGTGAGGTGGAAATGTGTGTGGCAAAGCTAGCCTGGAGAAGTCATCAAAATTAAATTTAGATTACGGTATACAAATTATGCCAGAAATTACAGAGGTGCATGGTAGTGGCAAAATGCACCAAATTCATTAAGAGGCGCAAGACTACTTACTCCTTCACGTACCAGTTTGTCAAGCAGTAGAGGACAATAACTGCCTTCCAAGACTGTCATACAAAGTGACAGTCTTAATGCGTTGGGGCCTATATTTTTATTGCACTGCAACTTTTTCATTTTTTTAATGTGCATTTTGTTAGCTTTTTGTGTATTTGGCCATTATTAGGGTTGAGCGACTTTCATTTTTTTAAGATCGAGTCGGGTTTTGTGAAACCCGACTTTGTCCAGAGTCGAGTCGAGTGCAGTCGGCCGATTATCGCTAAAAGTCGGGGATCGACCGAAACACGAAACCCAATGCAAGTCAATGGGGAAGCATAGTCGGCAGTGAGTGGAGGCCAGGAAAACACCTACAGTGCCCATTTTAATGCCAAAAACATCCATTCTTGTTTCTGAAGCTTGTCAATCTTAATTAACTTTATAATAATAGTTGGGCATAGGAAATTGGGGGTCATTTGGCAAAAGTTGTGGGGGGTAGGGCTGGTTCAAGGCTTTAGTGGGCCCAGGAAACGTGGACTACGTCACGGCGGTGGAGCAGGGAGAGGTAAGTATTTCAACGTTGCAAGTGCTGTGATCCTGAGCAAGCAGGGGGGGCCCACTCGTTCGCATTGGCACTGGCACAGGGCCCCTCAAAGTACGGCGGTGTGTTTGCATGGCGGGGGCGCCTCCCACCAGCAGCGACACTTTTGCGTACTCTGAGGGGCCCTGTGCCAGTGACGTCGCCAACGAGTATGCCCCCCCCACCTGATGAAGGAACCTGCACTTTCATCTGCACCTTCCTCTTTGTCCCTGTGTAAGGTGGTATAACATGCGGGAAGGGGAACCTTACTTTCAGCAGGGTCAGATTCTGGCTGTGTAGAGTGCAAGGGGAATGTAGTGGTCTAGGTCAATGTACCAGCAGACTCATCTAGCAGTGGCTGGGCAATGGGCAGGATGAGGAGGAAACAGATATAGGGGCAAAGAATAAAGTAGGCTAAATGCAGTTCAAAATTGGTAACAGGACTAAACAGGCGGCATTGCTTTGTTCAGTGGAGTAGCAAACCCAAGAGCAGCAGACACTGTTTCAAGGGCCCAACCACACTAGTAGGCCAAATGCAGTTTAATATCTGATAGTATAGGCCGAAAGCCAGAAGGTAGAAGCTCAGCTTTATTCAGTTGAGGACAACACCAGGCAGGGGCAGACACCGTTAGTAGGCTGGAAACACCAATTTATTAAAAAACAGCAGTTAATCAGAACCAGAAGGTAGAAGCTCAGCTTTATTCAGTTGAGGACAACACCAGGCAGGGGCAGACACCGTTAGTAGGCCGGAAACACCAATTTATTAAAAAACAGCAGTTAATCAGAGCCAGAAGGTAGAAGCTCAGCTTTATTCAGTTGAGGACAACACCAGGCAGGGGCAGACACCGTTAGTAGGCAGGAACCACCAATTTTTTAAAAAACAGCAGTTAATCAGAGCCAGAAGGTAGAAGCTCAGCTTTATTCAGTTGAGGACAACACCAGGCAGGGGCAGACACCGTTAGTAGGCCGGAAACACCAATTTATTAAAAAACAGCAGTTAATCAGAGCCAGAAGGTAGAAGCTCAGCTTTATTCAGTTGAGGACAACTTGAATTAGGGACTGCAGACAGACTTACCAGGCTGTCCCCTGTTTGGACCATGCATCCAATACATTAACCCATTGCGCCACAAAGGACACGTAACCTTCCGTGGCCATGCCTACCGCTCCATGTGTCTGTTGTCAGGTGTACCTTTGGACTCACAGATTGACAGAATGAAAGGACAATGTGGTCTTTAACATGCTGGTGGAGGGGTGGGATGGCTTTTCTCGCAAAAGAATTGTCAACTGGGTAGCTCATAGCGTGGTACAGCGTAGTCCATCATGGCTTTATTAATATTAAATAAAATAAAAAAATTGGCTCTATGCACTGTAACATAGGTTCCAGGGGTACACGGGCAGCAGTGGTCTGGTCAGTGGAGGCCTAGTGGAAGGAGGGACCGCAGACAGGCTTCGAAGGCCTAACATAATAAAATGGGCTGGCTGTAGGCACTGTAACATAGGTTCCAGGGGTACACGGGCAGCAGTGGTCTGGTCAGTGGAGGCCTAGTGGAAGGAGGGACCGCAGACAGGCTTCAAAGGCCTAACATAATAAAATTGGCTGGCTATAGGCACTGTAACATAGGTTCCAGGGGTACACGGGCAGCAGTGGTCAGGTCAGTGGAGGCCTAGTGGAAGGAGGGACCGCAGACAGGCTTCCAAGGCCTAACATAATAAAATGGGCTGGCTGTAGGCACTTTATAATTGGTTCCAGGGGTACACGGGCAGCAGTGGTCAGGTCAGTGGAGGCCTAGTGGAAGGAGGGACCGCAGACAGGCTTTGAAGGCCTAACATAATACAATGGGCTGGCTGTAGGCACTTTATAATTGGTTCCAGGGGTACACGGGCAGCAGTGGTCTGGTCAGTGGAGGCCTAGTGGAAGGAGGGACCGCAGACAGGCTTCCAAGGCCTAACATAATAAAATGGGCTGGCTGTAGGCACTGTAACATAGGTTCCAGGGGTTCACGGGCAGCAGTGGTCTGGTCAGTGGAGGCCTAGTGGAAGGAGGGACCGCAGACAGGCTTCGAAGGCCTAACATAATAAAATGGGCTGGCTGTAGGCACTGTAACATAGGTTCCAGGGGTACACGGGCAGCAGTGGTCAGGTCAGTGGAGGCCTAGTGGAAGGAGGGACCGCAGACAGGCTTCGAAGGCCTAACATAATAAAATGGGCTGGCTGTAGGCACTGTAACATAGGTTCCAGGGGTACACGGGCAGCAGTGGTCTGGTCAGTGGAGGCCTAGTGGAAGGAGGGACCGCAGACAGGCTTCCAAGGCCTAACATAATAAAATGGGCTGGCTGTAGGCACTTTATAATTGGTTCCAGGGGTACACGGGCAGCAGTGGTCAGGTCAGTGGAGGCCTAGTGGAAGGAGGGACCGCAGACAGGCTTCGAAGGCCTAACATAATAAAATGGGCTGGCTGTAGGCACTGTAACATAGGTTCCAGGAGTACACGGGCAGCAGTGGTCTGGTCAACGGAGGCAGATTGTAATGAGTGTCTGCCAGTTAGTAGTCCAAACCAACAAATAAATGTGAATGTCTCGCATTAAAACAAAACAAAAACACTAAAGGGTGCAATCATTAGGTTCAGGGGTGGGATCCTCTGCGTTGTTTCAGACCGACTAATTTAGCGCAAAGTATTTACTGTGGTAAATAGAGGACACTGCCCCTGACTATGTTAAGTACCATCATACATATCAACACAATGGTATTGTCAGTGGCAGGTATGGAAGGATGTCAGCGCATAGACTAAACATTGGTGGAAGTGTGAGAGATAACTGTGGAAGTGGTAGAGCAATGTTTGACCTGGGGGTGGGTGAACTCTCTTGTGGCCGGCGGTACAGGCCCAGGGCCCCTCATGTTACAACAGTGTGTCTGACGTTGGGTGCGCACCACCACCGCCAGAGACACTTTATTGTACTATGAGGGACCCAGTAGCAATGCCGTCGACCAAAAGCGAGCACACCCACCTCTTCAGACAAACAGCAGTCTCACGGGTGCTTGCGCCAAGTCGCGATACCACGGCCCCGTGTGGGGAGTTTGGCCATTTAGGGAGGTGTAAACATGTCATATGCTGGACAATCAGCTGCAGCAAATTAGACATTAGAAAAGTATTTCACAGTAGTCCACAGGCAAGAGCTTTTCATAGGAAAGCTAGGTGTCGGCCGGGCAAGGTGGGGCAAAAGATTTCGAAATCCAGTTGTGGTTCATTTTAATGAATGTTAGATCATCAACATTTTGGGTAGCCAGACGAGTCCTTTTTTCGGTTAATATTGAACGTGCAGCACTGAATACTCTTTCTGATAGGACACTTGCTGCCGGGCAAGCAAGCTCCTGCAATGCATATTCTGCCAATTCTGGCCAGGTGTCTAATTTTGATGCCCAGTAATCAAATGGGAATGACGGTTGAGGGAGAACATCGATAAGGGATGAAAAATAGTTAGTAACCATACTGGACAAATGTTGTCTCCTGTCACTTTCAATTGATGCAGCAGTACTTGTCCTGTTTGCGGTCATAGCAAAATCACTCCACAACCTGGTCAGAAAACCCCTCTGTCCAACGCCACTTCTGATGTGTGCACCCCTAACACTCCTAGTCTGCTGCCCCCTGGAGCTCGTGTGAGAACGATCACGTGCGCTGTGTGCTGGGAATGCCTGAAGCAAACGGTCAACAAGAGTTGATTGTTTGGTTGCTAATATTAGTTCCAAGTTCTCATGTGGCATAATATTTTGCAATTTGCCTTTATAGCGTGGATCAAGGAGGCAGGCCAACCAGTAATCGTCATCGTTCATCATTTTCATAATGCGTGTGTCCCTTTTTAGGATACGTAAGGCATAATCCGCCATGTGGGCCAAAGTTCCAGTTGTCAAATCTCCGGTTGTGATTGGTTGAGGGGCAGTTGCAGGCAAATCTACGTCACTTGTGTCCCTCAAAAAACCAGAACCCGGCCGTGACACGCAACCAATTTCCTGTGCCCCCGGGAAAGCTTCCGCATTAAAAATATACTCATCCCCATCATCCTCCTCATCCTCCACCTCCTCTTCGCCCACTACCTCGTCCTGTACACTGCCCTGACCAGACAATGGCTGACTGTCATCAAGGCTTTCCTCTTCCTCTGGTGCAGATGCCTGATCCTTTATGTGCATCAAACTTTGCATCAGCAGACACATTAGGGGGATGCTCATGCTTATTATGGCGTTGTCTGCACTAACCAGCCGTGTGCATTCCTCAAAACACTGAAGGACTTGACACATGTCTTGTATCTTCGACCACTGCACACCTGACAACTCCATGTCTGCCATCCTACTGCCTGCCCGTGTATGTGTATCCTCCCACAAAAACATAACAGCCCACCTCTGTTGGCACAGTCTCTGAAGCATGTGCATTGTTGAGTTCCACCTTGTTGCAATGTCTATGATTAGGCGATGCTGGGGAAGGTTCAAAGACCGCTGATAGGTCTGCATACGGCTGGAGTGTACAGGCGAACGTCGGATATGTGAGCAAAGTCCACGCACTTTGAGGAGCAGGTCGGAGAACCCAGGATAAGTTTTCAATAAGCACTGCACCACCAGGTTTAAGGTGTGAGCCAGGCAAGGAATGTGTTTCAGTTGGGAAAGGGAGATGGCAGCCATGAAATTCCTTCCGTTATCACTCACTACCTTGCCTGCCTCAAGATCTACTGTGCCCAGCCACGACTGCGTTTCTTGTTGCAAGAACTCGGACAGAACTTCCGCGGTGTGTCTGTTGTCGCCCAAACACTTCATAGCCAATACAGCCTGCTGACGCTTGCCAGTAGCTGGCCCATAATGGGACAACTGGTGAGCAACAGTGTCATCTGCCGATGGAGTGGTTGGCCGACTGCGGTCTGTGGAAGAGCTGTAGCTTCTGCAGGAGGATGAGGAGGAGGGGGTGCGAACGCCTACAGCCAACTGTTTCCTAGACCATGGGCTAGGCACAACTGTCCCGAAATTGATGTCCCCTGTGGACCCTGCATCCACCACATTCACCCAGTGTGCCGTGATGGACACATAACGTCCCTGGCCATGCCTACTGGTCCATGCATCTGTAGTCAGGTGCACCTTTGTACTCACAGATTGCCTGAGTGCATGGACGATGCGCTGTTTAACATGCTGGTGCAGGGCTGGGATGGCTTTTCTGGAAAAAAAGTGTCGACTGGGTAGCTCATATCGTGGTTCAGCGTACTCCATCAGGGCTTTGAAAGCTTCGCTTTCAACTAACCGGTAGGGCATCATCTCTAACGAGATTAGTCTAGCTATGTGGGCGTTAAAACCCTGTGTACGCGGATGCGAGGATAAGTACTTCCTTTTTCTAACCAGAGTCTCATGTAGGGTGAGCTGGACTGGAGAGCTGGAGATCGTGGAACTTTCGGGTGTGCCGGTGTACATGGCAGACTGAGAGACGGTTGGAGACGGCATTGTTTCCGTTGGTGCCCTAGATGCAATATTTCCTCCTACAAAACTGGTGATTCCCTGACCCTGACTGCTTTTGGCTGGCAAAGAAACCTGCACAGATACTGCCGGTGGTGCGGAAAATGGGGGCCTTACAGTGCCAGAAGGGATGTTTCATTGCTGACTAGCTTCATTGGCCGAGGGTGCTACAACCTTAAGGGACGTTTGGTATTTAGTCCAGGCTTGAAAATGCATGGTGGTTAATTGTCTATGCATGCAACTAGTATTGAGACTTTTCAGATTCTGACCTCTGCTTAAGCTAGTTGAACATTTTTGACAGATGACTTTGCGCTGATCAATTGGATGTTGTTTAAAAAAATGCCAGACTGCACTCTTCCTAGCATCGGATTCCTTTTCAGGGATTGCAGACTGAGCTTTAACCGGATGGCCACGCTGTCCTCCAACAGGTTTTGGCTTTGACACGCGTTTTGGGCCAGATACGGGCCCGGCAGATGGAACCTGTTGCGATGTTGATGCCTGCTGCGGCCCCTCCTCCACCTCCGCTTCTGAACTACTGCCACCTGCACCCTGTTCCCCCAATGGATGCCAATCGGGGTCAACAACTGGGTCATCTATTACCTCCTCTTCGAGCTCGTGTGCAACTTCGTCTGTGTCACTGTGTCGGTCGGTGGTATAGCGTTCGTGGCAGGGCAACATAGTCTCATCAGGGTCTGATTGTGGATCAGTACCCTGAGAGGGCAATGTTGTGGTCTGAGTCAAAGGAGCAGCATAGTACTCTGGCTGTGGCTGTGCATCAGTGCACTCCATGTCAGAATCTACTTGTAATGGGCATGGCCTGTTAAGTGTTTCACTTTCTAAGCCAGGGACGGTATGTGTAAAGAGCTCCATGGAGTAACCCGTTGTGTCGCCTGCTGCATCCTTCTCTCTTGTTGTAGTTTTTGCTGAAAAGGACAAGGAAGCGACTTGTCCCTGACCTTGAACATCCACAAGCGACGCGCTGCTTTTACATTTACCAGTTTCAGAAGAGGAGGCAAAAGAGCTAGAGGCTGAGTCTGCAATGTAAGCCAAAACTTGCTGTTGCTGCTCTGGCTTTAAAAGCGGTTTTCCTACTCCCAGAAAAGAGAGCGTTCGAGGCCTTGTGTAGCCAGATGACGAAACTGGCTCCACAGCTCCAGACTTAGGTGGAATATTTTTATCCCCACGACCACCTGATGCTCCACTACCACTACCATCATTACCAGCTGACAATGAACGCCCACGGCCACGACCTCTTGCACCAGACTTCCTCATTGTTTTAAAAACTTAACCAAAGTAACTTTATTTGTTGCTGTCAAACAACTTACACGGTGAGCTATAACTTCAGTATGATTTCAATATCCCTTAACAGGTTGGTGAGACCACAAGGAAAATCAGGCACAATGTTACACACTCTGTTTTCTGTGGCACCAAATCACAGAGATGCCACACACGCAGGACTGTCACTCAAGCACAAATGTCAATATTAATCTCCCACTGTTTTTTTATTTTTTTATTTTTTTTCAGGGAGACTTTAGAAACCAAACAAGATAAAATGATTTTTTCAGGGACAATTTAGAAACCAAATAATAGAAAAAAAAAAAAAAGGCTTTCTATGGCCCACTGAGTGAGAGATGGCACACACAGGAGTCAGGAGTGGCACACAAGCCCTGACTGAGGCCAATATTTTTCTCCCACTGATTGATGTAGTGATTTTTTTAAAGGTAGATTTTAGAACCCAAATCAAGCAAAAAAATAAATAGGCTTTCTATGGCCCACTGAGTGAGAGATGGCACACACAGGAGTCAGGAGTGGCACACAAGCCCTGACTGAGGCCAATATTTTTCTCCC
Organism: Ranitomeya variabilis; assembly: GCF_051348905.1. NCBI lineage: Eukaryota > Metazoa > Chordata > Amphibia > Anura > Dendrobatidae > Ranitomeya > Ranitomeya variabilis. The sequence continues at coordinate 615,820,257 of NC_135234.1, read as the reverse complement.
ACTGATTGATGTAGTGATTTTTTTAAAGGTAGATTTTAGAACCCAAATCAAGCAAAAAAATAAATAGGCTTTCTATGGCCCACTGAGTGAGAGATGGCACACACAGGGATGGCACTCTAGCAGAAATGCCAATCTTAATCTCCCACAAAAAAAAAAAAAAAAAAACAGGGACTGTCCTACAATTACTATCTCCCTGCAGTAATCTCAGCCAGGTATGGCAGGCAGCAATAAGGAGTGGACTGATGCACAAATTAAATAAAAAGTGTGGACAAACAAAAAAGATAGCTGTGCAGAAAGGAAGGAACAAGAGGATTTGTGCTTTGAAAAAAGCAGTTGGTTTGCACAGTGGCGTACACACAGCAATGCAGCTATCAGGGAGCCTTCTAGGGCAGCCCAATGAGCTACAGTGCTGAGAGAAAAAAAAAAATGTAGCTTCCACTGTCCCTGCACACCGAAGTTGGTGTTGGACAGTGGAAATCGCTACAGCACAAGCGGTTTGGTGGTTAATGGACCCTGCCTAACGCTCTCCCTGCTTGTGACGAAGCGGCAGCAACCTCTCCCTAAGCTCAGATCAGCAGCAGTGAGATGGCGGTCGGCGGGAATGCCCCTTTATAGCCCCTGTGACGCCGCAGACAGCAAGCCAATCACTGCAATGCCCTTCTCTAAGATGGTGGGGACCAGGACCTATGTCATCACGCTGCCCACACTCTGCGTTCACCTTCATTGGCTGAGAAATGGCGCTTTTCGCGTCATTGAAACGCGACTTTGGCGCGAAAGTCGCGTACCGCATGGCCGACCCCGCACAGGGGTCGGATCGGGTTTCATGAAACCCGACTTTGCCAAAAGTCGGCGACTTTTGAAAATGAACGACCCGTTTCGCTCAACCCTAGCCATTATCATTAGGCCACATTCACGCGTTCAGTATTTTACATCAGTATCTGTAAGCCAAAACCAGGAGTGGGAGATAAATACAGAAGTGGTGACGTGTTTCTGTTGTACTTTTCCTACAATTGTTCCACTCCTGATTTTGGTTTACAAATACTGATGTAAAATACTGACCAAATACAGAATGTGTGACCGCAGCCATAGTTGGTTATACTGGATAGGATTTGTTGCTCTATTCACACTGCAGATATGAGGATCCCTTTGAAAGAAATAATAGTACTACATGTATTCTATTAGGCCTCATTCAGATGTTCATGATTTTCACATATGTAAAAACATGGACACACCGATGCTGTTTGTGTGCAGTCTGTGATTTTCATGGACTCTTTGACTTGTATGGGCAATTTTGATCTGTGACTGAGATCAAAAGTAGGCAGGTCTCCTTGAGTGGACCACCCATGTGAGGAGCTTCCGAGACTATAATGGGCACATGTTCTGTCCATGAACACGTACATACCTTGCTGACATCTGAGAAGTTGTCAGGTACCAGTCTATCATTGCTTACTGAGAAAAAAGGCTTTTCTCTAGATAATTTCAGGACTGGTGCATCCCATTATGAACATATAAAATATAATTTAATCATAACATTAGCTTTGTGCATTTAAGCAATGTTGCACATTATGTACTGTTAGGATTGTAATGAACCAAGTGGATTAAATGTTGCCTTGAAGCACACTATACTTTATTTAATTTAGTAGTTTAACTAAATCTGCATATTAATAAACAACCATTAAGTGTTAGGCACCTGGTGTTCCAGGAGATACTAATTAAAATGCTTAAAGTGGTTTCAGATTGACAAGCAGTGAATAAAATTAGCAGCTTTTCAAGAGAGTTTAAGAAAGTGATGTCTTTTCCTAAGAAACTAGGTACTTATTTGAAATGCATTAGAATGCGTGACCAATGAGCGATACCGTCCGATACTTGAAAGTATCGGTATCGGAAAGTATCGGCCGATATCGGCAAAATATCGGATCCAATCCGATACCGATACCCGATACCAATACAAGTCAATGGGACTCAGGTATCGGACGGTATTCCTGATGGTTCCCAGGGTCTGAAGGAGAGGAAACTCTCCTTCAGGCCCTGGGAACCATATAAATGTGTAAAAGAAAGAATTAAAATAAAAAATATCGCTATACTCACCTGTCCGACGCAGCCGGGACTTCAGCGAGGGAACCGGCAGCGTTGTTTGTTTAAAATTCGCGCTATTACTTGGTTACGTGAATTCCCGGCTTGTGATTGGTCAGGTCGGCCATGTTGCCGGGACGCGGACCAATCACAGCAAGCCGTGACGAAATTACGTCACGGCTTGCTGTGATTGGTCCGCGTCCCGGCAATATGGCCGCCCTGACCAATCACAAGCCGTGACGTCACGGGAGGCTGGACACGCGCTCATTTTAAAATGGGCGCGTGTCCAGCCTCCCGTGACGTCACGGCTTGTGATTGGTTGCGCCGCGGTCAACCAATCACAAGCCGGGAGGCTGGACGCGCTCATTTTAAAATGGGCGCGTGTCCAGCCTCCCGTGACGTCACGGCTTGTGATTGGTCAGGGCGGCCATATTGCCGGGACGCGGACCAATCACAGCAAGCCGTGACGTAATTTCGTCACGGCTTGCTGTGATTGGTCCGCGTCCCGGCAACATGGCCGACCTGACCAATCACAAGCCGGGAATTCACGTAACCAAGTAATAGCGCGAATTTTAAACAAACAACGCTGCCGGTTCCCTCGCTGAAGTCCCGGCTGCGTCGGACAGGTGAGTATAGCGATATTTTTTATTTTAATTCTCTCTTTTACACATTTTAACATTAATGTTGTTGCGATACCCGATATCCGATACCACAAGAGTATCGGAATCCCGGTATCGGAATTCCGATACAGCAAGTATCGGCCGATACCCGATACTTGCAGCATCGGAATGCTCAACACTAGTGACCATAGAAATCTACACTATTATGTACCTGGGGCCTTTGAGGCCTGTTTTCAAATAACATGGAATAACTCAAAAAAAAATTTTTTTCAAAGTTATTTGAAAGTAAGCATGCATTCCCACTAGCTCTGGGGTCCGCCTGGATGGGATTTCGTAATGGATCTGACCTCCTGGTCTAAGGCTGGTAGAACGCGTACCTGGGGCCTCGCAGGCCTGTCAGGTTACTTTTTTATTATTTTCTGTAAAACTACTTTAGTTACAATTTTGAAACTCTAGGTATTCCTCAGCTATATAGTTGTTAGTAATTTCCAGTTGTTCGTATATTTTTATGTTATAGGCATTTCGTATAGCAACGCTTTTTTTGTGACTACCCCATATTCACGTACCTGGGGCCTTTTAGGCCTGTGTGCAAATAACATGGAATAACTCAAATAAAAATACTTTTCAAAGTTTATTTTAAATTTGCAAAGTAAGGATGCATTCCCACTAGCGCTGGGGTCCACCAGGAGGGGATCCGTAATGGATCTGACCTCCTGGTGACCTCAGCTAAGGCATTCCATCAGCCTTAGCTGGAGTTACCAGGAGGTCAGATCCATAATGGATCCCATTCTGGTGAACCCCAGCGCTACTTGGAACATAGCCTAAGATGTGTATAATTCCAAAAAAAAATTATGTACATAAAACAACAAAAATGTAACTAAACGAGCACGCCCAATATATTCACTCAGTACAATTTTTTATGATGGATACATTTTTTCTTATAAAAAGTTTTTACATAAAGTCTGTAGCAAACTTGGTGCAGGAATATTTATTTTCCACTTTACATATTCCCCCGACAATTCTTGCATATTATTTTTTCTTCAGAATGTTCCCTGCATACATTTTGTCCGCAAGTAGAACAGAAACGCTCCGATTTTCTTTCTTTCTTTGCTGGACAAATATAGCAGCGCTTTCTTTTTTTTTCTCTTTGCTCTGGCTGTTCCTGAAAGCATATTCCACATCGGATCATTGCCTCTGTAATTTGCCTTGATAAGCATTTTGTGCTGCTTCTCTCTAGCATAGTAGGCATCAAAAGTTCATAACAAAGTTCTGTCAAAAATATACGTCTATTGTCCTTCCTGTTGGCATGGAATTCTGGATTAGTTTGACAATAAACAATATAGCTATTGAGGGATGACACATCAAGGATATTGGAAAAAAGGGCAACAGGCCAACGTTTAGTCTGCCTTTTACACGAATATTCAGTAATCATTTCGTCCATCTTGTCGACACCTCCTTTTGTCTTATTATAATGAAGTATAATTTCAGGTTTTTGTTTCCTGTCATTGGTGTCAATACTTTCATCGTGATGCATTGTGCTCAGTAATATCACAGATTTGTCTTTCTTGGCTTTATAGGACACCATTGTTGCCTCATTGCAGAAACCGAATACACTCTCGTAGATTGGTAGTGTTGAGCGATACTTTCCGATATCGGAAAGTATCGGTATCGGAAAGTATCGGCCGATACCGTCAAAATATCGGATCCAATCCGATACCGATACCCGATCCCAATGCAAGTCAATGGGACGAAAATATCGGAATTAAAATAAACCCTTTATACACTTGTAGGTTCATTCTACATGAAGGAAAACAACTAAGAATAATGTAGGATGTATTGGGGGACGTGGCGGAGACATTGAAGGCACAGAGGTTTAGCCCAATGTAATAGAATAGCAGGATTTTTTTTTTTTTGGATGACGTTCGGCGTTAGAAAGAATTTGACTATGTTAATTTTTTTTTTTTTTTATGCCACATATTGATGTTTCACTACTTCAACGCCCTTCACCTTCTTTTTTTCTTCTCCCACGCTTTCTTCTTCATTATCCTCATCATCAGCTTCTTTGACATCAACTTCTTCACCTTATTCATCTTCTTCTTCATCTTCTACCTATTATTTTTTGGGTTACATTGTTCATATTCTTTTTATTTTACTATTATCTTCATCATATTCTACTTCTTCATCATATTCTTATTTGTGACAGGCATTCCTGTAGTTGTTATCTATAAAAGTTTGAAGATTACACCTTCCGTTCTGCCTGTCACAAAACAGTTACATTTGTCCGCGTTCAGTTTGGCCTGCAGCATCAGGCTTTATCCAGGGGCACCACGAGGAGGAACGGACTCACCCCCATACACTGCTTAGTCTTCTTCTGCTTATAATTTAGATAATATTTTTTGCTCTGATATTTAGTGTTATGCTTAATGTTCTTCTGCTCTTTGTTCTGCAGCCTCTTGTTCTTCTGCTTCTCGGTCTTCCAGGTCGTCGTCGTCTCCAGGGTCGTCGTCTCCAGGGTCGTCGTCTCCCGGGTCGTCGTCATCGGGGTGGTCTTCAGGGTCGTCGTCTCCGGGGTCGTCATCATCACGGTGGTCTTCAGGGTCATCGTCTCCAGGGTCGTCGTCATCACGGTGGTTGTCGTCTCTGGTGTCGTCGTCATCTTAGGGGTGTTCTTCCGGGTCATCGTGTTTAGTCTCTTGAACTTGGAAATGTAGCAGAAGGTACAAGAAGGCTGAGAAAATGCCAAGAACCAGCTGATGGAACTGGAACTCGGATGGCTACCCAAAGGTCCAAGAGCCAATGGAACTACCGAGGACCAGCTGACGTTACTGGAACCCGGTTACTAAGCAGGAGGTACCCGTGCCTGAAAGCACTACCAAGGACCACCTGACGTTGGTGGAACTCGGATACCCAGAGGGAGGCACCTAAGCCAAAGGCTCTGCCCGGAACCAGCTGACGGTACTGGAACCAGGATGGGGAGCAGAAGGTACAAGAGCAAAAGACAGTGCCGAGAACCAGCTGACGGTGCTGGAACCCGGATGGGTAGCCGAAGGTCCAAGAGCCAATGGAACTACCGAGGACCAGCTGACGTTACTGGAACCCGGTTACTAAGCAGGAGGTACCCGTGCCTGAAAGCACTACCAAGGACCACCTGACGTTGGTGGAACTCGGATACCCAGAGAGAGGCACCTAAGCCAAAGGCTCTGCCCGGAACCAGCTGACGGTACTGGAACCAGGATGGGGAGCAGAAGGTACAAGAGCAAGTGTCTGCGTGGCTTTTGCAGGACACGATGCCGGCTGCACAGCAGGGGAACAGCTGGCGGTGCTGAACCCCACTGACACATTGGCGAGGTGTTTTTCTCTGTGCAGCTAGCAGTACCGGGCCCCAACTGGCGGTGTTGGAGCCCGGGGTCAGCAGGAGGAGGAGAGGGAGCAGAGTGTAGGCCGAAGCCTGCACTGGCGGCAGCTTTGGGTCTGTTGTGCCTGCGTGGCTGTTGCAGGACACGTTGCCGGCTGCACAGCAGGGGAACAGCTGGCGGTGCTGAACCCCACTGACACATTGGCGAGGTGTTTTTCTCTGTGCAGCTAGCAGTACCGGGCCCCAACTGGCGGTGTTGGAGCCCGGGCTCTGCAGGGGGAGCAGAGTGTAGGCCGAAGCCTAATCGAACCAATTTCAAAGGTAACCTTTAACCCCCCCTCAGGGGTTACAAAGTAGAAGAGCCACAGCTTATGCAGCAGTAGTGGTGCACAAGTCAAAGGTTGCTCTTTTAATTTGGCTCCTTGCACACGCTGAATGGAACACGTATAACATTTAGCCCTTTATACAGTCAAACTGTGTTGGAGGCGCGAGTTCCCTTTGTAATGAGACGCAGCACAGATGTCAAGAATCCCACCTTGGTGCTGGGTGCAGCCTCCTGAGCGTTGTTATTTGCTGTACAGGAGTCTGCGCTGTCGTGTTATCCCCTGGCCTAGCGCTGTTAGCGCTGCCCATCTTCTGACCTCATTTAATGTTGGCTGGTGCGGTTCGCGATGCCCATGAATCACAGCCCCGCAGTGTATTGACATAGTTAAAACACTGCGGGGCTGGGATTCATGGCCTGGCGCAGTACATATGTTCGCCTCTCGCTTGGGTTCTTACACCTGCTTCAGACTATGTGGCGTCAGCTGATCCCTTATCGCATGCCACGGCCATGAAGCCGCACAGTCTGAAGAAGGCGGAAGGAGATGAGGGACAGGCGAACTGATGCACTGCTCATGCCCATCAAACACACCCTCGCAGTCCCAAGAAATAAGACACCGAGGGGCGTTGTGTGGGTCAGGGCGGCCGCAGAGGCGCAGGCAGCCAAACAATGATGCCAGAAGACGGGCAGCGCTACCAAGGGGGTTGCAGCGTGTCATTACAAAGGAAAGTCACACCACCGGGACGGTTAAATGGTCACACAGAGGACACATTTTAGACGTGTTTTCCGTTCCACATGTGCGAGGAGAATACGTTTATGAGCCACCTTGCACACATGCAGCATTACCGCTGTACAAGGTGGCCTTAAAAACGTACAAACGCCTGGGGGAGGGGGGACAGGTTCCCTTCAATTTCAGTTCTGGTGTCTGCGTGGCTTTTGCAGGACACGATGCCGGCTGCACAGCAGGGGAACAGCTGGCGGTGCTGAACCCCACTGACACATTGGCGAGGTGTTTTTCTCTGTGCAGCTAGCAGTACCGGGCCCCAACTGGCGGTGTTGGAGCCCGGGCTCTGCAGGGGGAGCAGAGTGTAGGCCGAAGCCTAATCGAACCAATTTCAAAGGTAACCTTTAACCCCCCCTCAGGGGTTACAAAGTAGAAGAGCCACAGCTTATGCAGCAGTAGTGGTGCACAAGTCAAAGGTTGCTCTTTTAATTTGGCTCCTTGCACACGCTGAATGGAACACGTATAACATTTAGCCCTTTATACAGTCAAACTGTGTTGGAGGCGCGAGTTCCCTTTGTAATGAGACGCAGCACAGATGTCAAGAATCCCACCTTGGTGCTGGGTGCAGCCTCCTGAGCGTTGTTATTTGCTGTACAGGAGTCTGCGCTGTTGTGTTATCCCCTGGCCTAGCGCTGTTAGCGCTGCCCATCTTCTGACCTCATTTAATGTTGGCTGGTGCGGTTCGCGATGCCCATGAATCACAGCCCCGCAGTGTATTGACATAGTTAAAACACTGCGGGGCTGGGATTCATGGCCTGGCGCAGTACATATGTTCGCCTCTCGCTTGGGTTCTTACACCTGCTTCAGACTATGTGGCGTCAGCTGATCCCTTATCGCATGCCACGGCCATGAAGCCGCACAGTCTGAAGAAGGCGGAAGGAGATGAGGGACAGGCGAACTGATGCACTGCTCATGCCCATCAAACACACCCTCGCAGTCCCAAGAAATAAGACACCGAGGGGCGTTGTGTGGGTCAGGGCGGCCGCAGAGGCGCAGGCAGCCAAACAATGATGCCAGAAGACGGGCAGCGCTACCAAGGGGGTTGCAGCGTGTCATTACAAAGGAAAGTCACACCACCGGGACGGTTAAATGGTCACACAGAGGACACATTTTAGACGTGTTTTCCGTTCCACATGTGCGAGGAGAATACGTTTATGAGCCACCTTGCACACATGCAGCATTACCGCTGTACAAGGTGGCCTTAAAAACGTACAAACGCCTGGGGGAGGGGGGACAGGTTCCCTTCAATTTCAGTTCTGGTGTCTGCGTGGCTTTTGCAGGACACGATGCCGGCTGCACAGCAGGGGAACAGCTGGCGGTGCTGAACCCCACTGACACATTGGCGAGGTGTTTTTCTCTGTGCAGCTAGCAGTACCGGGCCCCAACTGGCGGTGTTGGAGCCCAGGGTCAGCAGGAGGAGGAGAGGGAGCAGAGTGTAGGCCGAAGCCTGCACTGGCGGCAGCTTTGGGTCTGTTGTGCCTGCGTGGCTGTTGCAGGACACGTTGCCGGCTGCACAGCAGGGGAACAGCTGGCGGTGCTGAACCCCACTGACACATTGGCGAGGTGTTTTTCTCTGTGCAGCTAGCACATCTGGGCCCCAACTGGCGGTGTTAGAGCCCAGGGTCAGCAGGAGGAGCAGGGGGAGCGGAGTGTAGGCCGAAGCCTGCACTGGAGCAAGTTGAAAGGAAACCTTTAACCCCCCCCCCAGGCGTTTGTAGCTGGAAGAGCCATCGTGTACAGCACTAATGCTGGAAAAGGTAAACTTAGCTCTTTTAATTATGGTCCTTGCAGATGCTGAACCTAACACTTATGAAATGTGTCCCCTCACAGCGTTCAACCGTCCGGTAGGTGGAAATTTCCTTTGTCATGTGACGCAGCACAGCCGTCATTTTTACCCCCTTGTCGCCGTGCGCCGCCTCCTCAGCGTTGTTTGAATCTGTCCCGGAGCCTGCGCTGTTAGGTTACCCCTTGACCATGCACACATTTTGCGCTGCCCGTCTTCTGACATCATTTGCTGTCAGGCTGGCTGCGCCTGTGCGGGTGCGCTGTCCGAGATTCAGCCTCGCGGTGTCGTCTAATGTAATCCCACCGCGGGCCTGGGATCCGTGTCCATGCGCAGTGCATATCCTCGCCTCTCACTCCCCTCCCTACGGCTTCTTAAGACTGTGCGGTGTCACGGCCGTGGCATGCTATTAGGGATCAGCTGACACCGAACAGTCTTTAGAAGCCGTAGGGAGGGGAGTGAGAGGCGAGGATATGCACTGCGCATGGACACGGATCCCAGGCCCGCGGTGGGATTACATTAGACGACACCGCGAGGCTGAATCTCGGACAGCGCACCCGCACAGGCGCAGCCAGCCTGACAGCAAATGATGTCAGAAGACGGGCAGCGCAAAATGTGTGCATGGCCAAGGGGTAACCTAACAGCGCAGGCTCCGGGACAGATTCAAACAACGCTGAGGAGGCGGCGCACGGCGACAAGGGGGTAAAAATGACGGCTGTGCTGCGTCACATGACAAAGGAAAGTTCCACCTACCGGACGGTTGAACGCTGTGAGGGGACACATTTCATAAGTGTTAGGTTCAGCATCTGCAAGGAGCACCACGAAAAGAGGCACTTTTTCCCTTTGCATCATTACTGCTGCACAAGGTGGCTCCTTCAGTAACAAACGCCTGGGGGGGGGGGGACAGGTTCCCTTAAATTTAACTTGTTGTGCCTGCGTGGCGGTCGCAGTACACGTTGCCGTATACACAGCAGGGGAACAGCTGGCGGTGCTGAACCCCACTAACACATTGGCGAGGTGTTTGGCTCTGTGCGTACAGCACTTCTGGATGGCAACTGGCGGTGTTGGAGCCCAGGGGCAGGTGGAGGAGGAGGAGGTTGGAGGAGGTAGGAGGGATTGCCACACACACAGCAGGGGAACAGCTGACGTTACTGAACCCCAATAACAGAGGAGGGACTGTTGACTGTGCGTACAGCACTTCTGGACGGCAACTGGCGGTGTTGGAGCCCAGGGGCAGGTGGAGGAGGAGGAGGTTGGAGGAGGTAGGAGGGATTGCCACACACACAGCAGGGGAACAGCTGACGTTACTGAACCCCAATAACAGAGGAGGGACTGTTGACTGTGCGTACAGCACTTCTGGACGGCAACTGGCGGTGTTGGAGCCCAGGGGCAGGTGGAGGAGGAGGAGGTTGGAGGAGGTAGGAGGGATTGCCACACACACAGCAGGGGAACAGCTGACGTTACTGAACCCCAATAACAGAGGAGGGACTGTTGACTGTGCGTACAGCACTTCTGGACGGCAACTGGCGGTGTTGGAGCCCAGGGGCAGGTGGAGGAGGAGGAGGTTGGAGGAGGTAGGAGGGATTGCCACACACACAGCAGGGGAACAGCTGACGTTACTGAACCCCAATAACAGAGGAGGGACTGTTGACTGTGCGTACAGCACTTCTGGACGGCAACTGGCGGTGTTGGAGCCCAGGGGCAGGTGGAGGAGGAGGAGGTTGGAGGAGGTAGGAGGGATTGCCACACACACAGCAGGGGAACAGCTGACGTTACTGAACCCCAATAACAGAGGAGGGACTGTTGACTGTGCGTACAGCACTTCTGGACGGCAACTGGCGGTGTTGGAGCCCAGGGGCAGGTGGAGGAGGAGGAGGTTGGAGGAGGTAGGAGGGATTGCCACACACACAGCAGGGGAACAGCTGACGTTACTGAACCCCAATAACAGAGGAGGGACTGTTGACTGTGCGTACAGCACTTCTGGACGGCAACTGGCGGTGTTGGAGCCCAGGGACAGGTGGAAAAGCAGAGGAACACAATGTAGGCCGAAGCCTGAGAAAGTCGAAAGGGAACCTTTAACCCCCCCCCCCCCAAGGCGTTTGTAGCTGAAAGAGCCAGCTTGTGCAGCACAAAAGATGCAAAAGGAAAAGGTGGCTCTTTTCATCATGCTCCTTGCAAACACAGAACTAAACACTTATAAAATGTGTCCCCTGCAACCGTAAAACCGTCCCGGAGGTGGGACTTTCCTTCGTAATGTGACGCAGCACAGCCGTCATTCCTACCCCCCCGGCGCCGCGCACCGGCTCCTCAGCGTTGTTTTATTCCGTCCCGGAGCCTGCGCTGTTATGTTATCCCGTGGCCAGGCACACTTAGCGCTGCCCGTCTTCTGGCATCATTTGGTGTCAGGATGGCTGCGCCTGTGCGGCCGCGCTGGCAGAGAGCCCGCCTCGCAGTGTCTTCTGATTTAATCCCACTGGGGGCCTGGGATCCATGGACATGCGCAGTGCATATCCTCGCCTCTCACTCCCCTCCCTACGGCTTCTTAAGACTGTGCGGTGTCACGGCCGTGGCATGCTATTAGGGACCAGCTGACACCGAACAGTCTGAAGAAGCCATAGGGAAATGAGTGAGAGGTGGAGGTTCAGATATGCACTGCGCATGTCCATGGATCCCAGGCCCCCAGTGGGATTAAATCAGAAGACACTGCGAGGCGGGCTCTCTGCCAGCACGGCCGCACAGGCGCAGCCATCCTGACACCAAATGATGCCAGAAGACGGGCAGCGCTAAGTGTGCCTGGCCACGGGATAACATAACAGCGCAGGCTCCGGGACGGAATAAAACAACGCTGAGGAGCCGGTGCGCAGCGCCGGGGGGGTAGGAATGACGGCTGTGCTGCGTCACATTACGAAGGAAAGTCCCACCTCCGGGACGGTTTTACGGTATCAGTGGACACATTTTATAAGTGTTAAGTTCTGCGTGTGCAAGGAGCTAAACAAAAATAGCTACCTTTTCCTTGTGCAGCATTACTGCTGCACAAGGTGGCTCTTTCAGTAACAAACGCCTTGGGGGGGGGGGACAGATTCCCTTACATTTCAGTTGTTGTGTCAGCGTGGCGGTCGCATGACACATTGCCGGCTACACAGCTGGGGATCAGCTGACGTTACTGAAACCCAATAACACTGGGTCGTATGTTTTGACTGTGCAGACGGCACTTCTGAGCCTCAACTGGCGGTGTTGGAGCACAGGAATTTAAGTTCAGGTGGTAGAAAGATGAACACAACAGGAGACCTGGATAACGTATACAGTGACCTAATTATTTAATCAGGAGGAGGAGTGGCAAATTCCTGCGAGATCCAGGCCTTGTTCATTTTCAGGAAAGTAAGCCGGTCAACGTTATCGGAGGATAGTCGCATGCGACGGTCAGTTAGTACACCACCTGCAGCACTAAAGACACGTTCCGATAATACACTGGCCGCAGGGCAAGACAGCACCTCCAATGCATACTGGCTTAGCTCTGGCCATGTATCCAGCTTTGAGACCCAAAACTTGAAAGGGGAAGAGCCGTCTGGGAGTACAGCAAGAGGGCAAGACATGTAGTCTGTCACCATCTGACGGAACCGTTGCCTCCTGCTGACTGGAGCCGTCTGTGATGGTGTAGACTTTTGTGGGGGGCACAGAAAACTGTGCCACAGTTGGGCCATACTGGTCTTGCCTTGGGCAGAGGCACTGCTTCTGCTCCCTCTTTGTGCAGAGCCTCCTCCACTGCCTGGACGCACTGAGCTGCTTTGTAATGCACTAGCAGCTCTTCTCTCAGTTGGAATGGAGAAGATGATGGAATTGACCAGTGTGTCTTGGTACTCCCGCATTTTTCGCTCCCGGTTCAACGGTGTGATGAGGCTTTCTACGTTGTCCCGGTAGCGAGGATCGAGGAGGGTGAACACCCAATAATCAGACATGTTGAGAATGTGGGCGATGCGGCGGTCGTTTCTCAGGCACTGCAGCATGTAATCCACCATGTGCTGCAGACTGCCAACTGCCCAAGAAACGCTGTCCCCTGCTGGAGGCGTGATCTCTGCCTGCTCGTCATCACCCCACCCTCGCTGTACACACTGAGTACTGGACAATTCGGTAACTCCCTCCTCTGGACGGACGTCTTCCTCCTCCATTGACTCCTCCTCATCCTCCTCACAAACTGTCCCCTGCCTACGCGTTTGTGAGGAACCACGTGGCGCTGACTGTCCAGAAGATGATGGAAATGGTGAATCCTCATCCTCCACCTCTTCCACAACATCATCCCTTAGCGCTTGCAGTGATTTTTCAAGCAGGCAGATAAGGGGGACAGTCATGCTGACTAGTGCATCATCTGCACTCGCCATCCGCGTGGAATAATCAAAGGGACGCAAAACCTGGCAGACGTCATTCATAGTGGCCCACTCTGTGGTTGTGAAGTCTGTACGGCGCTGACTGCGACTTTTTTGCGCCTGAAGCAGCTGGTACTCCATTACAGCTTGCTGCTGCTCACACAACCGCTCCAACATATGTAACGTGGAATTCCACCTGGTAGGTAGGTCACATATGATGCGATGTTCCGGCAGGCGGTGTCGGCGCTGCAGAGCCGCAATGCGCGCTTTTGCCGTGCTGGAACGCCGCAAGTGAGCACACTCTAGGCGGACCTTGTGCAGCAGTGCATCAAGATCCGGATAGTCCCTCAAAAAGCTCTGCACGACCAAATTGAGCACATGTGCCAGACATGGGATGTGAGTGAGGTTGCCGAGGCCCAGAGCTGCCACCAGATTTCGGCCATTATCACACACTACCATGCCTGGCTGGAGATTCGCTGGCACAAACCACACATCGCTCTCCTGCTTGATGGCATTCCAGAGCTCCTGCGCTGTGTGGCTACGATTCCCCAAAAAAATTAATTTCAAGACGGCCTGTTGACGTTTGGCCACGGCTGTGCTCATGTCGGTCGTAACAGGTACACGTTCATCACGGGTCCATGTGGAGGTGGACTGTGACGGCTCCTGCAGCGATGATTCTGAGGAACTGGTGTAAGAGGAGGAGTCAATGCGTACAGAATGGATTCCTGCAATCCTTGGAGTGGGCAGGACACGTCCTGCGCCACTCGCACGGTCTGTACCCGGCTCAACGACATTAACCCAATGGGCAGTGAGGGGAAGGTATCGCCCCTGTCCATGTTGACTGGTCCACGCATCGGTGGTGAGGTGGACCTTGCTACTGACGGCGTTCAGAAGCGCGTGTTTTATGTGTCCCTCCACATGCTTGTGCAGGGCAGGGACGGCTTGCCTGCTGAAGTAAAAGCGGCTGGGCACATTGTACTGTGGGACTGCCAATGACATCAAGTCACGGAAGCTGTCAGTCTCCACCAGCCTGAATGACAGCATTTCCAGTGACAGCAGTTTGGCAATGCCTGCAGTCAGAGCCTGTGCTCGTGGGTGGTTTGACGAGAAAGGCCGCCTTTTCTCCCATGCCTGTACTACCGATGGCTGTAGACTGGGCTGGGAGTGTGTGGATGACTGGGAAAGTGGTGCTGCGGGTGGAATTACAGCGGGTCTCTGGACAACAGGGCCAGAGGTTCTTCCACGGCGATCCTGGGAGGAAGCCGAACCAGCTGCGTGTGAGCTAGAGGAAGAGGCAACACGAGCTGAAGAGGTGGTAGCTGCCGCTGTTGGTTGGCCTACCTCTTCAGTGTGTTTTTCTAACTCCGCCGGGTGCCTGTTGCGCACATGTTTCCACATGTTGGAGGTATTGAGGTTGCTGACATTTCGACCTCTTTTGACTTTGTGATGACACACGTTGCATCTGACATAGCAAATGTCATCTGCAACTGTGTCAAAAAAGGACCAGGCACTGCAAGTCTTGGGAGCGCCCTTTTTGGCTTTTGGAAGAGACATGCTCCTAACGGGTGCCAAAGCGGAGGCTGCAGGATCCGCAGTCTTCCCCCTCCCTCTCCCTCTTTGGGCCGTACGGGGAATCTCTTCCTCAGAGCTGCTCCCACCACCTTCCTGTCCCTCACGCCAAGATGGGTCGAGGACCTCATCATCTACACTACCCTCTGCCCCCAACTGCTCCTCCTGGGTAGTCTCAGCAGCAGAGCACGCACCAGTAAGTGGCACCTGAGTGTCATCATCAGCTGATGCGGCCTGCGATGTGGTGACCGGAGCCACTGGCCCACCCGCCTCTTCAGAGGAAGACAGAAAAAGCTGTTGGGCATCACTGCACCCTGCCTCTTCTTCCATTTCTCCAATGCTGCTTGGCTGGCCCCCTGTTTCCAAGCCAAGAGATTCAGAGAACAGAAGTAGAGACGGCTCCTGTCCTGGGCTCTCTGTCTGCCTGGGCAATTTGGCAGGTGGTGAAGAGACAGATGGCTGCTCTCCAGTGCTCTGTGTCTGAGAGGATGTGGCACTAATGGAAGTTGATGCATTAGCTGCCATCCATCCGACAACAGCTTCAATTTGGTCTTGACGCAGCAGCGGTGTACGGCGCTCTGACACAAAGCTGCGCATGAACGACTGTTGCCTGGTGAAAGTGGGTGCTGATGAGTCACCGGTGCCCGCAGCAGGCACAGAATCCCCACGTCCCCTCCCTGCTCCGCGCCCACGCCCACGCCCACGTGCCTTACTCACTGCCTTCTTCATCTTGGTTGACTGATAAAGATAAGCAGAAAAGTACTAACGGATTTGTGTGCTTATTCCTGAGCAACTCCTCCTAACAGGTATAAGAAACACTAATTTTCTAAAGTGTGGACTAGACTTTAATATGAGCTAATGTGGCCTACAGAAATGTAAAGTGGTGTAACTGGTGTGTTTGGTGAACTTTATTATTTATTTCTTTTTTGGGGGCTGAACTGACAACAGATAGAGCTGCAGTCACACAGAGACCGTGCAGACAGACGTAAACGGCGCTGCAAGGCCCAAAAACCCTCCTCTACTTTATCCTATGTAGTGTTTTTCCACAAATTAGCTGGAGACGGGTGGAAAGACACTAATAGGATTTTTTTAAATTAATTAGCAGCAGACTACACTACTTGAAAAAAAATTAAAATTGATTTGGCGGTATGACGCAGTGAACAACCCTGAGCTGGAGACAACCAGGCTACGGCTGCTCACAGACTACAGGGCGAGCTGCAGTCACACGGAGACCGTGCAGACAGCCGTAAACGGCGCTGCAAGGCCCAAAAACCCTCCTCTACTTTATCCTATGTAGTATTTTTCCACAAATTAGCTGGAGACGGGTGGAAAGACACTAATAGGATTTTTTTAAATTAATTAGCAGCAGACTACACTACTTGAAAAAAAATTAAAATTGATTTGGCGGTATGACGCAGTGAACAACCCTGAGCTGGAGACAACCAGGCTACGGCTGCTCACAGACTACAGGGCGAGCTGCAGTCACACGGAGACCGTGCAGACAGCCGTAAACGGCGCTGCAAGGCCCAAAAACCCTCCTCTACTTTATCCTATGTAGTGTTTTTCCACAAATTAGCTGGAGACGGGTGGAAAGACACTAATAGGATTTTTTTAAATTAATTAGCAGCAGACTACACTACTTGAAAAAAAATTAAAATTGATTTGGCGGTATGACGCAGTGAACAACCCTGAGCTGGAGACAACCAGGCTACGGCTGCTCACAGACTACAGGGCGAGCTGCAGTCACACGGAGACCGTGCAGACAGCCGTAAACGGCGCTGCAAGGCCCAAAAACCCTCCTCTACTTTATCCTATGTAGTGTTTTTCCACAAATTAGCTGGAGACGGGTGGAAAGACACTAATAGGATTTTTTTAAATTAATTAGCAGCAGACTACACTACTTGAAAAAAAATTAAAATTGATTTGGCGGTATGACGCAGTGAACAACCCTGAGCTGGAGACAACCAGGCTACGGCTGCTCACAGACTACAGGGCGAGCTGCAGTCACACGGAGACCGTGCAGACAGCCGTAAACGGCGCTGCAAGGCCCAAAAACCCTCCTCTACTTTATCCTATGTAGTGTTTTTCCACAAATTAGCTGGAGACGGGTGGAAAGACACTAATAGGATTTTTTTGAATAAATTAGCAGCAGACTACACTACTTGAAAAAAAAAAAAAAAAAAGAACAGTATGAGGCAATGAACCACCCTCCCTGAACTGAATACAACCAGCTATGGATGGCCTATGTGGCTGCACTCAGACTAGAGAGTGGGCTGCACTCACACACACACACACACACACACAGACCTTGCAGATCGCTGTGAAAACAGCGCTACAAGGCAAAAGCAAGGTGAATAGTAGGTGAACACAGCGGTTGCTAAATTAGCCTTTGGAAAGCACAAAGAAGCAAATCGCTATCTCTAAACTGTCCCTCAGTCAGCAAACAGTGTCCTGTCACTAACTGAATTCACAGCAGAGTGATCGCAAAATGGCGCCAGCGACTTTTAAACTGCATCATGACATCATTTCAGCAGCCAATCACAGCCTTGCCAGTAGTTTCATGCCCTCCATGCTAAACAGGATGTGCCCACACTTGGAATCATTCTCATTGGCTGAATTTCGGAATTTTGAATCTGGGAACTTCCGATTCCGGTATCCGATACGCGGCAAGTATCGGAATCCCGGTATCGGAATTCCGATACCGCAAGTATCGGCCGATACTTGTCGCACTAGTCGCTGTGCATTGTGCTTCATTATTGGTGGAATTTCGCGGCGGTTTGGTCTCATTGTACCAACAAGTGTTAGTTGTTTCTGAAGCAAAAAATTGGCCAGTTCTAAATTAGTAAAATAATTATCCATAGTGATATTTTTTCCAGAATGGAAAATTGGTAAAGCTAGTGTTTTCACTATGTTGGAACATAGATCTTTCTGGACTGGAGCGTCAGCTTCTTTTCCACAGTAAATCATGCCATTCATCCCATAATAAGTTGCTGAATCGCACATCCAGAAAATTTTTATGCCGTATTTAGCTGGCTTACTGGGCATATATTGGATAAATTTGCAACGTCTCCTAAAGGCAAGAAGTTGTTCGTCCACTGTCACATATTCGCTAGAATTGTAAAGTTTGTAACAGTTCTTGATAAAAAGATTCCATATATAGCTAATAGGTGCTAATTTATCGGTTGCCAACCTCACAGGCCGAGTTCTCTTTTCATCAAAACGAATGCATCTCCGAATAGCCTCAAATCTATCTACGGACATAGTGGCTTTGTAATGTGGATCTGCAAATGGGTTCAGAAATAACTCTCTGATTGGCACATCATATGATTTAGTCGACCCTGCCAGAAGAGTAAGGCCAATATAGGCATATAGTTCCTCTTTAGTTAAATTTTTCCAAGTTTTTTTTTTTTCCGAAGCAATACGTTTACCTTCCACATTCGTACACAAAACTACCTCATCTGCAATATCATCTGAAACAAATTTACTGAAAACATCTTTTTTGGACATAAATTGGGAAATTCCGACAGCTCCTTGAGGAACTCTAATAATGTTATGTGATGGGGTGCGTGCATGAGCCACAGCAGTACTGTTCCAAAAAACCTTTGTTTTAGATGTTCTACTTGCACATTCTGCTGGATCCATTACTTCTTCATCATCTGAGAAATTGCTGGACGATGAAGTTGATACATTAGCTGGTGGAATATACTCTTCATCCGACAAAGAAATGTCACTGTCTTCATCACTATTGAAAATAATCACCTCAATTTCTTGGACCGTCAATCCCCTTGATGTAGACTGTGCCATTGTAATCTTAGATGTGAGTAAACTAAAATGAAAAGTAAAAAATAAAGATTACAATCAGGCTTGTGCACTATACACTGTGTGTGCTAAGACTTTGTTAGTGTTTGTGTGCTTAGGGTAAAGTACAGCCCCCCTACTCTTACCTTCAACAGATCACTTTCTTGTAAGTGCAGTAGAAGCCTCTGGTTTTGGAGCTCAGAAAGGTTCTTTGTTACAGACCAAAGAAAGCTGACTTCTTCCTCCAAAGTCTCTCCAGCAACTAGGATTTAGGACTAAAGGACCTGTACTGACATCATAATCACGTTACTTTGTGAGGGGAAACTCCCTTCCAGGATCACATTACCATGTCAGGCAGAATCCACACTCTTCCCAGCAACAGCCATCGACCAATAGTCATAAAGACTGAGTCATAAGTTCTTCCCCAACAACAGTACAGACAAAAAGACTGAGGAGTACATGTAAACCAAAGCAGGCCTCAAAGGCCCCAGGTACGTGAATCTGGGGTAGTCACAAAAAAAGCGTTGCTATACGAGATGCCTATAACATAAAATATATGAACAACTGGATATTACTAACAACTATATACCTGAGGATTACCTTGAGTTTCAAAATCCTAACTAATGTAGTTTTACAGATAATAGAAAACAAGTAACCTAGCAGGCCTGCGAGGCCCCAGGTAGTTCTAGGGTTAAGGGCCACTGTCACCCCCCTCCAGCCGTTATAAACTAAAAGAGCCACCTTGTGCAGCAGTAATTCTGCATTCTAACAAGGTGGCTCTTTTAGTTTTAGGTTCAAGTATACCCCAAAAAAAGCGATTTGATACTTAGCCATAATTGGTGTCTCTAGCCACATAGGCTGGTCCTCTCTCCCCAGCTTGGCCAGCTCCTCTGCCGTCACTCACATCTTCTTGGTCTTTCTGCGCCGCCCCCTCAGCGCTGTTTACGTTTTCAAACCGGCGCCTGCGCTGTGTAGTACTGTTCTGCGCAGGCGCAGTAAAGCTCTGGCCGTCTGCCGTCCAAGCCAGGCTTTCACACTGCGCCTGCGTGGGCAGTGCGGCCCCCACCTTTGGAATCCCAGCCCCGCACTGTGCATAATGCATAACACAGTGCGGGGCTGAGACGGCAGACTGCCAGAGCTTACTGCGCCTGCGCAGAACAGTACTACACAGCGCAGGCGCCGGTTTGAAACCGTAAACAGCGCTGAGGGGGCGGCGCAGAAAGACCAAGAAGATGTGAGTGACGGCAGAGGAGCATTTCGAGCTGGGGAGGGAGGACCAGCCTACGTGGCTAGAGACACCAATTATGGCTAAGTATCAAATCGCTTTTTTGGGGGGTATACTTGAACCTAAAACTAAAAGAGCCACCTTGTTAGAATGCAGCATTACTGCTGCACAAGGTGGCTCTTTTAGTTTATAACGGCTGGAGGGGGTGACAGTGGCCCTTTAAAACATTCTCTACAGCTTCATATAAATGAAGAGGAAACATTACAAATGTCATTAAATGGTTAAGAGTGATGGCTAGTGACAAAAGCTCACTAATCCTCTATTTGAGGAAAGATGAACCAGCGGTAAGGACCCTTAGCGTCACATAGATGTTATTTGTGATGGTTCATGTCTGATGACAGAATATTGCTGTGCACATTGCTCTCGTACAGAATTACATTCGCTATCATACTAGTTTATTTTTCTACTGCAATAATGAAAGTCCACATTTCTCACCACTTACAAAGTTATTGAAATGTTTTATTTTCTTCTCACTTTGTTAATAAACTTAAAAAATTAAACCAAGTGTCCCATGCAAGTCTTATGAGGTTGTCTCATCTTGTCCGATAGGAAAAATACCAAAGTTCTTGTAAAAAAAAAAGCAACTATGTAATTTACATCCTAATAAAAATCCACTCCATTCTATAGAACAGATTTTTTTTTTAATTTTACAGTTACATAAGGAAATGGACATGCTGCCCATGTTCCAGAAACAAGCTTAAATGTTCTGTGGTGTAATGTGAAATGTGATGTATAATGTGAATTGTTATGTGCATTAAAACTGTTGGTAATATTGATGGTGTGTGTAGTTTGACAATAAGGGTATTGAGAGTTAATGTTTGGGATTAGCCCAGAGTAGAAGTGGCTAACTTGAAGGGAAAGTGACACATTCCTGTCAAAGAGGAAAATAGGGCCAGGATTGCACAGAAAGAGGACCTAAGAGCAGTGCTACATTTTGGGGTGTCCCTAAAGTGAGAAGTAAAGAGAGGAGATGGAAGGAAAGACCGACAAATGGAACAGAAAAGAGGAAAGTGAAAGAGAGACAGAGTGAATTGTCGGAGAAGGGTTCTGGGAGAGGACTCCTTGCAGAAAGGCCCAGAGTTTATAACTCATCAAGTTAGCCAGCCTAGACAGGACTGAGATGAAAAGATTGTCCTGGGTTGGAGTTCCAGAGCGTCAGCCCTACAGAAGATAAGTGCAGGCCATACAGGCATCCTAAAGGGAGAGAAGATGTGGAACCACAGGGCAAGTAATGGGCTCTTGCTGGCTGCTTTCACACATCTGTTTTTTTCCGTCAGTCACAATGCGGCAAATTTTGAAAAAAAACGGATCCGGCAAAAGTTGCCGCCGGATCTGTTTTTTTCTCATAGACTTGTATTAGCGACGGATTGCAATGGATAGCCTCACGTTTCATCCATTTTTCACCGGATCCGTCAAAAATTGGTTTTCCAGTGGCTGGAGAAAACAGACATAGTAACGTTTTTTGTGTCCGTTGAAAAAACGGGCGGATCTGTCACCATCCGTCGTTTGCTACAATGGAACCCTATGGTACCGGATCCGTCAAATAACAGAATCCGGCGATGGATTCCGTTTTTTTTAACTAAGCATGCTCCGATTTTTTTAAGATCCAATTAGCTGGATCAGCTAGTCGGATCCATCAAAAAATGGATCCATCGCATCAGTTTTTCACAATCTGCGATGGAACCGTTTTTTTCAACATTCGATGGATTGTGCTTGATGGCAAAAAACTAATGTGTGAAAGCAGCCTAAGCATGACTGTAGAGTTTAGCTGGATAGTGGTGCAGTAGTGGGAAACAGTGGAGGCAGAGGACAAGTAAAGAAAGTAAAGGCAAGTAGAGGTAGAGGACAATAGAGAAAAGAGGAAGGAAACTGTGTAGAAAATGCTTCGAGTTCGAAAGGAAGCGTTCATAAGACTGTTTACCTGCTATGTCTTGAATATATTCCAGGCTGAGTTCCCATGCAGTAAAGAGTTTATTTTTAAATAGTGGTCTCCCTCATTGAACTGTGAAACATTTGGTCCTACCAAACCAGCAATATCGGTTACATACAGCCAACATGGGTGTAATGCACTCACAGCACAAGTCCACACAACCAGCCAGGACTCTCACTCTCAAGTAATGTGCCGGGGCATAAGAGATGAGTACCTGGCTCACGGCTATCGCCCTGAACCACGTTACAGTTAATTGTTGTTGGCTCTGCAGTCTGTCAGAGATGGTCTGTCCCAGTCAGCGAGAGTGCACGTGAAAGCTCTTGGCTTTAACCCCTTCATAAACTTGCGATTTTCCATTTTTGCACTTTGGTTTTTTCCTCTCCTGCTTTCAAGAACCATAACTTTTTTATTTTTCCATCAATATAGCCATATATGAGGGCTTGAGTCCGGTGAAATTGCAAAAAAAAAAAGTGAAATTCCACAATTGCTTTTGTGGATTTTTATTTACCATGTTCACTATATGATAAAACTGACTTGGCACTATGATTCCCCACTTCAGTATGAGTATGCAGATACCAAACATTAATAGTTTTTTTTGTTAACCCCTTTCTGATATCAGATGTAATAATCCGTCCATGTGACCTGGGTCTATCTAACTAGGAACGGATTATTACGTCTGCGCCCGCACACACAGGTGGCAAATGGGTGATTGCCGCCGGGTGTCAGCTGATTCTGACAGCTGACTCCCAACAACTAAGTGCCAGTAGTGGTCACGCACCACTCCTGGCACTTTCGCCCCTGAAATGCAGCGATCGAACAGGATCGCAGCATTCCAGGAGCCAGTAAAAGGCTGAAAGCATATCTGCCCTTGGATTGAAGACCCTGAGGCATGACGCAGGGTCCCGATCATTGACATGGTGACCAAATGTCGCCATGATGACATTTGGATCACCAGAGCCAGGAAACTTGCTGAACTTGCTGATCATGCGCAATGCATGATCAGCAAGTTTCTCTGCCAGTGCAGAGCTGACAGTTTATACAGCATGAGGATGCTGCTGCATCCCCATATTGTAGAAGCGATCAGCCTGCAAAAAATGATTGTCCCATAGTGGGAAGAAGTAAAAAAGTAAAACTTTTTTTTAAATCATTGTAAAAATATATTTTTTTAATCAAAAATAATAATGAAAAAATCGATAGATATTGTATCTATAATGTAAAATTTGAATGAAAAAATATATATAAACAATAAAAGTACACATATTTAGTATCGCCATGTCCGCAACAACCCGACCTATAAAACTGTTACACTAGATAATTCCTTTAGTGATTACCATAAAAAAAATAATTAAAAAGCATGGCAAAAAAAAATGCTTTATCATCATGCCACCAAAAAAAAAAGTGAAATAAAATGCGATAAAAAAAGACAGATATAAATAAACATGGTACCGCTGAAAACGTCATCTTGTCCTGCAAAAAACGGCACAACACAGCTCTAACAGCAAAAATATTAAAAAGGTATTGCTCTCAGAATAAAGCGAAGCAAAAATAATTATTTTGTTTATAAAATAGTTTTTATTGTGTAAAAGCAACAAAATATAAAAAAAGACATAAATTAAGTATCACTTCATACAGAATAAAACTGCCTTATCAATTTTACCTCACATGGAACGGCATAACCCCCCCCCCCCAAAAAAAATCATGAATTGCTGATTTTTGTCCATTCTGCCTCCCAAAAATCGGAATCGAAAGCGATCAAAAAATGTCATGTGCCCGAAAATGGTACCAATAAAAGCAGTAACTTGTCTCGCAAAAAACAAGCCATCACATGACTCTTGTGGGCCAAAATATGAAAAAATTATAGCTCTCAAAATATGGTGATGCAAAAACTATTTTTTGCAATGAAAAGCGTCTTTTAGTGTGTGACAGCAGCCAAATATAAAAATCCGATATAAATTTGGTATCGCTGTAATCGCACCGACCCGAAGAATAAAGTTGCCTAATCATTTATACCGCACGAGTAACCACATAAAAAATAAATAAAACCAATTCTTCACCTGTTGTTGATTTTTTCATTCTGCCTCCCAAAGATCGCAGTAAGGCTCGGCGCACATTTATCCTGGGCTCTGCGCTGAGCACTTGCATTCGAGTTTCCATGGAAATCTCTGAAATACGTGATTCAGATGGAACCCCCGGCAGAAAATTCCCTATAATGAGACAGATGGAGGCACTGTGGATGCGGTCTGACCTGTGATCCTGCAGTGTCTGTCTTTTTAGGATTGCATAAAAGTGCCTCAACACTGCAATTTGCCACTGCTGGGTCTTCAGCCTCAACACTGCAATTCGCCAATGCCGGGTCTTCAGCCTCAACACTGCAATTAGCCACTGCCGGGTCTTCAGCCTCAACACTACAATTCGCTAATGCTGGGTCTTCAGCCTCACAACTACAATTCGCCATTGCTGGGTCTTCAGCCTCAAAACTGCAATTCCCTAATGCCGGGTCTTCAGCCTCAAAAACTGCAATTCTCCATTGTTGATTCTTTAGCCTCAATACTGCAATTTGCCACTAAAGGGTCTTCAGCCTCAACACTGCAATTTGCCAATTCCGGGTCTTCAGCCTCAAAACAGCAATTCGCCAATGCCGGGTCTTCAGCCTCAAAACTGCAATTCGCCAATGCCGGGTCTTCAAGCCTCTAAACTGCAATTCGCCACTGCCGGGTCTTCAGCCTCAAAACTGCAATTTGCCACTGCCGAGTCTTCAGCCTCAAAACTGCAGTTCTCCATTGTAGATTCTTCTGCCTCAACACTGCAATTCACCACTGCCGGGTCTTTAGCCTCAATACTGCAATTTGCCAATGCTGGGTCTTCAGCCTCAAAACTGCAATTCACCAATGCGGGGTCTTCAGCCTCAACACTGCAATTTGCCAATGCCGAGTCTTCAGCCTCAACACTGCAATTCACTGCGTAAGCAAACAGTATGGAGTACCAACTTCCTAAAAATGGAAACATTACTTTCACAGGGCCATCCTCTACGTCTATTCAAAGGGTTATTGTGGTGCATCTAAATTTGGGGCAGGGCAGGCCTTGCATTCACTTCATGGGCAAACAGGTTAGGAGTACCAACTTCCTAATAATGGGAACATTGCTTTCAGGGGGCAATCCAGTATGTCTGTTCAAAGGGTTATTGTGGTGCTTCTAAATTTGGGGCAGGGCAGGCCTTGCATTCACTTCATGGGCAAACAGTATGGAAGTACCAACTTCCTAATAATGGCAACATTGCTTTAGGAGGTCCTCCTGTATGTCTGTTCAATGTGTTATTGGGGTGCGTCCCCATTTGGGGCAGGTGTTGCATTCACTGCATAGGCAAACAGTATGGGAGTACCAACTTTATTGTTATCAGTGCAGATTACTGGATATCCACCCTGGATCTACCCTACAAAGACAACGTGCCATCATTACTTCTGTCAGTAGAAAGTGATGGAAAAAATGCTTGAATTCTAGCACAGGCTAGTAGAAAAAGTACTAATGCCTTTCCCACCCAACAGTGGGGACTCAGTGGAACAACAAGTTTGAGGGGCAAGAGGAACTAGCCAATGCAGCTGGGGCACTGCCAGAACCTCAGGAGGCAGGGTTACCATGGCCAAAATGTGGCAAAACTTTATGAGCATGCCACAGCATACAGCACCACCATGTCATAGCTCCATATTAGCAGGAGCCAGCAACACAACAACATGGCAACAACATGGTGAAAGAGTACCTGTCTTCATGTCTCCATGTACTAACAGATGGGTCTCCTCCATTTAACTTCTGGATCTCCAAATTGGACACATGGCCTGAGCTTGCCCTTTATGTCATGGAGGTGCTCGCTTGCCCTGCAGCAAGTGTCATGCCAGAATATTTAACAAGGCAGGGGGTGTGATTACAGACAGGCGCATCCGCCTGTCCACATCCAAGATGGGGAGCCTAACATTCCTTAAAATGAACAAGGTGTGCATCCTAGAGGACTTGGCCAAACCTTTGGATGATTAGACTACTATAACAGCCGCACCCTGCCAGTGTTCAAATCTATTTGCCATTTGTTTAATTTGTGTGCCTCCTCCCCAAATAAAAAACCAAAGCTGTTTTAGCTATCTCCTCCTCCACCTTTTCCACCTACACCGCCATGTCTACTTCCTCAACCTCTTCCTCCAGTTGGAACTCCTTCCCCTGGTTGTGGTTTGTTATTTTATTTTGATTTCATTCTATGTCCTTTGGATTACTTCTCCCTTGTCTCTCTCACCCATACCGAAGAGTCCACCTCTTCCACCATTCGACCTTTGTCTCGTGGTTCTACATAGCTAGTTTAGTTTTGTAGATTATTTAAGTCAGTTACATAACAAAAATAAAAAATAAAAAAAGTCCGGGGCTCACAATCTAATTTCCCTATCAGTATGTCTTTGGAGTGTGGGAGGAAACCGGATTAGCCGGAGGAAATCCACACAAACATGGGGAGAAGATAAAAACTCCTTGGTTGGTTTTAAACTGAGGATCCCAGCGCTGCAAAGCTGCAGTGCTAACACTGAGTCATCATTATGCCCTGTCTCTTCTACCTATACCACAACATCCACCTCCTCCACTTGGATATATTCCTCCTGGTTCAAGATTCTTATTTTTTATTTCTGCTCTGCTCTGCTTAGTGTAGGGGACAGAACGCAGCTGGAGTAAGGGGCAGTGTTAAGATATGCATATGCGCAGTTTTCAAAAAACACTGTTTATGTGTACTCTGCACCCGTGTCTGTGATCATACCATGCATAGCCAAAAGCTTTAATAATATTCCACTGTGTCAGTGGGAGTGATATGCCTTTAACACACATTTCTCTACTCTTACGCAACCATGTCTGTGTTAGTACTGTGGCAAAAGCCTCTGTGTGTATTCTTTAACCCATTTCTGTGGGAGTACTTTGCCAAAAGGCACTGTGCATTCTTCAGCACATATCTATAGGAGTACAGTGACTTTAAGCCGATGTGTATACTCTGCAACTCATCTGTGGAGGTACTGTGCCCCATTGACTGGGTGTGAAATTTGTAATCAGCTTTCTCAGGAAAAATTGAAAACATACTCTGTGGGTGAAGTTTGTTATCACATTCTGTGGGTGAAATTTGTTATCACCTTCTGTGGGTGAAATGTGGAAACATACTCTATGGGTGAAATGTGCTATTAGCTTCTGTGGGGGTACTGTGCACAAAAGCATCTGTGATCTCTGCAGCCGTTGATATATAAGTAATGTGTAGTGACGAGCGAGCGTGCTCAGATAAAGCATTGACCAAGCACACTAATGTGCTAATACAATATTTTCGGCATGCTCAAATACTATGTTCAAGTCACCATGGCTGCATGTCTCACAGTTGTTTGACAGCCGCAACACATGCAGGGAAAAAGCCACCTTGGTACTTGTGTAATAATTTGCAGGTATGGAGGATGTCGCCATGGACAGGAGGCAGACCAAGAGTTAAGGTATTTATTTAACAAAGAACAATACTCCTTGCAGGGAGTAGAGGGGTTGAAGGGTGAAGGTAAGGAATGGGGCAGAACTGGGATGATGGCAGGGTAAAATAGGTACGAATGGAAGTTCAGTAATAAAGAG
The DNA here is from genome assembly GCF_051348905.1 of Ranitomeya variabilis. Lineage (NCBI taxonomy): Eukaryota > Metazoa > Chordata > Amphibia > Anura > Dendrobatidae > Ranitomeya > Ranitomeya variabilis. Next base: position 615,792,755 of record NC_135234.1, on the reverse strand, counting down.
GTTAAACTTATCGGTCTGTAGACTTCTGATGTGAGGAAGATCAAGGTTCCAACCGTGGCACCGGCAACAGCTGCGCGGGTCGTCTTGACGGAGTCTCTGACAGGCGTGAATCCAATGGTGACACCAACAACAGTGGCGCAGGTCATCTCGTCGCAGTCTCTGGTAGATAGGAAGATTTTCCATGCTCAAAACGTATCTAGCATGGAACTGAGTCCAGTATGGGGAACCACCGAAAGGGACTTCACTCCACGGTGTACACAAGTCCTTGGTAGAGAGGCTGTTATGATCTGGTGACCTTGGAGCCGCATGAAACTTTCTCTGGAGTCGGTGGAACCTGTACTGACCGCAAATCCTGAACTAACACCGCAACTAGAAGTAGCTGTGGGGTGTGCCTAACATACCCTAGACACCTCGACACAGCCAGAGGACTAAATACCCCTATAGATGGAAATTGGAATGCTACCTTGCCTCAGAGCAGACCCCAAAGGATAGGCAGCCCCCCACGAATAATAACTGTGAGTAGGAGAAGAATAGACACACACAGGTAGAAAACAGGATTTAGCAAAAGAGGCCACTCTAGCTAAATAGGAAAGGATAGGACAGATTACTAGGCGGTCAGTATTAAAACCCTTCCAAAAATATCCACAGCAGATAATACGAAAAGTTCCACAATCTAACTAAAGACATGGAATGTATATCTGCCACTCCAGAGAATCCAACAAGACTGAGAAAATACTGACACAATCTAAGCTGGACAAGAAAACACAAAGAATAGCACTGAATTGTGAAGCACATAGCATGTGTGCCACAGGAAAAAAAAAACAGACACTTATCTTTGCTGATTTGGCAGAAAGGCAGGAGGAACCAAGCAGAGGTCCAACACCTCCCAACAACAATTGACAACTGGCAAGGACTAATGAATCCTGCACGCCTAAATACCCCAGTCAGAACTGCAATCAGCAGATACACCTGACCAGGACTGCAACTCAGGGGCAACTGCATTACCACCTACAACCACCGGAGGGAGCCCAAAAGCAGAATTCACAACAAGAGGCTCTGGCCTAGCCGTCTGTCACTCTCTGCGTCGCACACTCAGTGCAGTCTCTGTCTTCAACTAGGGTCACCTCCTAGCGTGGAGGGTAGCTAAGGAGCTGACAGTCGGTCATCCACAAACGGTGGACCTGTATACAGGGGTCTGTCAAGCATGCAGTCACTCTTGGGCAGAGCGTGTGAGGTACTCACTATCACGCCATGTACGGCACCTGACTAAGCTCTGCATGGCTCAACACAGCTCCATTCTGCTGGCACAGCTCTGCACGGCTCTGCTGGCACGGCTCTGCTCTGCTGGTTTGGCTCTTCACTGCTGGCATGGCTCTGTTGGCATGGATAATCCCCCCAGCACTACAGCTCCTACCCTCTACAGCAGCAGCATGGCCTGTCACAGGCCAAGCACTGTCAGGTGGGGGAAGCAGAGCACGCTGCTCACAACTCTGCGTGCTGCACTTACTTGGTGCCAACCCCTCCTGCAGCACATGCTTTTCCCTCCTATATTCCTGTGGCTGCGCGCTCTTTCTAGGCTCTCCCTGCCCCATCCTGTCAGCAGGAAGCTCCATCTCTCTCCTCCCCTCCTGCAGCAGGGAAAGGTCCGTGTAGAAATTATAGGTGATAACTCAGGAGACTCTTTGCATGGAACAAGACAACTACAGGACACAGTTTTATAAGTGGTAAAATCTATATTATCACATAGTGATTCAAACAGGTGCAGAGAGAAACTCAAGTCCACAACACTTGGTGTAAATATTAAACGCAGCTTAACAGTCTATAGGGAACTTCAGAGGAAAATGCAATCACGCAGAAAGTCTATGAAGCACAATTATTCTTGAGGATACTTGACATGAATAAGTCCTTGTTTTAGTCCAAACACAGATAGCTATGCTTATAAGGCAGTTCAAATAATATCTTAGCACAACCAGGGAGGCCTGGGTAATAGTCTCCGGTTCTTGCAGAGCAGAAACAGCTTACATGTCCAGCAAATGCAGATGGAGAAAACACAAGCAGCAGATGAAGGAGGATTACTGGAAACTGGTGTATGCAGCAGGAACTCAGAGCAGAGTAGCAGGATTACCACACAGGTTCACAGGAGCAGGTATATAGCCAGGGAGTCACCATGGGTCAGGAGCTGGATGCAAGGCAGAATACTCTAGCACAGACTGAAGGCTGGGGTGGAGTTTTATAACAGGAAGACACAGTGCACATGAGACCAAAGATGCCATCTTGGAAAAGGGCAGTAATGCACAAAAGGTAATAAAAATGTTCAGAGTCCTGACATTACTCCTTCCTTAGAAGTGGCCTCAGGACGATCCTGGACCTGGTTTCTCAGGGAATCTCTGATGAAAACGAGAAATCTTCTGTTGGGCATTGATGTTTTCCACAGGTTCCCAAGAGTCTTCCTCAGGGGGATATTCCTGCCATCTTATCAGATATTGGAGCCGATTCCTGCGAATCCTGGAATCAATAATTTCCTCCACCACAAATTGTTCTTGCCCATCAATCACCACAGGCTGCGGAGGTGGCACAACACATCCCTGGAAGGTATTAGGAGATACAGGCTTTAGTAAAGATACATGAAAAACTGGGTGTACCTTCATAGTCCTAGGCAGCTTCAGCCGGAAGGCAACAGAGCTCACAATACCGTTGATCTTGAAAGGGCCAATGAATTTCTGTCCAAGTTTTTGTGAAGGAACGTTTAACTTCAGATTCTTAGTTGCTAACCACACGGAATCTCCTACCTTGAACATGGGTGCAGGTTTACGGAATCTATCAGCCGATCTCTTAAAACGTTCTTGAGCTGTGGTCAGGGATTCCTTCAGAACCTCCAGACTTTGCCTCATTGCAGTCAGCCTTTCCTCCACTGCCGGAACCGGAGAATTAATTGGAGACCTAGGTAATATACACGGATGATAACCCAGATTGGCAAAGAAAGGAGTGAACTTAGTGGAGGTGCTCTGAGAATTGTTGTATGAAAATTCGGCTAACGGCAGTAACTCCAACCAATCATCTTGGAGATGGCTGACATAGCATCTTAGATATTGTTCCAGCATCTGGTTGGTACGCTCAGTCTGACCATTTGTCTGGGGATGGTAAGTGGAAGAGAGACAGACATTAATGTTGAGTGCAGGGCAAAACCCCTTCCAGAATCTTGAAGTGAACTGTACTCCACGGTCAGAGATGATCTCATCCGGGACCCCATGCTGCCGGAAGACATTCTGAATAACCAAGTTCACTGTATCCTTAGCTGAGGGGAGGCCGGTGCATGGAACAAAATGAGCGGCTTTAGTCAGGCGATCAATTACCACCATGATCGTATTCATGCCCCCCGATGTGGGCAGCTCCACAATAAAGTCCATTGATATAGACCCCCAAGGGGGGGACAGAACAGGTAATGGTTGCAGGAGACCCGTAGGTGCCACACGAGGAGTCTTGTAATGAGCACATACCTCGCAAGAGAGAACATAGTCCTTAGTATCCTTCAGGCAAGTTGGCCACCAGAAGAATCAGCTCAGGAACTCTTGTGTCTTCTGTACCCCCCTTTGACCAGCCAACTTGGAGTCATGTACCAACTTGAGGATCTGCAGACGGACGACCTCAGGGACGTAGATACGTCGATCTCTGAACCACATGCCACCCTTAAAGACAAGATTAATATCCACAGGTGGATTGGCCAGAAATACATCACCGTCATAAGCCTCCCTGCACTCCTTTCACAAGTCCTGATCGTGGATAACTCCGATGAAATTGGCATCAGATAGAATGGTCTTGGACGGGGCTCCAGGTACGGAATCCGCAGCATGGATTCAGGATAAAGCATCAGCCTTCCCATTACGAGAACCTGGATGGTACGAGATAACAAAGTTAAATTGATTTAAAAATAAGTTCCAATGAGCCTGACGAGGAGAAAGACATCTAGCGGATCTAAGGAACTCTAAATTGCGATGGTCAGTTAGCACTATGATCTGTTGTGCAGCTCCTTGCAGATGATGCCTCCATTCTTTGAAAGCCGCAATAATAGCCAGCAATTCCTTGTCTCCCACGTCGTAATTCTTCTCTGCTGAGGTTAGTCTACGGGAAAAGAAAGCACAAGGATGTAGCAGACCCTTCTCTCCAGTTCTTTGGGAGAGAATAGCCCCCAAAGCATTATCAGAAGCGTCCACCTCCACAATGAAAGAAAGTGTTGGATCTGGGTGCATCAACAGCGGTGCTGAGGTGAAACAGATCTTAAGCCGATCAAAAGCTTCTTGAGCCTGTGATGACCACTTAAAGGGCTTTTCCTTCTTTGTCAAGGAAGTAATGGGACGGACAATATCAGAAAAATTTCGAATGAAGCGTCTGTAGAAATTTGCAAAACCAATAAAACGTTGGACCTCCTTAACGTTCTTGGGTACCGGCCAGTCAAGGATAGCCTGAATCTTACCAGATTCCATGTTCAGCCCCTGAGGAGAGATGATATATCCTAAGAACTGTATCTCAGAACGATGGAACTCGCATTTCTCCGGCTTAATATACAAATGGTTCTCTTTCAGACGTCTTAAAACAGTTTTGACATGTTCTTCATGTTCCTGTAGAGAGTCAGAAAAGATTATTATATCGTCCAAATAGATCACCACAAACTGGTCCAACAAATCTCTGAAAATGTCATTAGCAAGGTGTTGAAACGTTGCAGGGGCGTTACAAAGCCCGAAGGGCATCACAAGATATTCAAAGTACCGGCATCTGAATACTGTCTTCCACTCATCCCCTGGACGAATACGCACCAAATTATAAGCCCCATGAAGATCCAGTTTAGAGAACACCTTTAAGGCTTGAAGCTCAGGTGCCGCCAAAGGGTATACGTTACCAAAAGGAATAGCTGCTCCAGGAAGCAGCTCAATGGGACAGTCATAATGCCTGTGTGGAGGAAGCTGATCTGCATTCTTCTTGTCACAGATGTCAGAGAACTCTTTATATGCTGAAGGTAAAGTAAATACCTGTACATGTGGTTCCGTAGCCATGGACTCAGGGACAGCTTCTGTTAACGCTGAGTTGCTCCTTGTTGGGAAGATAATCTCCTTGGTCTCCCAGTTGATAATTGGGTTCTGAGAACACAACCAAGGAATGCCTAAAATCACAGGAAAATGAGAAGAAATTAGCAAGAAAGAAAGTTGCTCCTGATGATTAGGCTCCAACAAAATTTCAAGGGGTACGGTCTCCTGATCCACAGGCCCAGAGATTAAAGGTGACCCATCCACTGTTTCCATGGTAATTGGAGAGGCTCTTTGCTGAATTTCAATACCATGTTCCTTGGCAAATGCGATATCCATGAAATTTCCACCTGCACCAGAGTCAATCAAAGCTGCACTGGAAATCCACTGTCCTGTACACAGGATCTTATTAGGGGGAGCACAGTGAGAGTTCTTCTCCTTCAGCTCCTTGGAGGGTGAAGTCATAGAAAGTGAATGGAATACAGCGTTTAAAGGCAGGCTACATTCAGAGATGTCAGATTCATCATCATAGTTGTCATATTCTCCTACCGCTGCTAGTACCTTGTTAGGCTGCTTGGGACACTTGGGACAGTTAATTAAAAGTGGTCAGACTGACCGCAGTAGAAACATAGACTTTCACGAAGGCGATGCTCCCGGCGCTCATAATCTTGCGCCTCTGAACGGAATCAATTTGCATGGGCACCTCCTCCACCTCCCGAGAGGTTTTACCTGCAGGCTCTTTGGAAGGAAGGCAAAAGTTAGAAATACTGTTATATGCAGCAAACTTCTCCTGCCTACGCTCAGTAAGGCGAATGTCTATGCGCACACAATGCTGTATAAATGTCTCTAGCTCTTGTGGTGACTCAGAGTGAGCTAGTTCATCTTTTACAATACTAGACAGACACCTTTTAAAAATAGGCAATTGTGCATAACTGTCCCAATTGGTATCTACCGCTAATCTCCTGAATTCAGTAGCATACTCAATAACAGAACGTTTAGCCTGGCGTAAAGACAATAAAGCAGATTTAGTGGTTGCACAGCGATTAAGATCATCATCATCAAACATTAATGCCATAGCGGCCAAGAAATCATCCAAGTTATTTAACCGTGGGTCACGAGACTTAATCATCGGATTCGCCCAGGCGAGCGCTCGTGAAGTCAGCAGCATTATTACACACAATACTTTGGATCTATCCGTAGGAAATCGGTCAGCATGCACATCAAAATATAGCATACATTGATTCACAAAGCCACAAAATTTGTTGCGATCATTAAATCTGAATGGGGGCAACTTAGGTGGGCTAGCTGGCGGTGGTTGCCCAGAGGGTAAAGTCGCTTGTGCAGCTATTTGCGTGCTTATGTCCTTAAAAGCCCATCTATACTGGGACTCTATGCCAGCAAGTTTGTTTTCCTGGGCTGCCATGCGGGTGCTTAAGTCCTGCAAAGTTTGTCCAAACACTTGTTGATTGTGTTCAATGCTTCCAAACTTCTTTTGCAGACCTTCCACATCTTTCTGCAGTGATCTAATTATGGAAAACACCTGCTCTAATCTGCTTTCTGCAGCCATTGTTCCAGCAGTCTCCTCTTTTCTGGCTAGAGTATCCTGTAATAATTATAGGGGTAACTCAGGAGACTCTTTGCATGGAACAAGACAACTACAGGACACAGTTTTATCAGTGGTAAAGTCTATATTATCACACGGTGATTCAAACAGGTGCAGAGAGAAACTCAAGTCCACAACACTTGGTGTAAATATTAAACGCAGCTTAACAGTCTATAGGGAACTTCAGAGGAAAATGCAATCACGCAGAAAGTCTATGAAGCACAATTATTCTTGAGGATACTTGACACAAATAAGTCCTTGTTTTAGTCCAAACACAAATAGCTATGCTTATAAGGCAGTTTAAATAATATCTTAGCACAACCAGGGAGGCCTGGGTAATAGTCTCAGGTTTTTGCAGAGAAGCAACAGCTTACATGTCCAGCAAATGCAGATGGAGAAAACACAAGCAGTAGATGAAGGAGGATTACTGGAAACTGGTGTATGCAGCAGGAACTAGCAGGATTACCATATAGGTTCACAGGAGCAGGTATATAGCCAGGGAGTCACCATGGGTCAGGAGCTGGATGCAAGGCAGAATACTCTAGCACAGACTGAAGGCTGGGGTGGAGTTTTATAGCAGGAAGACACAGTGCACATGAGACCAAAGATGCCATCTTGGAAAAGGGCAGTAATGCACAAAAGGTAATAAAAATGTTCAGAGTCCTGACAGTCCGCCTCGCTCAGGCATCGCCCCAGAAACAGAGGATGCAACCTTTTTAGTTCTGGACCCGGCATGCAGGAACCTGCGATCTGGTCCACCTCCTTACACTTGCAATTGGTAACTTAAACTTTCCCACCTTATTTAACTTTTTTATAATATCTATACACTATTATTATTATTTATTATTATAGCGCCATTTATTCCATGGCGCTTTACATGTAAGGAGGGGTATACATAATAAAAACAAGTACAATAATCTTGAACAATACAAGTCACGACTGGTACAGGATGAGAGAAGACCCTGCCCGCGAGGGCTCACAGTCTACAAGGGATGGGTGAGGATACAGTAGGTGAGGATAGAGCAGGTCGTGCAGTGGTTTGGTCGATCGGTGGTTACTGCAGGTTGTAGGATTGCCAGAAGAGGTAGGTTTTCAGGTTCTTTTTGAAGGTTTCGATGGTAGATGAGAGTCTAATATGTTGTGGTAGAGAGTTCCAGGTAGGTGTGATGCGCGAGAGAAATCTTGTATGCGATTGTGGGAAGAGAAGATAAGAGGGGAGTAGAGAAAGAGATCTTGTGAGGATCGGAGGTTGCGTGCAGGAAAGTACCGGGAGACAAGGTCACAGATGTATGGAGGAGACAGGTTGTGGATGGCTTTGTATGTCATGGTTAGGCTTTTGTACTGGAGTCTCTGGGTAATGGGGAGCCAGTAAAGGGATTGACAGAGGGGAGAGGCCAGGGAATAGCGGGGGGACAGGTGGATTAGTCGGGCAGCAGAGTTTAGAATAGATTGGAGGGGTGTGAGAGTGTTAGAGGGGAGGCCACAGAGCAGCAGGTTACAGTAGTTGAGGTGGGAGGTGATGAGGGAATGGACTAGGGTTTTTGCAGATTCTTGTTTGAGGAATGTATGGATCCGTGAAATATTTTGGAGTTGAAGACGGCAGGAAGTGGAAAGGGCTTGGATATGCGGTTTGAAGGAGAGGTCAGTGTCAAGGATTACTCCGAGACAGCAAGCTTGTGGGACTGGGGAGAGTGGGCAGCCGTTTACTGTAATGGATAGGTTCATTGGGGGGGTCACATGAGATGGGGGAAAGACGATGAATTCGGTTTTGTCCATGTTAAGATTTAGAAATCTAGCAGAGAAGAAGGATGAAATAGCAGATAGACATTGAGGGATTCTGGTTAGTAGGGTGGTGATATCTGGTCCAGAGATGTAGATCTGTGTGTCATCAGCATAGAGATGATACTGAAAACCGTGAGATTCTATGAGCTGTCCCAGGCCAAAAGTGTAAATGGAGAAGAGCAGGGGCCCTAGAACTGAGCCTTGCGGGACTCCGACAGATAGGTGGCGAGGTGAGGAGGTGGTGTGTGAGTGGGAGGCGCTGAATGTCCGGTCAGTTAGGCATGACTAGATCAGGATAGGGCCAAGTCTGTGATGCCAAGGGATAAGAGGGTCCGCAGCAACAGGGAATGGTCCACTGTGTCAAAGGCAGAGGACAGGTCCAGGAGGGGAGAATAGAGTAGTGTCGCTTGCTCTTGGCGGTTAATAGATCATTGGTGACCTTAGTTAGGGCAGTTTCAGTAGAGTGGTGTGACCGGAAGCCTGATTGTAAGCGGTCGAAGAAGGAGCAGGAAGATAGATGGGAGGACAGTTCAAGATGGACGTGTTGATCCAGTAGTTTTGAGGCATAGGGGAGAAGTGATATAGGGCAATAGCTCGATACAGAGGATTGGTCAAGAGAGGGCTTTTTGAGGATATGTGTGATTGAGGCATGTTTAAAGCTTGAGGGGAAAACACCAGTTGTTAGTGATAGGTTGAAGAGATTGGTTAGGGTTGGGATGAAGACTGTGGCAAGGTTTGGGATGAAGTGGGAAGGGATTGGGTCAAGTGCACAGGTGGTAAGATGCGATCTTGAGAGTAGAGTGGAGAGTCGATCTTCTGTAATGGTGGAGAAGTTGGTTTTGGAGGTGAAGGGCTGGGTAGTTGGGAGGAAGGGCTCTGGGGGTTGTTGACTAAAACTGTCTCTGATGTTCTCAATCTTCTGCTTGAAAAATGAGGCAAAGTCTTCCACTGAGATGAGTGGGGAGGGTGGAGGTGCTGGGGATGGAGGAGAGAGTTGAAGGTGTTGAATAACTGTTTAGGGTTGTGTGAGACATGAGAAGTATGTTTATTTTGCTGTGGCAAGTGTGGTCTTGAAAGTAGTGAGGGACTGTTTGAATGTGATTAAATGCTCGTTGGAGTGGGATATTTTCCATCTCCACTCAGCAGCCCTGGAAGCTCGCCTCAGTTTTTTGGTCAGGCTGGTGTGCCAGGGCTGTCTGTTGATTTTGTGAGCTTTGGTATGTGTGAGAGGGGCAAGAGATTCCAAAGCTACAGCTATTGTGGTGTTATATAGAGCGGCAGCGTCATCCGCATTGTGTAGGGAACTTATGTCTGTGAGGAGGAGGAGGGATTCAGAGAGTGAGTGTAGATCGAGGTGTTTAAGATTTCTGCGAGGGTGTGCAAGTTTGTGGGGTGGGGATTGTAAACAAGGAGTGGAGACGGAAGAGAATGTGAGTAGATTGTGGTCAGAAAGAGGAAGAGGTGAGTTAGGTTAGATAGGGAGCAGAGGCGGGTGAAGATGAGGTCCAGTGTGTGACCATCTTTGTGAGTGGCTGCAGAAGACCATTGAGTGAGGCTGAAGGAGGAAGTGAGAGATAGAAGTTTAGTGGCAGCTGAGACGGAAGTGTCAATGAGTATGTTGAAGTCACCCATGATGATAGTGGGGATGTCCGCAGAAAGTAAATGAAGTATCCAGGTGGTGAAGTGGTCAAGGAAGCTGGTGGCTGGCCCTGGGGGGGCGGTAAATGACAGCCAGTTGGAGGTTAGAGGGGGAGTAGATGCGCATAGAGTGCACCTCAAAGGAGGGGAGGGTAACAGAGGGTGGCAGTGGGATTGGGGTGAAGAAGCAGTTATCTGACATGAGAAAACCAACTCCTCCACCATGCTTACTGCTGGGGCAGGGTGTATGAGAAAGGTGGAAGCCACCATACAAAAGTGCAGCAGGAGAGGCTGTGTCAGAAGGGGTGAGCCAGGTTTCGGTGATGGCGAGGAAGGAAAGTTTGTGAGTAATAAAAAGATCATGGATGTAGGAAAGCTTGTTGCAGAAAGAGCAAGCGTTCCATAGAGCTCCTGTTAGTGGGACTGAGGAAGTGGGGGCTGGGCGAATGGGTATAAGGTTAGAGAGGTTACGGAAATCTGTGATAGAGCGTGGATGGGAGGAAGAACTGACTGTGGGGATGTAGTGAGGAGGACCAGGATTTGGAGAGATATCACCAGCAGTGAGAAGGAGAGAAAGTGTTAGCAGGTGGGAGCAGGAGAGGGCATGAGACTGTCTGTGCTTTGAGACAGAGGATTGTATGTTGAGGAACAGTTCTGAGGAGGAGGTGAGATGGATGGGGAGGATTGAAGAAGAGATGAACAGTTCCTTACTAGGTTTCAGGATTAGGGGAGGTAGCAGAAAGTGAAGGGTTATAGGGGTGAAAGTGAATACAAACAGAAACATTGTTTAAAGTGACTGGCCAGTTACCTTCAGCTCCTTTCTGGTTCAATTCTGGTTTTAATTCTATATAATCTTCACACTTCTAAGACACACTTCTAGGAATCACACTGCAGACTAACGTCATTGCAGACTTATGCTATGCAATATATGTAGAACTAAGTGCATTCAGGTGTGAAGCAGAGAGGAGTGGTCTCTGTTCATCTTGGTCAGAGAATTAAGAGTGGACCGGATGCATACAATCAAGCCAAAGTAAACAAGGTCATAAATAACACTGGGGTAAGCTGAAAGACATACCATGTGAATGCTAGGAGCAGAGGAAAGTCTGTGTGGAAAGTTGGGTGATGTGCTATATGCACTTCATAGACAGACAAAGCAGAAGAGCAGGCTGGAGAGCTGGGTGCATGAACATACCATGTGAATGCTAGGAGCAGAGGAAAGTCTGTGTGGAAAGTTGGGTGATGTGCTATATGCACTTCATAGACAGACAAGGCAGGAGAGCAGGCTGGAGAGCTGGGTTCATGAACATACCTGTAGGAAGAATAGACAGGCTGGTTAGAGTGCGATGGTGGCAGATAGCAGGGCACAGTCTGTATACATCCTTCTGGTTTTAATTCTATATAATCTTCACACTTCTATATAATCTATATAATCTTCACACTTCTAGGACACACTTATAGGAATCACACTGCAGACATAAGGTTTATAAATGATCTTTTATATTTACGTCCACTGGGAATTACTATGTAAAATTTAATATTGTTGTATGGACTTTACACTGGCCACACGGCCATGTTGGGGAGTTTTACTGTTGTTACTTGATTATACCTACTCCCAATACGTTTTTCAGTGATTTCCCTGTGTAGAACGTTTTCATCCTCTCGTGTTCCTTTCATTATTTTTCATGTGGTTTCTATTCTATGTGTTTAATAAAATTATATTTTTTTGTATAATTTTTGTCTATTTACTTTTTTGAGTAGGTATGTAGTAAAACAGGTATGCAAAAACAAACACCTACAATTAAATGTTTACATTTTTTGCAAGAAAAAATGTGGTCCATTTTTCAAAAAAACTTAACCCATTCCAAAAATTTATGTAATAAGAAATGCTAGACAGGTACACTTAAAAAAGCTACAACAGGGTGTTGCATTGTTGTGGAGTGTACAGATGTAACATTTTTACTAAAAAAAAACTTCAAAAAATTGTTTGCTACACGCACATTTTGTAAGGTTGACAGTTGTAATTAAATATTTGAATTTTGGGGAATTTTCATTTATATTTAAAAAGAATAAAAATTATTATTTCCCCCTGCACATTATCTACTGTACAAGAAAACAAAACCACAGTACAGTGGCTTTTGTCAAGCAAACTCACTGTTTGACACTGATTTAAGATTTATTTTTTCTGTAAAAAATATTGTGTTGTCATGCGCCTCTTTTTTAGTGCATTAAAAATGAAGACAAAATGTAAAATTGTAATTCCATGCAGCAGAAAAGTTGCAAGACTCATCATGTCACTGATCAATCCCATGGAGTCGAATACTTCTGATGCAAGCCCCTCCCCTATCTGTCGCTCTTTCCCTATCAATGGAATCTACATCTACTATTCTCATCTTCTTGGTATCATGCTTCCTTTCTTTAACATAACAAATCTGGGTTTTTGCTTGGTGCAAATTTCTTGTATAAAATCACATTTTGAAACAACCATTACATTGAAATAGTGTGCAGTATAATATAATTATATTATACACCATTGCAAATGCATGCAATCACCTCATCTTCCTAATTATCATTTGCTGTGTTAGCAACTATCCTTGATAATTAAATTAGCTACTGACAGTAGAGGAAAAAACAATCAAAGCAAAATCATTTTAGAAAGGTAATTTCAACAACAGTCATTTCATGGCTTAATTTTGTCTTTTTTCTATATAAGCTGGGTGAACCAATTAAAATAATTTCAAGGGCAAAAACTAATACTAAATGCAAATATAAATCCCCGTCTTGGCTCAGAACCAATGTATTATCCCCCATTGAAATGTCATTGGGAATGAAAGCAGTGACTGAAATACAGCCTGTGGAAAAGCTGTACATCAGCAGAAGTTCATTCTATATAGTTTATTACACTTCAATTTCATTTAACTCTTATAATGTGCTGTAATGCAATCATACACCGGCTTCTTTTATCAGTTAATGGAGCATCATTCAACAACTGAGAAAGATCGCCTCTCTCCCATACAAAGATGAAGCTCTGGCAGTTTGTGATTTGCTGCAGAGTAGAAAACAAATCAGTTTTTGCAGAGCAACATAGCTTCCTACAGCGATTTTCCATTTTGGGGGACAGACACAACATCTGATATCCTTCATGCATGTCTGTAACATTTGCTTTAAAGAGTTTAAAAGGAAAATTCTACCAAGCCCCATCTGTATGTGAATGGTAAGATGCAAGGAAGAAAAATGTTCATAAAACTTTCAGATGAGTTTTTGCTATAGGGCTCACAACCATCACTGTAATAAAAAAGGTCCGATATCGGTCCAGAAAAGTGGGACAAATGTCATGCAAGTGTCATTCTATTTTTGCTGTGAGTTCAATGTGATTTTTATCAACTAGCATCCGAATGACATCCAATTTACATGCTAATGCAATCTGATTGCAATGCGATTTTAGCATTAGCTTTTACATAGAGTAATTCTTTTGGCCGGGGCCACACTTGCGAGTTCAATGCGATAAACTCACACGAGTCTCTGACATTACTTCCAAGCACTGCAGCCAGCACTCGGGACAGGAGTTTGCAGCTGCATGTATTTCTATGCAGCTGTGCCCTCCAGTACGAACCGCCGGCGGAAGTGCCAGGAATTGATGCGAGAAACTCGTGCAAATTTCTCGCATTGAACTCGCAAGTGTGACCCCGGCCTTTATGTAATTTTCACAGTTTCCAAAGGAAATATTCTTAAATATATAGATTAGATAGATAGATAGATAGATAGATAGATAGATAGATAGATACAGAAAGATAGAACGATATCAATATGTGAGTGAGATATATAATGAGTGCTTAGCGAGTATATCTTACCGTACAGTATTTTATTAATAAGTAGTGATGAGCGAATACATTCTGCACTTTTCGTTACTCGCACGAAAGTACATGGAGCGCCCCCACAGTCTCAGGGCCGAGGGGTACCCGGTACCGGGCCTCTCTGTCTCGGTTCTGGGATTGTCACAGTGGCTAGACCCGGTCCGTGACCCTGCTAAGGGGCGTCCAGTGAAAGTTGAGAGAGATGATGTGTGGTGCAGGGTGCGATGAATAACGAGGACACAGGGTTGCAGTCTCTTTACCTCTTTACTGAAGGCTTCAGGATCCTCAGTCCAGAGTACGGTTAACAGGGCTGTCTGAGACCGGCCGGTCCGATGGCACCTCCAGAGTTCCCTTTGCAGGTGGAAATCTGTGCCTTCCTTCTAGCGCTTGTGTGTTGTAGTCCTTCCCTGCTGAGCACCACGGGATAGTCCTCACAACTGTTGTGTCTGTTTCTGATGTTCCCTCACAACTGATTCTGATGTTCTTCTCCGTCCCCCAGATGATAGGGCTAGGACGCACCCATATGACGGGTAGGCCTGGAGTTCTTCCAGGACCCTAGTGTCGCCCCTCTCCCACTGTTGCCCCCTATGTCTGCTTAGGTGATTTAGGTGAGACAGCCCGCCTATAACTGACTGTCCTGCCGTTGGTTTGAAGTAAGGCTTGGAGCCAGTACTTCCTCGGCGTTTCCGGCCACCGGCTACGCGCCTCAGTAGGATGTTGCCTCAATCTTACAGCACGACTCCTACTGGTGTTTTCTCCTTGTTGCGTTGATCTCGTTTCTCACTCTTCACAATAGACCTCGCTTCTTGTCCTTTCTTGGGGTACCGCCGCAATGAAGTGCAGGCGCGGTCCCGTAACGTTCTTTCTGTTCGCTAGGCCTCTGTCAGGATCCCACCCCTGACAGGGACCCCCCTGAATCTTCCCCTGCAACACCCTCTGCCACAGGGTGTTGCCTGGTTCCAACCCAGTCAGCTTTCTGTCTAACTTCCTATCTAACCCCCAGTTTTACCAGACTGTGAGGAGTGGCCTAATACATAGCACCCTTAGCTCCCCCTGGAGGCCAGACTGTGAAGTGTATTGGTGTCTGTGATACCTGGTCAGGTGAACTCCTTCAGTGCCATCAGACGTACCATAGCCCCCCTTAGTGGCGGAGCAACAGTACTGCAATGACCAGGACTCTGGGGCGCTGCATACACTATTTGGGCTATTCGTTACTCGGCAAGTAATTTGCTATTCGCCTCGGAATATTCCAGTGACAGGCCAGCATATTTGGCGCTTTATTTGCAGCCAATAAACATGCTAGGCTTGCTTGCTGATCACAGTAATGCCGGCGCCATCTTTGGTGTGGCATTACTGTGATTGGGTGGCCTTACAGCATCATAGGGGATATTTAATTCCTGCCAACACCATATTGCGCACATTGCAGCCGGAAACAGTGTAGTGAGAGCATGGTGTGAGCCAGTGGTGTAACTACAAAGTTATGGGCCCCGGTGCGAACTTCCAAATGGGCCCCCCCCCTGCAACCCTGCCATACAATTCAATGTAACCCCCATAGAATACAATGCAGCCCCCCTGATAGTATAATGCAGCCCCTCCATACAAGGGCAGTGAGAAACACACAAGCAAATGGTGACGAGGGGGCAGGGGAGAGGGCACCAGGGGGTTAGGGGAGACAGGCACAAGGGTAACATAGGGGGGCTAGGGAGCAAGGAAGACAGGCACAAGGGGACACATTGGGGCTAGGAGGCAGGGGAGAAGGTTACAAGGGGACTAGTGGGCAAGGGAGACTGATACAAGGGGACAAGGGAGACTGACACAAGGGGACTAGTGGGCAGGGGAGCCTTACACAAGGGGCACACCGGACAATTGGGCAAGGGAGACTGACACAAGGGGCACACGGGGACTAGTGGACAAGGGAGACTGGCACAAGGGGACACAGGGACTTGTGGGCAAGGGAGACTGACACAAGGGGACACACGGGGACTAGTGGGCAAGGGAGACTGATACAAGGGGACTAGTGGGCAATGGAGACTGACACAAGGGGACACATGGGGACAAGGGACAAGCACAAGGGGACAAGGGAGACAGGCACAAGGTGACACACAGGGACTAGTGGGCAAGAGAGACTGACACAAGGGGACACACAGGGAGAAGGGATACAAGCACAAGGGGACACACAGGGACAAGTGGGAAAGGGAGACTGACACACAGGGACTAGTGGGCAAGGGAGACTGACACAAGCACAAGGGGACAAAGGAGACTGACACAAGCACAAGGGGACAAAGGAGACAGGCACATGGGGACACACAGGGACTAATGGGCAAGGGAGACTGGCACACGGGGACAAGGGACACAAGCATAAGGGGACAAGGGAGACAGGCTCAAGGGGACACACGGGCCCCTGACCTGCCAGAGCCGCTTGCAGCGGCGACCGCTGCGACCGTGGTAGTTATGCCCCTGTCTCACACACACACACACTACAGATATCACACACACACTACAGATATCACACACACACACACTACAGATATCACACACACACACTACAGATATCACACACACACTACAGATATCACACACACATACTACAGATATCACACACACTACAGATATCACACACACACAACAGATATCACACACACACACTACAGATATCACACACACTACAGATATCACACACACACTACAGATATCACACACACACACTACAGATATCACACATATATAAATGTAACCATAAGCCGCACAATACACTTGTCGCTGAGGGAAAAGAACCCTCCCTGGACACTTCAAATAGGTCCAATGTACAGGACAACTCCAGATAAATATAGTACAGAGAACAAGGAGTAAATAAGTCCAAATCATTATTTTAAAACCAGAATTTAACCTTTATTAAACCATTAACAAATTCACATCAAGTTTATCATTTAACATATCAAATGCATAATATCGCAAAGGATTTAGAAGGGAGATCTGAAGGTAGCCGGGTCAGGTGCACACTGCAAAGTACATCCCATATAAGGGCATGGGTGCAATTAATACAAGCAAGGTATAAGTGAGCTGGGACGCTATACTAATCTATGTATAATATACAATAACCACAACTCCTATCAAGCGCTAAGTCCACAGCCCATCCTCACAGCATATGCATATGCATAATGTAAATTGCACACTTACCCATTATAACATGTATAGGGGAGCAGTCTGCCCTTCACCCGGCGGCCCTGATATCACACATACACACACACACATACTACAGATATCACACACACACACTATAGATATCACACACACATACTACAGATATCACACACACACATACTACAGATATCACACACACTACAGATATCACACACACTACAGATATCACACACACACACTACAAATATCACACACACTACAGATATCACACACACACTACAGATATCACACACACACATACTACAGATATCACACACACACACACATACTACAGATATCACACACACTACAGATATCACACACACACACACACACTACAGATATCACACACACACACATACTACAGATATCACACACACATACTACAGATATCACACACACACTATAGATATCACACACACACTACAGATATCACACACACACATACTACAGATATCACACACACACTATAGATATCACACACACACATACTACAGATATCACACACACTACAGATATCACACACACATACTACAGATATCACACACACACACACACACACACACACATACTACAGATAACACACACATACACACGATACCAGTTCATATACACAACTCACAATCTCCTCTCTGGTACAGGGGTGGCTGATGTAAACCGGCTGCAGCTCCTCAGCTTCTCCTGACTAAAGCGGCTCTGTCCCGCACCTCCCTCTGCTCTCGCCTTCTGTCCCGGGGCTGCAGAGTGCAGAGCAGGAGAAGCTTTCTCACCTTGATGACTGGAGCTGCTTCCTGTCTCTCACGTGCCCGGGCTGCCCCCTCCCCCTAGATACGCCTCAGACTGCTGCCGTGCAGGAGGAATCTCCTGCACTGCAACATGGTGTTGGGTGCCTCTGACCTGCCGGGCCCCTGACCCGCCGGGCCCGGTCGCACTGGCGACCGCTGCGACCGCGGTAATTACGCCCCTGGTGTGAACGTAGAGAGAGTGAAATCAGCATATAGGGAGAGTTTGTGATTCCAAAAAGCTCTTTTAAGACTTAATGAGGGTGAAGATTAGTTCTTTGTTAGGTGGAGATATGGTAGGGAGAGATTTAATATGAGGGAGCTTGAAAGTCAGGCACCTGGGTGTTATCATCTTTGCTAGTACATGCTGCAGATCTCTGCTAGTTTGTGTTGTGTTGTATAGTTTAGGATCAGACTGTGGTATTAGGGATAGGCAGAGTTTCATCTACTACCATAATATACAAAGCAGCTTTTTTTTAGAACCAAATAATATTAGTTAGTACAAGCATATACTAAACCAATTTTTTGGAGCTACATAATATTCCTGCATACCAGCAAATAATTTTTTTTTTCTTTACAGCTAAATAATATTTGTCAGTGCCAGAATATAGTAACACTAGATGGTGGCCCGATTCTAACTCATCGGGTATTCTAGAATATGTATGTAGATTATTTATGAAGATTTCAGAATAATGCAATGAATACACAGGATTTTATGGGTAAAATACATTTATTATCATTAAATTTTATTGCTCATAGAACTTAATACAATTGAATGAAATTATGAAACAGATCATCAAAATACATAAACCATTACATGAATATCTAACTGTATTTAAATAAATCATCGAACAAAAGAAGTACATCGACACTATAATATATTTGTTAACATTATCAACTAGTGTTGAGTAGGGTTGAGCGACTTTCATTTTTTTAAGATCGAGTAGGGTTTTGGGAAACCCGATTTTGTCCAGAGTCGAGTCGAGTGCAGTCGGCCGATTATCGCTAAAAGTCGGGGATCGACCGAAACACGAAACCCAATGCAAGTCAATGGGGAAGCATAGTCGGCAGTGAGTGGAGGCCAGGAAAACACCTACAGTGCCCATTTTAATGCCAAAAACATCCATTCTTGTTTCTGAAGCTTGCCAATCTTAATTAACTGTATAATAATAGTTGGGCATAGGGAATTGGGGGAAAGTTGTGGGGGGAGTAGGGCTGGCTCAAGTTTTTCGTGGGCCCAGGAAATGCGGACTACGTCACGGCGGTGTTGCAGGGAAAGGTAAGTATTTAAAAGTTGCAAGTGCTGTGATCCTGAGCAAGCAGGGGGGGGCCCACTCGTTCGCATTGCCACTGGCACAGGGCCCCTCAAAGTACGGCGGTGTGTTTGCATGGCGGGGGCGCCTCCCACCAGCAGCGACACTTTTGCGTACTCTGAGGGGCCCTGTGCCAGTGACGTCGCCAACGAGTATGCCCCCCCACCTGATGAAGGAACCTGCACTTTCATCTGCACCTTCCTCTTTGTCCCTGTGTAAGGTGGTATAACATGCGGGAAGGGGAACCTTACTTTCAGCAGGGACAGATTCTGGCTGTGTAGAGTACAAGGGGAATGTAGTGGTCTAGGTCAATGTACCAGCAGACTCATTTAGCAGTGGCTGGGCAATGGGCAGGATGAGGAGGAAACAGATATAGGGCCAAAGAATAAAGTAGGCTACATGCAGTTCAAAATTGGTAACAGGACTAAACAGGCGGCATTGCTTTGTTCAGTGGAGTAGCAAACCCAAGAGCAGCAGACACTGTTTCAAGGGCCTAACCACACTAGTAGGCCAAATGCAGTTTAATATCTGATAGTATAGGGCGAAAGCCAGAATGTGGAAGTTCAGCTTTGTTCAGTTGAGGACAACACCAGGGAGGGGCAGACACCTTTAGTAGGCCGGAAAAGCCTATTGCATTTTTTAAAATGGTAATTTGGAGCAGAAGGTTGAAGCTCAGCTTTATTTAGTTGAGGGCAACACCAGGCAGGGGCACACAGACAGACACCTTTAGTAGGCTGGAAAAGCCTATTGCATTTTTCAAAATGGTAATTTGGAGCAGAAGGTTGAAGCTCAGCTTTATTTAGTTGAGGACAACACCAGGCAGGGGCACACAGACAGACACCTTTAGTAGGCCGGAAAAGCCTATTGCATTTTTCAAAATGGTAATTTGGAGCAGAAGGTTGAAGCTCAGCTTTATTTAGTTGAGGGCAACACCAGGCAGGGGCACACAGACAGACACCTTTAGTAGGCCGGAAAAGCCTATTGCATTTTTTAAAATGGTAATTTGGAGCAGAAGGTTGAAGCTCAGCTTTATTTAGTTGAGGACAACACCAGGCAGGGGCACACAGACAGACACCTTTAGTAGGCCGGAAAAGCCTATTGCATTTTTCAAAATGGTAATTTGGAGCAGAAGGTTGAAGCTCAGCTTTATTTAGTTGAGGACAACACCAGGCAGGGGCACACAGACAGACACCTTTAGTAGGCCGGAAAAGCCTATTGCATTTTTCAAAATGGTAATTTGGAGCAGAAGGTTGAAGCTCAGCTTTATTTAGTTGAGGGCAACACCAGGCAGGGGCACACAGACAGACACCTTTAGTAGGCCGGAAAAGCCTATTGCATTTTTCAAAATGGTAATTTGGAGCAGAAGGTTGAAGCTCAGCTTTATTTAGTTGAGGGCAACACCAGGCAGGGGCACACAGACAGACACCTTTAGTAGGCTGGAAAAGCCTATTGCATTTTTCAAAATGGTAATTTGGAGCAGAAGGTTGAAGCTCAGCTTTATTTAGTTGAGGACAACACCAGGCAGGGGCACACAGACAGACACCTTTAGTAGGCCGGAAAAGCCTATTGCATTTTTCAAAATGGTAATTTGGAGCAGAAGGTTGAAGCTCAGCTTTATTTAGTTGAGGGCAACACCAGGCAGGGGCACACAGACAGACACCTTTAGTAGGCCGGAAAAGCCTATTGCATTTTTCAAAATGGTAATTTGGAGCAGAAGGTTGAAGCTCAGCTTTATTTAGTTGAGGGCAACACCAGGCAGGGGCACACAGACAGACACCTTTAGTAGGCCGGAAAAGCCTATTGCATTTTTCAAAATGGTAATTTGGAGCAGAAGGTTGAAGCTCAGCTTTATTTAGTTGAGGGCAACACCAGGCAGGGGCACACAGACAGACACCTTTAGTAGGCTGGAAAAGCCTATTGCATTTTTCAAAATGGTAATTTGGAGCAGAAGGTTGAAGCTCAGCTTTATTTAGTTGAGGACAACACCAGGCAGGGGCACACAGACAGACACCTTTAGTAGGCCGGAAAAGCCTATTGCATTTTTCAAAATGGTAATTTGGAGCAGAAGGTTGAAGCTCAGCTTTATTTAGTTGAGGGCAACACCAGGCAGGGGCACACAGACAGACACCTTTAGTAGGCCGGAAAAGCCTATTGCATTTTTCAAAATGGTAATTTGGAGCAGAAGGTTGAAGCTCAGCTTTATTTAGTTGAGGGCAACACCAGGGAGGGGCAGAAGCCGTTAGTAGGCCCTAACCACCATTTTTTTTTTTTAAAACCACTTAATGAGAGCCGGAAGGTTGAAGCTCAGCTTTATTTAGTTGAGGACAACACCAGGCAGGGGAACACAGACAGACACCTTTAGTAGGCCGGAAAAGCCTATTGCATTTTTCAAAATGGTAATTTGGAGCAGAAGGTTGAAGCTCAGCTTTATTTAGTTGAGGGCAACACCAGGCAGGGGCACACAGAGAGACACCTTTAGTAGGCCGGAAAAGCCTATTGCATTTTTCAAAATGGTAATTTGGAGCAGAAGGTTGAAGCTCAGCTTTATTTAGTTGAGGGCAACACCAGGGAGGGGCAGAAGCCGTTAGTAGGCCCTAACCACCATTTTTTTTTTTAAAACCACTTAATGAGAGCCGGAAGGTTGAAGCTCAGCTTTATTTAGTTGAGGACAACACCAGGGAGGGGCAGAAGCCGTTAGTAGGCCCTAACCACCATTTTTTTTTTTAAAACCACTTAATGAGAGCCGGAAGGTTGAAGCTCAGCTTTATTTAGTTGAGGACAACACCAGGGAGGGGCAGAAGCCGTTAGTAGGCCCTAACCACCATTTTTTTTTTTTAAAACCACTTAATGAGAGCCGGAAGGTTGAAGCTCAGCTTTATTTAGTTGAGGACAACACCAGGGAGGGGCAGAAGCCGTTAGTAGGCCCTAACCACCATTTTTTTTTTTTAAAACCACTTAATGAGAGCCGGAAGGTTGAAGCTCAGCTTTATTTAGTTGAGGACAACACCAGGGAGGGGCAGAAGCCGTTAGTAGGCCCTAACCACCATTTTTTTTTTTAAAACCACTTAATGAGAGCCGGAAGGTTGAAGCTCAGCTTTATTTAGTTGAGGACAACACCAGGCAGGGGCACACAGACAGACACCTTTAGTAGGCCGGAAAAGCCTATTGCATTTTTCAAAATGGTAATTTGGAGCAGAAGGTTGAAGCTCAGCTTTATTTAGTTGAGGGCAACACCAGGCAGGGGCACACAGACAGACACCTTTAGTAGGCCGGAAAAGCCTATTGCATTTTTTAAAATGGTAATTTGGAGCAGAAGGTTGAAGCTCAGCTTTATTTAGTTGAGGACAACACCAGGCAGGGGCACACAGACAGACACCTTTAGTAGGCCGGAAAAGCCTATTGCATTTTTCAAAATGGTAATTTGGAGCAGAAGGTTGAAGCTCAGCTTTATTTAGTTGAGGGCAACACCAGGGAGGGGCAGAAGCCGTTAGTAGGCCCTAACCAAAGTTGAAGGCCAAATGCAGTTTAATTTCTGATACTATAGGCCGAAAGCCAGAAGGTGGAAGCTCCGATTTAGACAGTGGAGGACAATTTGAATTAGGGACTGCAGACAGACTTAGTAGGCTGTCCCCTGTGGACCATGCATCCACCACATTAACCCATTGCGCCGTAATGGACACGTAATCTTCCGTGGCCATGCCTACAGGTCCATGCGTCTGTTGTCAGGTGCACCTTTGTACTCACAGATTGCCAGAGTGCATGGACAATGCGGTCTTCTACATGCTGGTGGAGGGTTGGGATGGCTTTTCTCGCAAAAGAAGTGTCGACTGGTTAGCTTGTAGCGTGGTACAGCGTAGTCCATCATGGCCTTATTAATAGTAAATAAAATATATAACTAGGCTCTATGAACTTTTAAATAGGTTCCAGGGGTACACGGGCAGCATTGGTGTGGTCAGTGGAGGAGTATTGCAAGTAGGGGCTGCAGACAGGCTATCAAAGGCCTAAAATAACAAACAGTAGGCAGTCATGGCAGTTTTACATCGGTTACATGGATACACAGGCAGGCACTCCAGGCAGCATTGTGGTCAGTGGAGGAGTATTGCAAGTAGGGGCCGCAGACAGGCTATCAAAGGCCTAAAATAACAAACAATAGGCTCATGGCAGTTTTACAGCGGTTACATGGATACACGGGCAGGCAACTTGGTGGTGGTGAGTGGAGGAGTATTTAAAGTAGGGACCGCAGACAGGCTATCAAAGGCCTAAAATAACAAACAATAGGCTTATGGCAGTTTTACAGCGGTTACATGGATACACGGGCAGGCAGCTTGGTGGTCAGTGGAGGAGTATTTAAAGTAGGGACCGCAGACAGGCTATCAAAGGCCTAACATAACAAACAATAGGCTCATGGCAGTTTTACAGCGGTTACATGGATACACGGGCAGGCAGCTTGGTGGTGGTGAGTGGAGGAGTATTTAAAGTAGGGACCGCAGACAGGCTATCAAAGGCCTAAAATAACAAACAATAGGCTCATGGCAGTTTTACAGCGGTTACATGGATACACGGGCAGGCAGCTTGGTGGTCAGTGGAGGAGTATTTAAAGTAGGGACCGCAGACAGGCTTCAAAGGCCTAACATAAGAAAATGGGCTGGCTGTAGGCACTTTATAATTGGTTCCAGGGGTACACGGGCAGCAGTGGTCTGGTCAGTGGAGGACTAGTGGAAGGAGGGACCGCAGACAGGCTTCAAAGGCCTAAAATAACAAACAATAGGCTCATGGCAGTTTTACAGCGGTTACATGGATACACGGGCAGGCAGCTTGGTGGTCAGTGGAGGAGTATTTAAAGTAGGGACCGCAGACAGGCTTCAAAGGCCTAACATAAGAAAATGGGCTGGCTGTAGGCACTTTATAATTGGTTCCAGGGGTACACGGGCAGCAGTGGTCTGGTCAGTGGAGGAGTATTGCAAGTAGGGGCTGCAGACAGGCTATCAAAGGCCTAAAATAACAAACAGTAGGCAGTCATGGCAGTTTTACATCGGTTACATGGATACACAGGCAGGCACTCCAGGCAGCATTGTGGTCAGTGGAGGAGTATTGCAAGTAGGGGCCGCAGACAGGCTATCAAAGGCCTAAAATAACAAACAATAGGCTCATGGCAGTTTTACAGCGGTTACATGGATACACGGGCAGGCAGCTTGGTGGTGGTGAGTGGAGGAGTATTTAAAGTAGGGACCGCAGACAGGCTATCAAAGGCCTAAAATAACAAACAATAGGCTTATGGCAGTTTTACAGCGGTTACATGGATACACGGGCAGGCAGCTTGGTGGTCAGTGGAGGAGTATTTAAAGTAGGGACCGCAGACAGGCTATCAAAGGCCTAACATAACAAACAATAGGCTCATGGCAGTTTTACAGCGGTTACATGGATACACGGGCAGGCAGCTTGGTGGTGGTGAGTGGAGGAGTATTTAAAGTAGGGACCGCAGACAGGCTATCAAAGGCCTAAAATAACAAACAATAGGCTCATGGCAGTTTTACAGCGGTTACATGGATACACGGGCAGGCAGCTTGGTGGTCAGTGGAGGAGTATTTAAAGTAGGGACCGCAGACAGGCTTCAAAGGCCTAACATAAGAAAATGGGCTGGCTGTAGGCACTTTATAATTGGTTCCAGGGGTACACGGGCAGCAGTGGTCTGGTCAGTGGAGGACTAGTGGAAGGAGGGACCGCAGACAGGCTTCAAAGGCCTAAAATAACAAACAATAGGCTCATGGCAGTTTTACAGCGGTTACATGGATACACGGGCAGGCAGCTTGGTGGTCAGTGGAGGAGTATTTAAAGTAGGGACCGCAGACAGGCTATCAAAGGCCTAACATAACAAACAATAGGCTCATGGCAGTTTTACAGCGGTTACATGGATACACGGGCAGGCAGCTTGGTGGTGGTGAGTGGAGGAGTATTTAAAGTAGGGACCGCAGACAGGCTATCAAAGGCCTAAAATAACAAACAATAGGCTCATGGCAGTTTTACAGCGGTTACATGGATACACGGGCAGGCAGCTTGGTGGTCAGTGGAGGAGTATTTAAAGTAGGGACCGCAGACAGGCTTCAAAGGCCTAACATAAGAAAATGGGCTGGCTGTAGGCACTTTATAATTGGTTCCAGGGGTACACGGGCAGCAGTGGTCTGGTCAGTGGAGGACTAGTGGAAGGAGGGACCGCAGACAGGCTTCAAAGGCCTAAAATAACAAACAATAGGCTCATGGCAGTTTTACAGCGGTTACATGGATACACGGGCAGGCAGCTTGGTGGTCAGTGGAGGAGTATTTAAAGTAGGGACCGCAGACAGGCTTCAAAGGCCTAACATAAGAAAATGGGCTGGCTGTAGGCACTTTATAATTGGTTCCAGGGGTACACGGGCAGCAGTGGTCTGGTCAGTGGAGGAGTATTGCAAGTAGGGGCTGCAGACAGGCTATCAAAGGCCTAAAATAACAAACAGTAGGCAGTCATGGCAGTTTTACATCGGTTACATGGATACACAGGCAGGCACTCCAGGCAGCATTGTGGTCAGTGGAGGAGTATTGCAAGTAGGGGCCGCAGACAGGCTATCAAAGGCCTAAAATAACAAACAATAGGCTCATGGCAGTTTTACAGAGGTTACATGGATACACGGGCAGGCAACTTGGTGGTGGTGAGTGGAGGAGTATTTAAAGTAGGGACCGCAGACAGGCTATCAAAGGCCTAAAATAACAAACAATAGGCTCATGGCAGTTTTACAGCGGTTACATGGATACACGGGCAGGCAGCTTGGTGGTGGTGAGTGGAGGAGTATTTAAAGTAGGGACCGCAGACAGGCTATCAAAGGCCTAAAATAACAAACAATAGGCTCATGGCAGTTTTACAGCGGTTACATGGATACACGGGCAGGCAGCTTGGTGGTCAGTGGAGGAGTATTTAAAGTAGGGACCGCAGACAGGCTTCAAAGGCCTAACATAAGAAAATGGGCTGGCTGTAGGCACTTTATAATTGGTTCCAGGGGTACACGGGCAGCAGTGGTCTGGTCAGTGGAGGAGTATTTAAAGTAGGGACCGCAGACAGGCTATCAAAGGCCTAACATAACAAACAATAGGCTCATGGCAGTTTTACAGCGGTTACATGGATACACGGGCAGGCAGCTTGGTGGTGGTGAGTGGAGGAGTATTTAAAGTAGGGACCGCAGACAGGCTATCAAAGGCCTAAAATAACAAACAATAGGCTCATGGCAGTTTTACAGCGGTTACATGGATACACGGGCAGGCAGCTTGGTGGTCAGTGGAGGAGTATTTAAAGTAGGGACCGCAGACAGGCTTCAAAGGCCTAACATAAGAAAATGGGCTGGCTGTAGGCACTTTATAATTGGTTCCAGGGGTACACGGGCAGCAGTGGTCTGGTCAGTGGAGGAGTATTTAAAGTAGGGACCGCAGACAGGCTATCAAAGGCCTAACATAACAAACAATAGGCTCATGGCAGCTTTACAGCGGTTACATGGATACACAGGCAGCTTGGTGGTGAGTGGAGGAGTAGTGCAAGGAGTGTCTGTCCCAGTACTCCCAAAATATAAATAGATGTTAATGTCTCGCAAAACAACCACAACAAAAAAAAAGGTGGCATACTTAGGTACAGGGGTGGGCTCATCTACTGAGTTTCTGACATAGTAATTTGGCAGTAACTATTTAATGGTGCCAATATAGGACACAGACACAGACTACTTTAAGTTGCATCATAGATGTCTACAAATTTGTATTGTCAGTGCCAGACATTGAATGATGTCAGCGAATAGACTAAAGATTGGTGGAGCTGTGCGACATAATTTTGCACGTGGTAGAGCACATTTTGAGCTGGGGTAGGGGGGAACTCTCTTGAGGCCGGCGGGACCGCCCCAGGGCCCCTCATGTTACAACGGTGTGTCTGACGTTGGGTGCGCACCACCACCGCCAGAGACACTACATTGTACTATGAGGGACCCAGTAGCAATGCCGTCAACCAAAAGCGAGCACACCCACCTCTTCAGACAAACAGCAGTCTCACGGGTGCTTGCGCCAAGTCGCGATACCACGGCCCCGTGTGGGGAGTTTTGCCATTTAGGGAGGTGTAAACATGTCGTATGCTGTACAATCAGCTGCAGCAAATTAGACATTAGAAAAGTAATTCACAGGCAAGAGCTTTTCATAGGAAAGCTAGGTGTCGGCCGGGCAAGGTGGGGCAAAAGATTTCGAAATCCAGTTGTGGTTCATTTTAATGAATGTTAGATCGTCAACATTTTGGGTAGCCAGACGAGTCCTTTTTTCGGTTAATATTGAACCTGCAGCACTGAATACTCTTTCTGATAGGACACTTGCTGCCGGGCAAGCAAGCTCCTGCAATGCATATTCTGCCAATTCTGGCCAGGTGTCTAATTTGGAGGCCCAGTAATCAAATGGGAATGACGGTTGAGGGAGAACATCGATAAGGGATGAAAAATAGTTAGTAACCATACTGGACAAATGTTGTCTCCTGTCACTTTCAATTGATGCAGCAGTACCTGTCCTGTCTGCGGTCATAGCAAAATCACTCCACAACCTGGTCAGAAAACCCCTCTGTCCAACGCCACTTCTGATGTGTGCACCCCTAACACTCCTAGTCTGCTGCCCCCTGGAGCTCGTGTGAGAACGATCACGTGCGCTGTGTGCTGGGAATGCCTGAAGCAAACGGTCAACAAGAGTTGATTGTTTGGTTGCTAATATTAGTTCCAAGTTCTCATGTGGCATAATATTTTGCAATTTGCCTTTATAGCGTGGATCAAGGAGGCAGGCCAACCAGTAATCGTCATCGTTCATCATTTTCGTAATGCGTGTGTCCCTTTTTAGGATACGTAAGGCATAATCCGCCATGTGGGCCAAAGTTCCAGTTGTCAAATCTCCGGTTGTGATTGGTTGAGGGGCAGTTGCAGGCAAATCTACGTCACTTGTGTCCCTCAAAAAACCAGAACCCGGCCGTGACACGCAACCAATTTCCTGTGCCCCCGGGAAAGGTTCGGCATTAAAAATATACTCATCCCCATCATCCTCCTCGTCCTCCACCTCCTCTTCGCCCGCTACCTCGTCCTGTACACTGCCCTGACCAGACAATGGCTGACTGTCATCAAGGCTTTCCTCTTCCTCTGGTGCAGACGCCTGCTCCTTTATGTGCGTCAAACTTTGCATCAGCAGACGCATTAGGGGGATGCTCATGCTTATTACGGCGTTGTCTGCACTAACCAGCCGTGTGCATTCCTCAAAACACTGAAGGACTTGACACATGTCTTGTATCTTAGACCACTGCACACCTGACAACTCCATGTCTGCCATCCTACTGCCTGCCCGTGTATCCTCCCACAAATAAATAACAGCACGCCTCTGTTCGCACAGTCTCTGAAGCATGTGCAGTGTTGAGTTCCACCTTGTTGCAACGTCTATGATTAGGCGATGCTGGGGAAGGTTCAAAGACCGCTGATAGGTCTGCATACGGCTGGCGTGTACAGGCGAACGTCGGATATGTGAGCAAAGGAGCAGGTCGGAGAACCCAGGATAAGTTTTCAATAAGCACTGCACCACCAGGTTTAAGGTGTGAGCCAGGCAAGGAATGTGTTTCAGTTGGGAAAGGGAGATGGCAGCCATGAAATTCCTTCCGTTATCACTCACTACCTTGCCTGCCTCAAGATCTACTGTGCCCAGCCACGACTGTGTTTCTTGTTGCAAGAACTCGGACAGAACTTCCGCGGTGTGTCTGTTGTCGCCCAAGCACTTCATAGCCAATACAGCCTGCTGACGCTTGGCAGTAGCTGGCCCATAATGGGACAACTGGTGTGCAACAGTGTCATCTGCCGATGGAGTGGTTGGCAGACTGCGTTCTGTGGAAGAGCTGTAGCTTCTGCAGGAGGACGAGGAGGAGGAGGAGGAGGGGGTGCGAACGCCTACAGCCAACTGTTTCCTAGACCGTGGGCTAGGCACAACTGTCCCTAAATTGATGTCGCCTGTGGACCCTGCATCCACCACATTCACCCAGTGTGCCGTGATGGACACATAACGTCCCTGGCCATGCCTACTGGTCCATGCATCTGTAGTCAGGTGCACCTTTGTACTCACAGATTGCCTGAGTGCATGGACGATGCGCTGTTTAACATGCTGGTGCAGGGCTGGGATGGCTTTTCTGGAAAAAAAGTGTCGACTGGGTAGCTCGTATCGTGGTTCAGCGTACTCCATCAGGGCTTTGAAAGCTTCGCTTTCAACTAACCGGTAGGGCATCATCTCTAACGAGATTAGTCTAGCTATGTGGGCGTTAAAACCCTGTGTACGCGGATGCGAGGATAAGTACTTCCTTTTTCTAACCAGAGTCTCATGTAGGGTGAGCTGGACTGGAGAGCTGGAGATCGTGGAACTTTCGGGTGTGCCGGTGTACATGGCAGACTGAGAGACGGTTGGAGACGGTATTGTTTCCGCCGGTGCCCTAGATGCAATATTTCCTCCTACAAAACTGGTGATTCCCTGACCCTGACTGCTTTTGGCTGGCAAAGAAACCTGCACAGATACTGCCGGTGGTGCGGAAAATGGTGGCCTTACAGTGACGGAAGGGATGTTGCGTTGCTGACTAGCTTCATTGGCCGAGGGTGCTACAACCTTGAGGGACGTTTGGTAGTTAGTCCAGGCTTGAAAATGCATGGTGGTTAAGTGTCTATGCATGCAACTAGTATTTAGACTTTTCAGATTCTGACCTCTGCTTAAGCTAGTTGAACATTTTTGACAGATGACTTTGCGCTGATCAGTTGGATGTTGTTTAAAAAAATGCCAGACTGCACTCTTCCTAGACTCGGATCCCTTTTCAGGGATTGCAGACTGAGCTTTAACCGGATGGCAACGCTGTGCTCCAACAGGTTTTGGCTTTGACACGCGTTTTGGGCCAGATACGGGCCCGGCAGATGGAACCTGTTGCGATGTTGATGCCTGCTGCGGCCCCTCCTCCACCTCCGCTTCTGAACTACTGCCGCCTGCACCCTGTTCCCCCAATGGCTGCCAATCGGGGTCAATAACTGGGTCATCTATTACCTCCTCTTCGAGCTCGTGTGCAACTTCGTCTGTGTCACTGTGTCGGTCGGTGGTATAGCGTTCGTGGCGGGGCAACATAGTCTCATCAGGGTCTGATTGTGGATCTGTACCCTGAGAGGGCAATGTGGTGGTCTGAGTCAAAGGAGCAGCATAGTACTCTGGCTGTGGCTGTGCATCAGTGCACTCCATGTCAGAATCTACTTGTAATGGGCATGGCCTGTTAAATGTTTCACTTTCTAAGCCAGGGACGGTATGTGTAAAGAGCTCCATGGAGTGACCCGTTGTGTCGCCTGCTGCATCCTTCTCTCTTGTTGCAGTTTTTGCTGAGGAGGACAAGGAAGCGACTTGTCCCTGACCGTGAACATCCACAAGCGACGCGCTGCTTTTACATTTACCAGTTTCGGAAGAGGAGGCAAAAGAGCTAGAGGCTGAGTCTGCAATGTAAGCCAAAACTTGCTGTTGCTGCTCCGCCTTTAAAAGCGGTTTTCCTACTCCCAGAAAAGAGAGCGTTCGAGGCCTTGTGTAGCCTGACGACGAAACTGGCTCCACAGCTCCAGACTTAGGTGGAATATTTTTATCCCCACGACCACCTGATGCTCCACTACCACTACCATCATTACCAGCTGACAATGAACGCCCACGACGACCTCTTGCACCAGACTTCCTCATTGTTTTAAAATCTTAACCAAAGTAACTTTATTTGTTGCTGTCAAACAACTTACACGGTGAGCTATAACTTCAGTATGATTTCAATATCCCTTAACAGGTTGGTGAGACCACAAGGAAAATCAGGCACAATGTTACACACTCTGTTTTCTGTGGCACAAAATCACAGAGATGACACACACGCAGGACTGTCACTCAAGCACTAATGTCAATATTAATCTCCCACCTAATTTATGTATTTTTTTTTTTCAGGGAGACTTTAGAAACCAAATAATAAGAAAATAAATAAATAAATAAATAGGCTTTCTATAGCCCACTGAATGAAAGGGAGAGAGGTGGCACACCCAGGAGTCAAGACTGGCACACAAGCTGAAAGGGCAATATTACTCTCCCACTGTTTTTTTATGTATTTTTTGTTTTTTAAGGGAGACTTTAGAAACCCAATAATATTAAAAAAAAAAAAAAAATAGGCTTTCTATGGCCCACTGAATGAAAGGGAGAGAGGTGGCACACCCAGGAGTCAAGACTGGCACACAAGCTGAAAGGGCAATATTACTCTCCCACTGTTTTTTGTATGTTTTTTTTTTTTTTCAGGGAGACTTTAGAAACCAAATAATATTAAAAAAACCAAAAAAAAAATAGCCTTTCTATGGCCCACTGAATGAGAGAGAGAGGTGGCACACCCAGGAGTCAAGACTGGCACACAAGCTGAAAGGGCAATATTACTCTCCCACTGTTTTTTTATGTATTTTTTGTTTTTTAAGGGAGACTTTAGAAACCCAATAATATTTAAAAAAATAAATAAATAGGCTTTCTATGGCCCACTGAATGAGAGGGAGAGAGGTGGCACACCCAGGAGTCAAGACTGGCACACAAGCTGAAAGGGCAATATTACTCTCCCACTGTTTTTTTAGGTTTTTTTTTTTTTTCAGGGAGACTTTAGAAACCAAATAATATTAAAAAAAAATAAAAAATAAATAGGCTTTCTATAGCCCACTGAATGAGAGATAGCACACACAGCAGTGGCACACAAGCCCTGACTGAGGCCAATATTTTTCTCCCACTGATTGATGTAGTGTTTTTGTGTTGAGGTAGAATTTAGAACACAAATCACGGGAAAAATAAATAGGCTTTCTATGGCCCACTGAATGAAAGGGAGAGAGGTGGCACACCCAGGAGTCAAGACTGGCACACAAGCTGAAAGGGCAATATTACTCTCCCACTGTTTTTTTATGTATTTTTTGTTTTTTAAGGGAGACTTTAGAAACCCAATAATATTTAAAAAAAAAAATAAATAGGCTTTCTATGGCCCACTGAATGAAAGGGAGAGAGGTGGCACACCCAGGAGTCAAGACTGGCACACAAGCTGAAAGGGCAATATTACTCTCCCACTGTTTTTTGTATGTTTTTTTTTTTTTTCAGGGAGACTTTAGAAACCAAATAATATTAAAAAAACCAAAAAAAAAATAGCCTTTCTATGGCCCACTGAATGAGAGAGAGAGGTGGCACACCCAGGAGTCAAGACTGGCACACAAGCTGAAAGGGCAATATTACTCTCCCACTGTTTTTTTATGTATTTTTTGTTTTTTAAGGGAGACTTTAGAAACCCAATAATATTTAAAAAAATAAATAAATAGGCTTTCTATGGCCCACTGAATGAGAGGGAGAGAGGTGGCACACCCAGGAGTCAAGACTGGCACACAAGCTGAAAGGGCAATATTACTCTCCCACTGTTTTTTTAGGTTTTTTTTTTTTTTTCAGGGAGACTTTAGAAACCAAATAATATTAAAAAAAAAAAAAAAAAAAATAGGCTTGCTATAGCCCACTGAATGAGAGATAGCACACACAGCAGTGGCACACAAGCCCTGACTGAGGCCAATATTTTTCTCCCACTGATTGATGTAGTGTTTTTGTGTTGAGGTAGAATTTAGAACACAAATCACGGAAAAAATAAATAGGCTTTCTATGGCCCACTGAATGAAAGGGAGAGAGGTGGCACACCCAGGAGTCAAGACTGGCACACAAGCTGAAAGGGCAATATTACTCTCCCACTGTTTTTTTATGTATTTTTTGTTTTTTAAGGGAGACTTTAGAAACCCAATAATATTTAAAAAAAAAAATAAATAGGCTTTCTATGGCCCACTGAATGAGAGGGAGAGAGGTGGCACACCCAGGAGTCAAGACTGGCACACAAGCTGAAAGGGCAATATTACTCTCCCACTGTTTTTTTATGTATTTTTTGTTTTTTAACCCCTTAAGCCCCGAGGGTGGTTTGCACGTTAATGACCGGGCCAATTTTTACAATTCTGACCACTGTCCCTTTATGAGGTTATAACTCTGGAACGCTTCAACGGATCTTGGCGATTCTGACATTGTTTTCTCGTGACATATTGTACTTCATGATAGTGGTAAAATTTCTTCGATATAACTTGAGTTTATTTGTGAAAAAAATGAATATTTGGCAAAAATTTTGAAAATTTTGCAATTTTCCAACTTTTAATTTTTATGCCCTTAAATCACAGACATATGTCATGCAAAATACTTAATAAGTAACATTTCCCACATGTCTACTTTACATCAGCACAATTTTGGAACCAAAATTTTTTTTTGTGACGGAGTTATAAGGGTTAAAAGTTGACCAGCAATTTCTCATTTTTACAACACCATTTTTTTTTAGGGACCACATCTCATTTGAAGTCATTTTGACGGGTCTATATGATAGAAAATACCCAAGTGTGACACCATTCTAAAAACTGCACCCCTCAAGGTACTCAAAACCAATTTCAAGAAGTTTATTAACCCTTCAGGTGTTTCACAGGAATTTTTGGAATGTTTAAATAAAAATGAACATTTAACTTTTTTTCACACAAAATTTATTTCAGATCCAATTTGTTTTATTTTACCAAGGGTAACAGGAGAAAATAGACCCCCCAATTTGTTGTACAATTTGTCCTGAGTACGCTGATACCCCATATGTGGGGGTAATCCACTGTTTGGGCGCATGGCAGAGCTCGGAAGGAAAGGAGCGCCATTTGACTTTTCAATGCAAAATTGACTGGAATTGAGATGGGACGCCAAGTTGCATTTGGAGAGCCCCTGATGTGCCTAAACATTGAAACCCCCCACAAGTGACACCATTTTGGAAAGTAGACCCCCTAAGGAACTTATCTAGATGTGTGGTGAGCACTTTGACCCAACAAGTGCTTCACAGAAGTTTATAATGCAGAGCGGTAAAAATAAAAAATCATATTTTTTCACAAAAATGATCTTTTCGCCCCCAATTTTTTATTTTCCCAAGAGTAAGAGAAGAAATTGGACCTCAAAAATTGTTGTGCAATTTGTCCTGAGTACGCTGATACCCCATATGTGGGTGTAAACCATTGTTTGGGCGCAGGGCAGAGCTCGGAAGGGAAGGAGCGCCATTTGACTTTTCAATGCAAAATTGACTGGAATTGAGATGGGACGCCATGTTGCATTTGGAGAGCCCCTGATGTGCTTAAACATTGAAACCCCCCACAAGTGACACCATTTTGGAAAGTAGACCCCCTAAGGAACTTATCTAGATGTGTGGTGAGCACTTTGACCCAACAAGTGCTTCACAGAAGTTTATAATGCAGAGCCGTAAAAATAAAAAAATCATATTTTTTCACAAAAATGATCTTTTCGCCCCTATGTTTTTATTTCCCCAAGGGTAAGAGAAGAAATTAGACCACAAAAGTTGTTGTGCAATTTGTCCTGAGTACGACGATACCCCATATGTGGGGGTAAACCACTGTTTGGGCGCATAGAAGAGCTCGGAAGGGAAGGAGCGCTATTTTACTTTTCAATGCAAAATTGACTGGAATTAAGATGGGATGCCATGTTGCGTTTGCAGAGCCCCTGATGTGCCTAAACATTGAAACCCCCCACAAGTGACACCATTTTGGAAAGTAGACCCCCTAAGGAACTTATCTAGATGTGTGGTGAGCACTTTGACCCAACAAGTGCTTCACAGAAGTTTATAATGCAGAGCCGTAAAAATAAAAATTCTTTTTTTTTTCACAAAAATGATTTTTAGCCCCCAGTTTTGTATTTTCACAAGGGTATCAGGATAAATTGGACCTCAAAAGTTGTTGTCCAATTTGTCCTGAGTATGCTGATACCCCATATGTGGGGGGGAACCACTGTTTGGGCGCATGACAGAGCTCAGAAGGGAAGGAGCGCCATTTGGAATGCAGACTTAAATGGATTGGTCTGCAGGCGTCACGTTGCATTTGCAGAGCCCCTGATGTACCCAAACAGTACAAACCCCCCACAAGTGACCCCATATTGGAAACTAGACCCCCCAAGGAACTTATCTAGATGTGTTGTGAGAACTTTGAACCCCCAAGTGTTTCACTACAGTTTATAACGCAGAGCCGTGAAAATAAAAATTCTTTTTTTTTTTCACAAAAATGATTTTTTAGCCCCCAGTTTTGTATTTTTACAAGGGTATCAGGATAAATTGGACCCCAAAAGTTGTTGTCCAATTTGTCCTGAGTATGCTGATACCCCATATGTGGGGGGGAACCACTGTTTGGGCGCATGACAGAGCTCGGAAGGGAAGGAGCGCCATTTGGAATGCAGACTTAAATGGATTGGTCTGCAGGCGTCACGTTGCATTTGCAGAGCCCCTGATGTACCCAAACAGTACAAACCCCCCACAAGTGACCCCATATTGGAAACTAGACCCCCCAAGGAACTTATCTAGATGTGTTGTGAGAACTTTGAACCCCCAAGTGTTTCACTACAGTTTATAACGCAGAGCCGTGAAAATAAAAATTCTTTTTTTTTTTCACAAAAATGATTTTTTAGCCCCCAGTTTTGTATTTTTACAAGGGTATCAGGATAAATTGGACCCCAAAAGTTGTTGTCCAATTTGTCCTGAGTATGCTGATACCCCATATGTGGGGGGGAACCACTGTTTGGGCGCATGACAGAGCTCGGAAGGGAAGGAGCGCCATTTGGAATGCAGACTTAAATGGATTGGTCTGCAGGCGTCACGTTGCATTTGCAGAGCCCCTGATGTACCCAAATAGTACAAACCCCCCACAAGTGACCCCATATCGGAAACTAGACCCCCCAAGGAACTTATCTAGATGTGTTGTGAGAACTTTGAACCCCCAAGTGTTTCACTACAGTTTACAACGCAGAGCCGTGAAAATAAAAAATCTTTTTTTTCCCACAAAACTTATTTTTTGGCCTCCAGTTTTGTATTTTTCCAAGGGTAGCAGGAGAAATTGGACCACAAAAGTTGTTGTACAATTTGTCCTGAGTACGCTGATACCCCATATGTGGGGGTAAACCACTGTTTGGGCGCATGGGAGAGCTCGGAAAGGAAGTAGCACCGTTTGACTTTTCAATGCAAAATTGACAGGAATTGAGATGGGACGCCATGTTGCGTTTGGAGAGCCACTGATGTGCCTAAACATTGAAACCCCCCACAAGTGACACCATTTTGGAAAGTAGACCCCCTAAGGAACTTATCTAGATGTGTTTTGAGCGCTTTGACCCACCAAGGGCTTCACAGAAGTTAATAATGCAGAGCCGTAAAAATAAAACAAAAATTTTTTCCCACAAAAATTATTTTTTTAGCCCCCAGTTTTGTATTTTCCCGAGGGTAGCAGGAGAAATTGGACCCCAAAATTTGTTGTCCAAGTTGTCCTGAGTGCGATGATACACCATATGTGGGGAGAACCACTGTTTTGGCGCATGGGAGGGCTCGGAAAGGAAGGAGCGCCATTTGGAATGCAGACTTAGATGGAATGGTCTGCAGGCGTCACATTGCGTTTGCAGAGCCCCTAATGTACCTAAACAGTAGAAACCCCCCACAAGTGACACCATGTTGGAAATTAGACCCCCTAAGGAACTTATCTAGATGTGTGGTGAGCACTTTGACCCACCAAGGGCTTCACAGAAGTTTATAATGCAGAGCCATAAAAATAAAACAAAAATTTTTTCCCACAAAAATTATTTTTTTAGCCCCCAGTTTTGTATTTTCCCGAGGGTAACAGGAGAAATTGGACCCCAATTGTTGTTGTCCAATTTGTCCTGAGTGCGCTGATACCCCATATGTGGGGGGGAACCACCGTTTGGACGCATGGAAGGGCTCGGAAGTGAAGGAGCGCCATTTGGAATGCAGACTTAGATGGAATGGTCTGCAGGCGTCACATTGCGTTTGCAGAGCCCCTAATGTATCTAAACAGTAGAAACCCCCCACAAGTGACACCATGTTGGAAAGTAGACCGCCTAAGGAACTTATCTAGATGTTTGGTGAGCGCTTTGACCCACCAAGGGCTTCACAGAAGTTTATAATGCAGAGCCGTAAAAATAAAACTAAAAATTTTTCCCACATAAAATATTTTTCAGCCCCCGGTTTTGTATTTTCCCGAGGGTAACAGGAGAAATTGGACCCCAAAAGTTGTTGTCCAATTTGTCCTGAGTGCGCTGATACCACATATGTGGGGGGAACCACCGTTTGGATGCATGGGAGGGCTCGGAAGGGAAGGAGCGCCATTTGGAATGCAGACTTAGATGGAATGGTCTGCAGGCGTCACATTGCGTTTGCAGAGCCCCTAATGTACCTAAACAGTAGAAGCCCCACACAAGTGACCCCATTTTGGAAACTAGACCCCCCAAGGAACTTATCTAGATGTGTTGTAAGAACTTTGAACCCCCAAGTGTTTCACTACAGTTTATAACGCAGAGCCGTGAAAATAAAAAATCTTTGTTTTTCCCACAAAAATTATTTTTTAGCCCCCAGTTTTGTATTTTCCCAGGGGTAACAGGAGAAATTGGACCCCAAAGGTTGTTGTCCTATTTGTCCTGAGTACGCTGATACCCCATATGTTGGGGTAAACCCCTGTTTGGGCACACGGGAGAGCTCGGAAGGGAAGGAGCACTGTTTTACTTTTTCAACGCAGAATTGGCTGGAATTGAGATCGGACGCCATGTTGTGTTTGGAGAGCCCCTGATGTGCCGAAACAGTGGAAACCCCCCAATTATAACTGAAACCCTAATCCAAACACACCCCTAACCCTAATCCCAACAGTAACCCTAACCACACCTCTAACCCTGACACACCCCTAACCCTAATCCCAACCCTATTCCCAACCGTAAATGTAATCCAAACCCTAACCCTAACTTTAGCCCCAACCCTAACTGTAGCCTTAACCCTAGCCCCAACCCTAGCCCTAATGGGAAAATGGAAATAAATACTTTTTTTTTATTTTTCCCTAACTAAGGGGGTGATGAAGGGGGGTTTGATTTACTTTTATAGCGAGTTTTTTAGCGGATTTTTATGATTGGCAGCCGTCACACACTGAAAGACGCTTTTTATTGCAAAAAATATTTTTTGCGTTACCATATTTTGAGAGCTATAATTTTTCCATATTTGAGTCCACAGAGTCATGTGAGATCTTGTTTTTTGCGGGACGAGTTGACGTTTTTATTGGTAACATTTTTGGGCACGTCACATTTTTTGATCGCTTTTTATTCCGATTTTTGTGAGGCAGAATGACCAAAAACCAGCTATTCATGAATTTCTTTTGGGAAAGGCGTTTATACCGTTCCGCGTTTGGTAAAATTGATAAAGCAGTTTTATTCTTCGGGTCAGTACGCTTACAGCGATACCGCATTTATCTCATTTTTTTATGTTTTGGCGCTTTTATACGATAAAAACTATTTTATTGAAAAAATAATTATTTTTGCATCGCTTAATTCTCAGGACTATAACTTTTTTATTTTTTTGCTGATCATGCTGTATGGCGGCTCGTTATTTGCGGGACAAGATGACGCTTTCAGCGGTACCATGGTCATTTATATCAGTCTTTTTGATCGCGTGTTATTCCACTTTTTGTTCGGCGGTATGATAATAAACCGTTGTTTTTTGCCTCGTTTTTTTTTTTTTTTTCTTACGGTGTTTACTGAAGGGGTTAACTAGTGGGCCAGTTTTATAGGTCGGGTCGTTACGGACGCGGCGATACTAAATATGTGTACTTTTATTGTTTTTTTTAATATATTTAGATAAAGAAATGTATTTATGGGAATAATATTTATTATTATTTTTTCATTATTTTGGAATATTTTTTTTTATTTTTTTTTACACATTTGGAAATTTTTTTTTTAACTTTTTTACTTTGCCCCAGGGGGGGACAATACAGATCGGTGATCTGTCAGTTTGCATAGCACTCTGACAGATCACCGATCTGAGAGAAGTGCAGGCTGCTTCACAGTGCCTGCTCTGAGCAGGCGTCTGTGAAGCCACCTCCCTCCCTGCAGGACCCGGATCCGCGGCCATCTTGGATCCGGGTCTGGAGCAGGCAGGGAGGGAGGTAAGACCCTCGCAGCAACGCGATCACATCGCGTTGCTGCGGGGGGCTCAGGGAAGCCCGCAGGGAGCCCCCTCCCTGCGCGATGCTTCCCTGCACCGCCGGCACATCGCGATCATGTTTGATCGCGGTGTGCCGGGGGTTAATGTGCCGGGGGCGGTCCGTGACCGCTCCTGGCACATAGTGCCGGATGTCAGCTGCGATATGCAGCCGACACCCGGCCGCGATCGGCCGCTCTCCCCCCGTGAGCGCGGCCGATCGCGTATGAC
The DNA here is from genome assembly GCF_051348905.1 of Ranitomeya variabilis. NCBI lineage: Eukaryota > Metazoa > Chordata > Amphibia > Anura > Dendrobatidae > Ranitomeya > Ranitomeya variabilis. The sequence continues at coordinate 615,753,214 of NC_135234.1, read as the reverse complement.
GTACTATCCCGTCACCGGGAATTAAGTCCCAGGTCACCTTGACGGGATAGTACGTCATACGGGATTAAGGGGTTAAGGGAGACTTTAGAAACCCAATAATATTTTAAAAAAAAAATAAATAGGCTTTCTATGGCCCACTGAATGAGAGGGAGAGAGGTGGCACACCCAGGAGTCAAGACTGGCACACAAGCTGAAAGGGCAATATTACTCTCCCACTGTTTTTTTAGGTTTTTTTTTTTTTTCAGGGAGACTTTAGAAACCAAATAATATTAAAAAAAAAAAAAAAAAAAAATAGGCTTGCTATAGCCCACTGAATGAGAGATAGCACACACAGCAGTGGCACACAAGCCCTGACTGAGGCCAATATTTTTCTCCCACTGATTGATGTAGTGTTTTTGTGTTGAGGTAGAATTTAGAACACAAATCACGGAAAAAATAAATAGGCTTTCTATGGCCCACTGAATGAAAGGGAGAGAGGTGGCACACCCAGGAGTCAAGACTGGCACACAAGCTGAAAGGGCAATATTACTCTCCCACTGTTTTTTTATGTATTTTTTGTTTTTTAAGGGAGACTTTAGAAACCCAATAATATTTAAAAAAATAAATAAATAGGCTTTCTATGGCCCACTGAATGAGAGGGAGAGAGGTGGCACACCCAGGAGTCAAGACTGGCACACAAGCTGAAAGGGCAATATTACTCTCCCACTGTTTTTTTAGGTTTTTTTTTTTTTTCAGGGAGACTTTAGAAACCAAATAATATTAAAAAAAAAAAAAAAAAAATAGGCTTGCTATAGCCCACTGAATGAGAGATAGCACACACAGCAGTGGCACACAAGCCCTGACTGAGGCCAATATTTTTCTCCCACTGATTGATGTAGTGTTTTTGTGTTGAGGTAGAATTTAGAACACAAATCACGGAAAAAATAAATAGGCTTTCTATGGCCCACTGAATGAAAGGGAGAGAGGTGGCACACCCAGGAGTCAAGACTGGCACACAAGCTGAAAGGGCAATATTACTCTCCCACTGTTTTTTTATGTATTTTTTGTTTTTTAAGGGAGACTTTAGAAACCCAATAATATTTAAAAAAAAAAATAAATAGGCTTTCTATGGCCCACTGAATGAGAGGGAGAGAGGTGGCACACCCAGGAGTCAAGACTGGCACACAAGCTGAAAGGGCAATATTACTCTCCCACTGTTTTTTTATGTATTTTTTGTTTTTTAAGGGAGACTTTAGAAACCCAATAATATTTAAAAAAAAAAATAAATAGGCTTTCTATGGCCCACTGAATGAGAGGGAGAGAGGTGGCACACCCAGGAGTCAAGACTGGCACACAAGCTGAAAGGGCAATATTACTCTCCCACTGTTTTTTTAGGTTTTTTTTTTTTTTTCAGGGAGACTTTAGAAACCAAATAATATTAAAAAAAAAAAAAAAAATAGGCTTGCTATAGCCCACTGAATGAGAGATAGCACACACAGCAGTGGCACACAAGCCCTGACTGAGGCCAATATTTTTCTCCCACTGATTGATGTAGTGTTTTTGTGTTGAGGTAGAATTTAGAACACAAATCACGGAAAAAATAAATAGGCTTTCTATGGCCCACTGAATGAAAGGGAGAGAGGTGGCACACCCAGGAGTCAAGACTGGCACACAAGCTGAAAGGGCAATATTACTCTCCCACTGTTTTTTTATGTATTTTTTGTTTTTTAAGGGAGACTTTAGAAACCCAATAATATTTAAAAAAAAAATAAATAGGCTTTCTATGGCCCACTGAATGAGAGGGAGAGAGGTGGCACACCCAGGAGTCAAGACTGGCACACAAGCTGAAAGGGCAATATTACTCTCCCACTGTTTTTTTATGTATTTTTTGTTTTTTAAGGGAGACTTTAGAAACCCAATAATATTTTTAAAAAAAAATAAATAGGCTTTCTATGGCCCACTGAATGAGAGGGAGAGAGGTGGCACACCCAGGAGTCAAGACTGGCACACAAGCTGAAAGGGCAATATTACTCTCCCACTGTTTTTTTAGGTTTTTTTTTTTTTTTCAGGGAGACTTTAGAAACCAAATAATATTAAAAAAAAAAAATAGGCTTGCTATAGCCCACTGAATGAGAGATAGCACACACAGCAGTGGCACACAAGCCCTGACTGAGGCCAATATTTTTCTCCCACTGATTGATGTAGTGTTTTTGTGTTGAGGTAGAATTTAGAACACAAATCACGGAAAAAATAAATAGGCTTTCTATGGCCCACTGAATGAAAGGGAGAGAGGTGGCACACCCAGGAGTCAAGACTGGCACACAAGCTGAAAGGGCAATATTACTCTCCCACTGTTTTTTTATGTATTTTTTGTTTTTTAAGGGAGACTTTAGAAACCCAATAATATTTAAAAAAAAAAATAAATAGGCTTTCTATGGCCCACTGAATGAGAGGGAGAGAGGTGGCACACCCAGGAGTCAAGACTGGCACACAAGCTGAAAGGGCAATATTACTCTCCCACTGTTTTTTTAGGTTTTTTTTTTTTTTCAGGGAGACTTTAGAAACCAAATAATATTAAAAAAAAAAAATAAAAAAAATAGGCTTGCTATAGCCCACTGAATGAGAGATAGCACACACAGCAGTGGCACACAAGCCCTGACTGAGGCCAATATTTTTCTCCCACTGATTGATGTAGTGTTTTTGTGTTGAGGTAGAATTTAGAACACAAATCACGGAAAAAATAAATAGGCTTTCTATGGCCCACTGAATGAAAGGGAGAGAGGTGGCACACCCAGGAGTCAAGACTGGCACACAAGCTGAAAGGGCAATATTACTCTCCCACTGTTTTTTTAGGTTTTTTTTTTTTTTTCAGGGAGACTTTAGAAACCAAATAATATTAAAAAAAAAAAATAGGCTTGCTATAGCCCACTGAATGAGAGATAGCACACACAGCAGTGGCACACAAGCCCTGACTGAGGCCAATATTTTTCTCCCACTGATTGATGTAGTGTTTTTGTGTTGAGGTAGAATTTAGAACACAAATCACGGAAAAAATAAATAGGCTTTCTATGGCCCACTGAATGAAAGGGAGAGAGGTGGCACACCCAGGAGTCAAGACTGGCACACAAGCTGAAAGGGCAATATTACTCTCCCACTGTTTTTTTATGTATTTTTTGTTTTTTAAGGGAGACTTTAGAAACCCAATAATATTTAAAAAAAAAAATAAATAGGCTTTCTATGGCCCACTGAATGAGAGGGAGAGAGGTGGCACACCCAGGAGTCAAGACTGGCACACAAGCTGAAAGGGCAATATTACTCTCCCACTGTTTTTTTATGTATTTTTTGTTTTCTAAGGGAGACTTTAGAAACCCAATAATATTTAAAAAAAAAAATAAATAGGCTTTCTATGGCCCACTGAATGAGAGGGAGAGAGGTGGCACACCCAGGAGTCAAGACTGGCACACAAGCTGAAAGGGCAATATTACTCTCCCACTGTTTTTTTAGGTTTTTTTTTTTTTTCAGGGAGACTTTAGAAACCAAATAATATTAAAAAAAAAAAAAAATATAGGCTTGCTATAGCCCACTGAATGAGAGATAGCACACACAGCAGTGGCACACAAGCCCTGACTGAGGCCAATATTTTTCTCCCACTGATTGATGTAGTTTTTTTGTGTTGAGGTAGAATTTAGAACACAAATCACGGAAAAAATAAATAGGCTTTCTATGGCCCACTGAATGAAAGGGAGAGAGGTGGCACACCCAGGAGTCAAGACTGGCACACAAGCTGAAAGGGCAATATTACTCTCCCACTGTTTTTTTATGTATTTTTTGTTTTTTAAGGGAGACTTTAGAAACCCAATAATATTTAAAAAAAAAATAAATAGGCTTTCTATGGCCCACTGAATGAGAGGGAGAGAGGTGGCACACCCAGGAGTCAAGACTGGCACACAAGCTGAAAGGGCAATATTACTCTCCCACTGTTTTTTTATGTATTTTTTGTTTTTTAAGGGAGACTTTAGAAACCCAATAATATTTTAAAAAAAAAATAAATAGGCTTTCTATGGCCCACTGAATGAGAGGGAGAGAGGTGGCACACCCAGGAGTCAAGACTGGCACACAAGCTGAAAGGGCAATATTACTCTCCCACTGTTTTTTTAGGTTTTTTTTTTTTTTTCAGGGAGACTTTAGAAACCAAATAATATTAAAAAAAAAAAAAAAAAAATAGGCTTGCTATAGCCCACTGAATGAGAGATAGCACACACAGCAGTGGCACACAAGCCCTGACTGAGGCCAATATTTTTCTCCCACTGATTGATGTAGTGTTTTTGTGTTGAGGTAGAATTTAGAACACAAATCACGGAAAAAATAAATAGGCTTTCTATGGCCCACTGAATGAAAGGGAGAGAGGTGGCACACCCAGGAGTCAAGACTGGCACACAAGCTGAAAGGGCAATATTACTCTCCCACTGTTTTTTATGTATTTTTTGTTTTTTAAGGGAGACTTTAGAAACCCAATAATATTTTAAAAAAAAAATAAATAGGCTTTCTATGGCCCACTGAATGAGAGGGAGAGAGGTGGCACACCCAGGAGTCAAGACTGGCACACAAGCTGAAAGGGCAATATTACTCTCCCACTGTTTTTTTAGGTTTTTTTTTTTTTTTCAGGGAGACTTTAGAAACCAAATAATATTAAAAAAAAAAAAAAAAAATAGGCTTGCTATAGCCCACTGAATGAGAGATAGCACACACAGCAGTGGCACACAAGCCCTGACTGAGGCCAATATTTTTCTCCCACTGATTGATGTAGTGTTTTTGTGTTGAGGTAGAATTTAGAACACAAATCACGGAAAAAATAAATAGGCTTTCTATGGCCCACTGAATGAAAGGGAGAGAGGTGGCACACCCAGGAGTCAAGACTGGCACACAAGCTGAAAGGGCAATATTACTCTCCCACTGTTTTTTTATGTATTTTTTGTTTTTTAAGGGAGACTTTAGAAACCCAATAATATTTTTTTTAAAAAATAAATAGGCTTTCTATGGCCCACTGAATGAGAGGGAGAGAGGTGGCACACCCAGGAGTCAAGACTGGCACACAAGCTGAAAGGGCAATATTACTCTCCCACTGTTTTTTTATGTATTTTTTGTTTTTTAAGGGAGACTTTAGAAACCCAATAATATTTAAAAAAATAAATAAATAGGCTTTCTATGGCCCACTGAATGAGAGGGAGAGAGGTGGCACACCCAGGAGTCAAGACTGGCACACAAGCTGAAAGGGCAATATTACTCTCCCACTGTTTTTTTAGGTTTTTTTTTTTTTTTCAGGGAGACTTTAGAAACCAAATAATATAAAAAAAAAAAAAAAAAAAATAGGCTTGCTATAGCCCACTGAATGAGAGATAGCACACACAGCAGTGGCACACAAGCCCTGACTGAGGCCAATATTTTTCTCCCACTGATTGATGTAGTGTTTTTGTGTTGAGGTAGAATTTAGAACACAAATCACGGAAAAAATAAATAGGCTTTCTATGGCCCACTGAATGAAAGGGAGAGAGGTGGCACACCCAGGAGTCAAGACTGGCACACAAGCTGAAAGGGCAATATTACTCTCCCACTGTTTTTTTATGTATTTTTTGTTTTTTAAGGGAGACTTTAGAAACCCAATAATATTTTTTAAAAAAAATAAATAGGCTTTCTATGGCCCACTGAATGAGAGGGAGAGAGGTGGCACACCCAGGAGTCAACACTGGCACACAAGCTGAAAGGGCAATATTACTCTCCCACTGTTTTTTTTAGTTTTTTTTTTTTTTTTCAGGGAGACTTTAGAAACCAAATAATATTAAAAAAAAAAAAAAAAAATAGGCTTGCTATAGCCCACTGAATGAGAGATAGCACACACAGCAGTGGCACACAAGCCCTGACTGAGGCCAATATTTTTCTCCCACTGATTGATGTAGTGTTTTTGTGTTGAGGTAGATTTTAGAACACAAATCACGGAAAAAATAAATAGGCTTTCTATGGCCCACTCAGTGAGAGATGGCACACACAGGGATGGCACTGTAGCAGAAATGCCAATCTTAATCTCCCACAAAAAAAAACAAAAAAAAAAAAAAAACTGTCCTACAATTACTATCTCCCTGCAGTAATGTAAGCCAGGTATGGCAGGCAGCAATAGGAGTGGACTGATGCACAAATTAAATAAAAAGTGTGGACAAACAAAAAAGATAGCTGTGCAGAAAGGAAGGAACAAGAGGATATGTGCTTTGAAAAAAGCAGTTGGTTTCCACAGTGGCGTACACACAGCAATACAGCTATCACGGAGCCTTCTAGGGCAGCCCAATGAGCTACAGCGCTGAGGGGAAAAAAAAAAAAAATAGCTTCCACAGTCCCTGCACACCGAAGGTGGTGTTGGACAGTGGAAATCGCTGCAGCACAAGCGGTTTGGTGGTTAGTGGACCCTGCCTAACGCTCTCCCTGCTTCTGACGAAGCGGCAGCAACCTGTCCCTAAGCTCAGATCAGCAGCAGTAAGATGGCGGTCGGCGGGAACGCCCCTTTATAGCCCCTGTGACGCCGCAGACAGCAAGCCAATCACTGCAATGCCCTTCTCTAAGATGGTGGGGACCAGGATCTATGTCATCACGCTGCCCACACTCTGCGTTCACCTTCATTGGCTGAGAAATGGCGCTTTTCGCGTCATTGAAACGCGACTTTGGCGCGAAAGTCGCGTACCGCATGGCCGACAAGCACAGGGGTCGGATCGGGTTTCATGAGACGCCGACTTAGCCAAAAGTCGGCGACTTTTGAAAATGATCGACCCGTTTCGCTCAACCCTAGTGTTGAGCGATACCGTCCGATACTTGAAAGTATCGGTATCGGATAGTATCGGCTGATACCCGAAAAGTATCGGATATCGCCGATACCGATACCCGATACCAATACAAGTCAATAGGACACCAAGTATCGGAAGGTATCCTGATGGTTCCCAGGGTCTGAAGGAGAGGAAACTCCCCTTCAGGCCCTGGGATCCATATTAATGTGTAAAATAAAGAATAAAAATAAAAAATATTGATATACTCACCCTCTGACGCGCCCTGGTTGTAACCGCCAGCCTCTGTTCATAAGAATGAGCGCTTGAAAGTCCTTAGATGACGTCGCGGCCTGTGATTGGTCGCGGAGCGGTCACGTGACCGCAACGCGACCAATCACAAGCCGTGACGTCATCTAAGGTCTTTCAAGCGCTTGAAAGTCCTTAGATGACGTCGCGGCCTGTGATTGGTCGCGGAGCGGTCACCTGACCGCTCACGCGACCAATCACAGGCCGCGACGTCATCTAAGGTCTTTCAAGCGCTCATTCTTAGGAACGGAAGCTGGCAGTTACATCGGTAAGGTCCAGGCTGCGTCGGAGAGGTGAGTATATCAATATTTTTTTTTTTTATTCTTTATTTTACACATTAATATCGATCCCGATACCGATTCCCGATATCACAAAAGTATCGGATCTCGGTATCGGAATTCCGATACAGCAAATATCGGCCGATACCCGATACTTGCGGTATCGGAATGCTCGACACTATTATCAACCCAAAATATTTTTGTACACCACATTTTTTGTGAATACCTTTTGACTACCTATAAGTAACTTTCCTTGTAACGGGGTAGGAATAACTTGCACCTTGACGTTGGATCTCATTTTAACTCTTGAAAATGCAACGTAGAGTTGTCCATGACCAAAAACAGGATCCGGTAGATATATGCCAACACGGTGTAGAGTTTGACCTTGTGACTTTTTTATTGTCATGGCAAAAGCTGGTTTAACTGGAAACTGTCGATGCCGAAGCCTAAATGGAAGACCGGTGTCTGAAGGACATAAATCAATGCGTGGAATGAACACTTCATCTCCTTTTCCTGATCCAGTGATCACTCTTGCTTGAATGACGTTAGAATGGAGTCCAGTAACAATTAGGCGAGTTCCATTACATAAACCATTTTTTGTATTTAGATTCCGCAGCAACATTATGATTGTTCCAACTTTGAGTTGTAGTCTGAGGGATGGCATTCCTGATGGCGTAAGACTATTTAAAAATTCAACTGGATAATGCTCTCGTTCATCTTCATTGTCTACATCTACTGAATCATCATTTTTGTACAACTTATACTCTCCAGGCATTCTATGCGTCACACGGGAATTTAGCAGAGCCATGTCATCGTTCTTGGGACAGAGAATTGCATGAGAAGAGGCCCTCTCAACACTGCTTTGGTCGTTCACATCAATTTCAATGCATTGCCCAAAAACATCACTTACGCTGCGGTCACTGCACAACATGTCTTCTGGTATTTCAATAATGTCTTCTCCAAGGTTGTGTTTGTTGCTAAGTTCACCGTTACCAAGTTTAAGAAGCCAGTTGCTATACTCTGGGTCAGAAGATCCCATGTTGTTAATTAGTTGGAGTTTATTAAACTGTTTCCAAAGGTTAGCCATTTTTAAGCTGGACATCTGTTCTTGTTCCATTTGGTATGACTGGAAGGCATTGCCTAAAATCTCGGCCAATGACAAAAACTTTACCCCCAAATGGAATTTCATTTTTTTCAGCAACATTTCTAGTCATTACTTCACACAGAAGTCTGTCAATTAAGCTCAAAGCGTATTTGGGTGCCATGGTGCACTCGTCAAGTATGAAAAGATTTGCGTTCTTTAACAGTCTTACTGCAAATGTATCTTGTTTTATTCTGGAAACAGAGATTTCATTGACTGGAACTGGTATCTCAAAGAGTGAATGGATAGTGCGACCTCCTCGTAAAAGGTTTGCTGCAATACCTGTTGTAGCCAATGGCAATACGACTTTTCCCAACCCTCTAACGTGATGCATTAAAACTTCATAGAGGTATGTTTTACCGCTCCCTCCTGGACCGTCAATAAAGAAACATTTTGGCCTTACATCTGCTTGGTTTTCTATAGCGCTCACAATAGTGTCATATGCAATCCGTTGTTGTTCATTTAAGGAGTTTATTCTCTGTTGCCAACAATAATTCGTAAGCTTCGTCATACTCTGGAACTTGTGGAACTTGAATTACAGGCTGTGGCAACTTAAAGTCTGAAAACGTTTTTCCATGCAGTAGTAAGACATTTTGGACATCTTGCATGGCATAAGATTCGCAATTTTGACAATTTCCTCTTCTGTTGTGAAAATGTAAGCAGTAATCCTCAATTAGGTGTTCTTTAAAATTTGCCCAAAGTTGAGCCGGATTTGTAGGTGGTCCAAATACACAGATGTAAGCAAACAATTCACGAAGTTGCTTAGGCATATGTAGGGTAACTGCATCTTCTAAAGTAAGTCTTCACACACAGTATCATCCAATAGAAGTCCTAAAGCCAAAGCTGCAGCTTTAAACCTGCAATACTCCGTTAACTGTTTTTTTAAATTGTCATAACTTGTAGCTCCTTTGACATGCAGCAGTAACAGCCGAAGACAATATCGTTCTCGATCCTTGACACTAGCAGTTTACATGCATCCAATTATTCTGCTAACTCCTCATTGTCTTGGATTCCAAGTTTAATTCCAAACGTAATGCTCTGGAATCTCTCGGCACAAATACTGCCTTGCTTTTTCATCACGTTGGTTCAGCAAAAAGCATTCCATTAATGTTGACGTCGCACTTAAAGTTTTTGAGACATCTTTGACTTCAGCATCTTCAAAGAAATAAAGCTGCTGTTGATTTGGTAAATGAAAAGCTAAATGTATAATGGCATGGGACTGTGAATGCATTGGAAACGCAAATATCCTCCAAGCAGCTTCTGGAGCACTGACGTATCTTGAGTCAACAAAAGTTGATGATTCATCGTGATTGACTGTTTTCTGTTGTATTTCGATGTTAGCTTTGTCATGCCCCTTGCAGATGTACTTGAAAAGATATTTTACACTTTTTATTGAAGCACAGATTTCTACGTTGATGTGACAGTTGTAGCGTTTTGATAAGTACGGGTTGTATGGGACTATCCATGAGTTATTTATAATTTTTTTGGTGCAAACAATGTTATCAATGTGTTGTCGCCGGTAGGATGGGTAGCCATCCAAGTCTTTAACAGTGTGCTGTTTCAACTCCTTTGGAAACCCTTTTGTACACTTTCCTTTTTCCATGCATGGACTTTTTGGATTTGCTACACCACATGGGCCATGAACCAATCTGCGTCTAAGATAATTAGTATATGCGCATGTGGGAGACCTCGTTTCTGAAACTCTATGACGTGTACCATTGCTACGACTGTTCCAAAAAGCCAATTTTTTATGTCTTTCAAAAGGCTGCTGAGTTTCAGTCGAAATACACGTGCGACTAAGTCCGGCCTGTGTTTAACTTTTTGCCATGGTTCTAGATTTTTGGTAATTTCCGGCCATTTAGGATTACAGGTCATTGTCACAAAAATGTCAGGTCTTCCATACTTTGTTACTATTGCCATTGCATCTTGATAACGCTGTTGCATGTTGCGGGGGCTACCTTCAAACATCGACGGGAGAATTACTGTTTTTCCAATTGGAATTCCTTTTTCAATTGATTGTTTTTGCAAATGTTCTTGAAGAATGCAGTAGTCTTCAACTTTAAGTTGTTTTTGGTTCATTCTTATGAAATTTAGACGATTAGCTTGAATTTTAACATATGCGTCAACTAAGTACTGTTGTGTCAGTTTCCCACCGTTTAAAATAGGATTGAAATAATTTCGGACAGACAGAAGAAAACTAGTATTGCAGCTGTGTAATTCTTCTTGAAGTTCCTTACTGGTTTAGGTTTTCATGCCACCCTTGATCACCTCTTGGAAAGAATAGCGGATACAGAAGAGCATCAAGGTTGCTGTGCAAAATGCTACTTTGTTGTGTCTTAGGAACCAAAGGATTGCTTTGGTTTGGCTTAAGATGGACTAATATATCCCTTTGAAAAGGAGGCTCTCATCGTTTTGAAAAACAACTGCGACCTCACTTTCACGTGGTTTGTTGTAAAGTCAGGGATCCTGTTTACATTCTTGTTTAATGGTCATGACAATAGAAGGCATTTCAGTACCATTTTGTATAGCCCTCTGCTTCTCCTCAGCTTCGACATCTTTTAGCATGCGATATGCGGCAGCAAATGGGCTTATTTTTTGTAAATGTACAGCAATTTGGTTCATCAGTTCAGCATCACACTTTTCGTTTTCTTTCAGGTTCATCCTTTGTTCTGTAGCCTCATTTGTATCAATGATGTATAATTGTGCAAATTTTGGTGGTTGTCCTATTTCTGGGTGAAGTGTTCCAGTGCGGTGGTAGATCTGGCCGTGAATTTTAAAACAATATGGTCTGAATCCAGGGGGCGGTGCAATGTTGGCACCAAATGAAGCAAACGCATGAGAACTGTTGATGCTTCTGATATTTTCCATAAAATTTCTACTGTGTTGATGTGTTCCTTTCATCAACTACTCAAACAGATCTGAGTAGTGAGGTCTCGGTAGCATAACTTTTCCTTTTTGGCAGCATTGAGTAAACTGATTGTCAGATGGTTTTTCATCAATGAAATTCACAGAGTCGCATTTAGAGCAAACTGCATTCATATTCCCACAGTACTGTTCAATAATTGTACTTTCATTGTCTGTTACGTAATGTGCAAGTTGTTGAATATTGTCCTGGCCTTGCCTTAATTGGTAGAGCATTTGTTTTTTATGAATTTGGTGATCATGTTGTTTCTGTCGTATGACAGTTTGTTGTGGTGTCTCCTGTTGGCGATGTTGTCTGTGAGAATTCGCATCCTGGGCTTGTCTGGTGGCAGTTTGCTGTGATCTCTCCTGTTCCCGACGTCTCTGTGAATCAGCTACTTTTATTTGTCGTGTGGCAGTTTGTTGTGGTGTCTCCTGTTCCCAATGTTTTCTGTGAGATACCACATCCTGGGCTTGTCTGGCGGCAGTTAGTTGTGATGTCTCCTGTTCCTGATGTTTTCTGTGAGATACCACATCCTGGGCTGGTCTGGAGGCAGTTTGTTGTGCTGTCTCCTGTTCCCGACATTGTCTGTGAGATTCCACATCCTGGGCTTGTCTGGTGGCAGTTTGTTGTGCTGTCTCCTGTTCCCAACGTTGTCTGTGAGATTCCACATCTTGGGCTTGTCTGGCGGCAGTTTGTTGTGAAGTCTCCTGTTCCCGACATTGTCTGTGAGATTCCACATCCTGGGCTTGTCTGGCGGCAGGTTGTTGTGATGTCTCCTGTTCCCGACGTTGTCTGTGAGATTCCACATCCTGGGCTTGTCTGGTGGCAGTTTGTTGTGATGCCTCCTGTTCCCGACGTTGTATCTGCGAATCAGCTACTTGTACCTGTCATGTGGCAGTTTGTTGTGGTGTCTCCTGTTGGCAACGTTGTCTGTGAGGTTCCAGATCCTGGACTTGTCTGGCGGCAGATTGTTGTGGTGTCTCCTGTTGGTGACGTTGTCTGTGAGGTTCCAGATCCTGGGCTTGTCTGGTGGCAGTTTGTTGTGGTGTCTCTTGTTGGCGACGTTGTCTGTGAGACTCCAGATCCTGGACTTCTCTGGCGGCAGTTTGTTGTGGTGTCTCCTGTTGGCGATGTTGTCTGTGATATTCCACATCCTGGGCTTGTCTAGCAGCAGTTTGTTGAAGTGTCTGTTGCTCTCGACGTTGTCGTTGCCTTGCTGCTGCAGCTTTTCTGTCATCCTCATTGGGGTATTTTCGCTTACGACCTATTCTAAGACAGAAAGCGTAAATCATGATAGCGTACAGTATATTATAATACATGGGCTGTGCTACATACTACGTGGCTGTGCAATAAACTACGTGGCTGTGTTATATACTACGTGGCTGTGCAATATACTATGTGGCTGTGCAATATACTACGTGGGCTGTGCTACATACTAAATGGGCTGTGCTACATACTACGTAGCTGTGCAATAAACTATGTGGCTGTGTTATATACTACGTGGCTGTGCAATATACTATGTGGCTGTGCAATATACTACGTGGGCTATGCTACATACTACATGGGCTGTGCTACATACTACGTAGCTGTGCAATAAACTATGTGGCTGTGTTATATACTACGTGACTGTGCAATATACTACGTGGGCTGTGCTACATACTACATGGGCTGTGCTACATACTACGTGGCTGTGCAATAAACTACGTGGCTGTGTTATATACTATGTGGCTGTGCAATATACTATGTGGCTGAGCAATATACTATGTGGGCTGTGCTACATACTACATGGGCTGTGCTAAATACTGCGTGGCTGTGCAATATACTACGTGGCTGTGTTATATACCACATGGCTGTGCAATATACCACGTGGCTGTGCAATATACTAGCTGGGCTGTGCTACATACTGCATGGGCTGTGCCACATACTACGTGGCTGTGCAATAAACTACTTGGCTGTGAAATATACTAAGTGGCTGTGCTATATACAATGTGGACTGTGTTATATACTATGTGGCTGTGCAATATACTACGTGACTGTGTAATATACTGCGTGGCCTGTGCTATATACTACGTGGGCTGTGTTATATACTACGTGGCTGTGCAATATACTATGTGGGCTGTGCTACATACTACGTGGCTGTGCAATAAACTATGTGGCTGTGTTATATACTATGTGGCTGTGCAACATACTACGTGGCTGTGCTATATACTATGTGGGCTGTGTTATATACTACGTTGCTGTGCAATATACTACGTGGCTGTGCTATGTACTATGTGGGCTGTGCTACATACTACATGGGCTGTGCTACATACTACATGGGCTGTGCTACATACTACGTGGCTGTGCAATAAACTATGTGTCTGTGCAATATACTAAGTGGCTGTGCTATATACAATGTGTGCTGTGTAATATACTATGTGGCTGTGCAATATACTACGTGGTTGTGCAATATACTATGTGACTGTGTAATATACTGTGTGGCCTGTGCTATATACTACGTGGGCTGTGTTATATACTACGTGGCTGTGCAAGATACTACGTGGGCTGTACTACATACTACGTGGCTGTGCAATAAACTACGTGGCTGTGTTATATACTACGTGGCTGTGCAACATACTACGTGGCTGTGCTATATACTCTGCGGGCTGTGTTATATACTATGTGGCTGTGCAATATACTATGTGGCTGTGCTATGTACTACGTGGGCTGTGCTACATACTACATGGGCTGTGCTACATACTACGTGGCTGTGCAATAAACTATGTGGCTGTGCAATATACTAAGTGGCTGTGCTATATACAACGTGGGCTGTGTTATATACTACGTGGCTGTGCAATATACTACGTGGCTGTGCAATATACTACGTGACTGTGTAATATACTGCGTGGCCTGTGCTATGTACTATGTGGGCTGTGTTATATACAACATGGCTGTGCAATATACTACGTGGGCTGTGCTACATACGTGGCTGTGCAATAAACTACGTGGCTGTGTTATATACTACGTGGCTGTGCAACATACTACGTGGCTGTGCTATATACTATGTGAGCTGTGTTATATACTACATGGCTGTGCAATATACTATGTGGCTGTGCAATATACTACGTGGCTGTGCCATGTACTACAAGGGCTGTGCTACATACTACATGAGCGGTGCTACATACTACGTGGCTGTGCAATAAACTACGTGGCTGTGCAATATACTGCGTGGTCTGTGCAATATACTATGTGGGCTGTGATAAATACTACATGGCTGTGCAATATACTACGTGGCTGAGCAATAAACTACATGGCTGTGTTATATACTACGTGGCTGTGCAATATGCTATGTGGCTGTGCTATATACTACGTGGGCTGTGTTATATACCACGTGGCTGTGCAATATACTACGTGGCTGTGCAATATACTACATGGGCTGTGCTACATACTACATGGGCTGTGCTACATACTACGTGGCTGTGCAATAAACTACGTGGCTGTGTTATATACTATGTGGCTGTGCAATATACTACGTGGCTGTGTAATATACTACGTGGGCTGTGCTACATACTACATGGGCTGTGCTACATACTACGTGGCTGTGCAATAAACTATGTGGCTGTGCAATATACTAAGTGGCTGTGCTATATACAACGTGGGCTGTGTTATATACTACGTGGCTGTGCAATATACTACGTGGCTGTGCAATATACTACGTGACTGTGTAATATACTGCGTGGCCTGTGCTATGTACTATGTGGGCTGTGTTATATACAACATGGCTGTGCAATATACTACGTGGGCTGTGCTACATACGTGGCTGTGCAATAAACTACGTGGCTGTGTTATATACTACGTGGCTGTGCAACATACTACGTGGCTGTGCTATATACTATGTGAGCTGTGTTATATACTACATGGCTGTGCAATATACTATGTGGCTGTGCAATATACTACGTGGCTGTGCCATGTACTACAAGGGCTGTGCTACATACTACATGAGCGGTGCTACATACTACGTGGCTGTGCAATAAACTACGTGGCTGTGTAATATACTGCGTGGTCTGTGCAATATACTATGTGGGCTGTGATAAATACTACATGGCTGTGCAATATACTACGTGGCTGAGCAATAAACTACATGGCTGTGTTATATACTACGTGGCTGTGCAATATGCTATGTGGCTGTGCTATATACTACGTGGGCTGTGTTATATACCACGTGGCTGTGCAATATACTACGTGGCTGTGCAATATACTACATGGGCTGTGCTACATACTACATGGGCTGTGCTACATACTACGTGGCTGTGCAATAAACTACGTGGCTGTGTTATATACTATGTGGCTGTGCAATATACTACGTGGCTGTGTAATATACTACGTGGGCTGTGCTACATACTACATGGGCTGTGCTACATACTACGTGGCTGTGCAATATACTACGTGGCTGTGTTATATACTACGTGGCTGTGCAATATAATACGTGGGCTGATTAGTCGCGGCTGCCGTGACCAATCAGCGAAGCGGTGTTTAAATTCCGTGCCAATTAGCAACAGGCGCAGTCCGGCTGTGAATTGGTGCAGGATTTGAACCACGATTCGCTGAATGGTTATGCCCGGCATGCCACGACCAATCAGAGACAGGCACAGTCTGGCCTGAAGCGTGGTTCAAATCCTGCGCCAATTCACGACCGAACTGTGCCTGTCGCTGATTGGTTTCGGCCAGCCGGGCACAACTAATCAGTGAAGCGGTGTTTAAATCCCGCGCCAATCAATGACAGGCACAGTACAGCTGCGAATTGCCGCGGAATTTAAACACCACTTCACTGATTGGTTACGCACTGTCGTTAAATCCCGCGCCAATGTCGGTGATCTACGTGGCATTGTGACTGACAGAAAATGTTCATTAAACGTGACAGAGCTATGACTCACTGTGACTGACAGAGAGTGTTCATTAAACGTGACGGAACTACGTGGATCTATAACTGACAGAAAATGTTAATTAAACGTGACTGATCTACGTGGCACTATGACTGACAGAAAGTGTTCATTAAATGTGACTGTGAGTGACAGAAAATGTTCATTATACGTAACTGAACTATTACTCACTGTGACTGACAGAAAGTGTTCATTAAATTTGACTGAACTATGCATGTAGAAAATGCATGTAGAAAAGCCGCGGAGACACCATCACGTGTTTCTCAACGCAAGCAATGAATAGCCAGGTCTTTCACCGGGGCAAACACTGATGAGGGGCAAATACCCCGAAACAGCTGTCTGTGGATGGATACCATGTTTTGGCATAGATGGTTTTCCTTTATTGGATGCTGCCCTTCCCGTGGTTGTTCCTTCCCGGTGAAAGACCTGGCTATTCATTGCTTGCATTGAGAAACACGTGATGGTGTCTCCGCGGCTTTTCTACATGCATTTGCATATTTCCCTTAAGGGATGGGGCAGTGTTCTGGATCACTGCGTTGAGAAACACATGATGGTGTCTCCGCGGTGTTGGATGTTTTGATCTCCCCGAGGTCTTTCATCCTCATGTTTATAGTCTTTTCGCTAGGCACTGCTCCTAATAGCCAGTTTCCTACTCCACACTGATGAGGGGCAAATACCCCGAAACAGCTGTCTGTGGATGGATACCATGTTTTGGCATAGGTGGTTTTCCTTTATTGGATGCTGCCCTTCCCGTGGTTGTTCCTTCCCAGTGAAAGACCTGGCTATTCATTGCTTGCGTTGAGAAACACGTGATGGTGTCTCCGCGGCTTTACTACATGAATGTCACTGATTGGTCGCGCCAGCTGGGCGCTCCCAATCAGTGAAACATGATTTAAATCCCATGCCAATGTCGCTGATTGGTCGCGCCGGCTGGGCGCGACCAATCACCGAAACGTGATTTAAATCCCGCGCCAATGCTCCTGATTGGTCGCGCTGGCTGGTCGTAATTAATCAGCGAAGCGGTGGGACCGGAGCATCGCGAGCTGCAGGAAAAGCTGCTGCGGAGGCGACGGAAGGTGAGAATATCACGATTTTTTTTCATTATTATTTTTAACATTATATCTTTTTCTATTGATTCTGCATAGGCAGCATCAATAGTAAAAAGTTGGTCACACTTGTCAAAAGTGGTGACGGACCCGGAAATGCTGCAGGCAGTGTTTCCAGGTCTGTCAGAGAATGACGGCACATCGCTGATTGGTCACACCCAGCCGGCCATGACCAATCAACGACGCTGGATTTCCATGACAGACAGACAGACAAACAGACAGACAAACAGATGGAAGTGGACCATAGACGATTATATAGTAGATCTTTTTTTTTAACTCGCCTATTGCTGAAATAGCTAATATTTATCTAGCAGTTGTGCGACTGGTGTAAAACCTGCTGAGCTACGGAAACATCACTATTTACCAGTAATTTCTCTGAGTCTGCTATTGGCATGTCTCATAAAGGCAATATAAAAAATTAAGAAATGTATATAAGTTAAATAAATAGCGTATCTTTATCTAGCAGTTCTGCAACTGGCGCAAACCCTGCAGATACGTAAACGTCATGATTTATCAGTGGCAATAATTTTCCTGAACCTGCTGTTGGCATGTGTCAGAAAAGCAATATAAAAAATACTAATTTTCTATTGCTTAAATGCAATTGCGCATCTTTATCTAGCAGTTATTGCTAGTTATTGCAATTGCGCAACGCAATCCTTGCAGAGATGCACAAACGTCACAATTTACTCGTGGCAAAAATTTTCCTTAATCTGCTGTCAGCATGTGTTGTAAAGGCAGTATAAAAGAATTCAAATTTTCTATTGGTTAAATAAATAGAGTATCTTTATCTAGCAGTTGTGCGACTGGTAGTGTTGAGCATTCCGATACTGCAAATATCGGGTATCGGCCGATATTCGCTGTATCGGAATTCCGATACCGAGTTCCGATATTTCTGCGATATCGGAAATCGGAATCGGAAGTCCCCACAGTGCAAAAATCACTATAATAAAGTGTGGGCGGTGTGTGGGCGGAGACTGCATGGAGCGGGCGGCATCTGTGCGAGTGTGCGTGCCTGCCGGGGGGTCTGTGCGGCCTCTCCGGGGTCTGTACGGCCTGCTGGGGGGTCTGTGCGGCCTCTCCGGGGTCTGTATGGCCTGCTGGGGGGTCTGTGCAGCCTCTCCAGGGTCTGTACGGCCTGCGGGGGGGTCTGTGCGGACTGTCGGGGGTCTTTGTGTCTGTGCAGGCATCGTCCGATGGGACTACAAGTCCCATCGGACGATGCCTGCTACACTGACAGTGATTGACACATTAGCCAATGATGGGACAGTAGTAGTCCCATCATCCGGCTAATGTGTTGAATGTAAAAAAAAAAATACTCCATACATGCTACATACATACATACATGCTACATACATATACTGTATACATACATGCTACACACATGCTACATACATGCTACATACATACATACATGCTACATACATGCTACATACATACATGCTACATACATACATACATGCTACATACATGCTACATACACACATGCTACATACATGCTACATACATACATTCTACATACATACATGCTACATACATACATGCTACATACATGCTACATACATACATGCTACATACATGCTACATACATGCTACATACATGCTACATACGTGCTACATACATACTATATACATACATACATGCTACATACTACATACGTGCTACATACATACTATATACATACATAGAAGCTACATACATGCTACATACATACATGCTACATACATACATGCTACATACATACATGCTACATGCTACATACATACATGCTACATACATACATACCACATACATACTACATACATACATGATACATACATACATGCATGCTACATACATACATACTACATACATGCTACATGCTACATACATACATACTACATACATGCTATATACATGCTACATACTACATACATACATGCTACATACATACTACATGCTACATACTACATACATACTACATACATGCTACATGCATGCTACATACATGCTACATACATACATACTACATGCATACATACTACATACATTACATACAATACATACATATAGACATACAGTACATTAAACATAGATTACATACTCACCATTACTTGTCATTTTGATCCCCGAAGCCAGTGTCATCTGTAAAAAATGTGAAAAAAACAAACAACCAATATACTCCCTGTCCGCAGAAATCCACGAGTGTCCCACGACAATCTCCCATGGAGAGCAGCAGCAACAGCTGTTGCAACCGCTCTCCAGGGGCCCCAGGAACACAATGATGGGAGGAAGGTATCCTTCCGCCACTGTATTCCTCCACCGCTGTAAAAAAAAAGTCCCTAGTCTCACTTTATGGCATTGCTGTGTGAGAAAGTTCCCATGCAGCTTTTTGCCATAAAGTGAGACCAGTGAACTATAGTAACCTCAGTGATGCACTGCAGGAGCCATTGTCTCCTGTCAGTGTGTCACTGAGGGTCCTATAGAGCAGTGACATCACCCGATGTCAATGTTCTATAGGGGAGATCGTCGTGGGACACTCGTTATTAATTGCACTACGGCAGACAGGTAGTATACGGTTTATTATTTTACATTTTTTGCAGGCGCTGAAGTATGGTAAGTATGGTGAAATGAAGAATATTAAAATACTTTTTCCTAATGTGTGCGTGTTTTATTAACCCTTTTCTTACTATTGGATTAATAACGGATAGGCGTCTTATTGACGCCTCTCTGTTATTAACCTGGCTTAATGTCAGCTTACGATAACAAGGTGACATTAACCCCTCATTACCCGATATCCCACTGCTACATGGGAGTGGTAAGAGAGGGGCTAAGTGCCAGAATTGGCGCATCTCACAGATGTGCCATTTCTGGGGCGGCTGTGGACTGGTATTTGTAGCCGGGGGGGGGCAATATCCATGGCCCCTCTCTAGGCTATGAATATCAGCCCACAGCTGTCTGCGTAGCCTTTCTGGCTATAAAATATAGGGGGACCCCACATCATTTTTTAGGGGGTCCCCCTATTTTAATAGCCAGTAAAGGCTATGCAGACAGCTGCGGGCTAATATTCATAGCAGGCTACAAATATTGGCCCCCAGCCGTCGGCTTTCCCCCTCTGACGCAGAAAATTGCGCGGGAGCCCACGCCGTTTTTTTCCATTTTTTTTAAAATTCAACGCTCATAAAGGCCTCTTTCACACTTGCGTTGGTACGGGTCCGTCGCTATGCGTCGGGCCGACGTACCGACGCACGTTGTGAAATTTGTACACGATGTGGGCAGCGGATGCAGTTTTTCAACGCATCCGCTGCCCATTCTGAAGTCCGGGGAGGAGGGGGCAGAGTTTCTGCCGCGCATGCGCGGTAAAAAATGGCGGATGCGATGGCCAAAAAAAAGTTCACTTGAACGTTTTTTCGTGCCGACGGTCCGCCAAAACACGACGGATCCATTGCACGACGCACGTGACTTGTGGCCATCTGTCGCTAGTACAAGTGTTGTGAATTAGATTTTTTTGGCTCCCTCTTGTGGTCACTAGTGGTATGACTCTGAGATTGTCTTTCCCTAGTTTGGCACCCACCTGGGTCGTTAGTCCAGGGGTGTTGCTATATGAACTTCCTGAATTCTTAGTTTGGTGCCTGGCATCGTTGTAATCAGTCCTTTCTGTTTGCTCCTGTCTGCTGGTCCTGGTTCATGCATAATTAAGCTAAGTCCTGCTTCCTTGTTTTTTGGTTATTTGTATTGCTTTCATTTTTTGTCCAGCTTGTACTAAAAGTGATTCCTGATTTTGCTGGAAGCTCTAGGGGGCTGGTATTCTCCCCCCGGGCCGTTAGACGGTTCGGGGGTTCTTGAATATCCAGCGTGGATATTTTTGATAGGGTTTTTGCTGACCGTATAAGTCATCTTACTATATTCTGCTATTAGTCAGTGGGCCTCTCTTTGCTAAATACCTAGTTCATTCTTACGTTTGTCTTTTCTTCTTACCTCACCGTTATTATTTGTTGGGGGCTTGTATCCAACTTTTGGGGTCTTTTCTCTGGAGGCAAGAAAGGTCTATCTTTTCCCTTCTAGGGTTAGTTAGTTCTCCGGCTGGCGCGAGACGTCTAGAACCAACGTAGGCACGTTCCCTGGCTGCTGCTATTTGTGGTGCTAGGATTAGATATACGGTCAGCCCAGTTACCACTGCCCTATGAGCTGGTTTTTTGTGTTTGCAGACTTGGTATTTATTGCAGAGACCCTCTGCCATTGGGGTCATAACAGTATGCCAGGCCCAAGTTGAATGTTTAATGCATTGCAGAAGTGGGATAATAAGAAAGGAAATTCTGAGGTTTTTTTTCCTCTCTTTCTTCCTCCCCTTTACCTCTGAGTGGCTTAAGCTTGCTGCAGACATGAATGTCCAGACTCTGATTACAAGTGTGGATCAGCTTGCTGCTCGTGTGCAGGGCATACAAGATTTTGTTACCAGTAGTCCTATGTCTGAACCTAAAATACCTATTCCTCAACTGTTCTCTGGAGATCGATTTAAGTTTAGGAATTTCAGGAATAATTGTAAATTGTTTCTTTCTCTGAGACCCTGTTCGTCTGGAGACTCAGCTCAGCAAGTTAAAATTGTTATCTCTTTCTTGCGGGGCGACCCTCAGGATTGGGCTTTCTCACTAGCGCCAGGAGATCCGGTATTGGGGAATATTGATGCGTTTTTTCTGGCGCTCGGATTGCTTTACGAGGAACCCAATCTTGAAATTCAGGCTGAAAAAGCCTTGCTGGCTATTTCTCAGGGCCAGGATGAAGCTGAAGTGTATTGCCAAAAATTTCGGAAATGGTCCGTGCTTACTCAGTGGAATGAGTGTGCTCTGGCCGCAAATTTCAGAAATGGCCTTTCTGAAGCCATTAAGAATGTGATGGTGGGTTTCTCCATTCCTACAAGTCTGAATGATTCCATGGCGCTGGCTATTCAAATTGACCGGCGTTTGCGGGAGCGCAAAACTGCTAATCCTCTGGTTGGTGTTGTCTGATCAAACACCTGATTTAATGCAATGTGATAGAATTCAGACTAGAAATGAACAGAAAAATCATAGACGTCAGAATGGGTTGTGTTTTTACTGTGGTGATTCTACACATGTTATATCAGCATGCTCTAAACGCCTTACAAGGGTTGTTAGTAGTGTTGAGCGATACTTTCCGATATCGGAAAGTATCGGTATCGGAAAGTATCGGCCGATACCGTCACAGTATCGGAATCCAATCCGATACCGATACCCGATACCAATACAAGTCAATGGGACTCAAGTATCGGACGGTATTCCTGATGGTTCCCAGGGTCTGAAGGAGAGGAAACTCTCCTTCAGGCCCTGGGAACCATATAAATGTGTAAAAGAAAGAATTAAAATAAAAAATATGGCTATACTCACCTGTCCGACGCAGCCGGGACTTCAGCGAGGGAACCGGCAGCGTTGTTTGTTTAAAATTCGCGCTATTACTTGGTTACGTGAATTCCCGGCTTGTGATTGGTCAGGTCGGCCATGTTGCCGGGACGCGGACCAATCACAGCAAGCCGTGACGAAATTACGTCACGGCTTGCTGTGATTGGTCCGCGTCCTGGCAATATGGCCGCCCTGACCAATCACAAGCCGTGACGTCACGGGAGGCTGGACACGCGCTCATTTTAAAATGGGCGCGTGTCCAGCCTCCCGTGACGTCACGGCTTGTGATTGGTTGCGCCGCGATCAACCAATCACAAGCCGGGAGGCTGGACGCGCTCATTTTGAAATGGGCGCGTGTCCAGCCTCCCGTGACGTCACGGCTTGTGATTGGTTGCGCCGCGATCAACCAATCACAAGCCGGGAGGCTGGACGCGCTCATTTTGAAATGGGCGCGTGTCCAGCCTCCCGGCTTGTGATTGGTTGACCGCGACGCAACCAATCACAAGCCGTGACGTCACGGGAGGCTGGACACGCGCCCTTTTTAAAATGAGCGCGTTTCCAGCCTCCCGTGACGTCACGGCTTGTGATTGGTTAATGGCGGCCATGTTGCCGGGACGCGGACCAATCACAGCAAGCCGTGACGTATTTTCGTCACGGCTTGCTGTGATTGGTCCGCGGCCCGGCAACATGGCCGCCCTGACCAATCACAAGCCGGGACTTCGCGTAACCATGTAAAAGCGGGAATTTTAAACAAACAACGCTGCCGGTTCCTGCGCTGAGGTCCCGGCTGCGTCGGACAGGTGAGTATAGCGATATTTTTTATTTTAATTCTCTATTTTACACATTTTAACATTAATGTTGTTCCGATACCCGATACCCGATACCACAAGAGTATCGGAATCCCGGTATCGGAATTCCGATACAGCAAGTATCGGCCGATACCCGATACTTGCAGCATCGGAATGCTCAACACTAGTTGTTAGCCCTGTCGCCATTGGTAATTTGCAACCTAAATTTATTTTGTCTGTGACTTTAATTTGCTCATTGTCTTCCTACCCTGTTATGGCGTTTGTGGATTCAGGTGCTGCCCTGAGTCTTATGGATCTGTCGTTTGCCAAGCGCTGTGGTTTTGTTCTTGAGCCATTGGTAAATCCTATCCCTCTTAGAGGTATTGATGCTACGCCATTGGCGGAAAATAAACCGCAGTTTTGGACACAGGTAACCATGTGCATGACTCCTGAACATCGGGAGGTGATTCGTTTTCTTGTTCTGCATAAAATGCATGATTTGGTCGTTTTGGGTCTGCCATGGTTACAGACCCATAATCCAGTCTTGGATTGGAAGGCAATGTCTGTGTCAAGTTGGGGCTGTCAGGGAATTCATGGTGATTCCTCACCGGTGTCTATTGCTTCCTCTACTCCTTCGGAAGTTCCTGAGTATTTGTCTGATTATCAGGATGAATTCAGCGAGTCCAGGTCCAGTGCTCTGCCTCCTCATAGGGACTGTGACTGCGCTATAGATTTGATTCCGGGTAGTAAATTTCCTAAGGGAAGATTATTTAATCTGTCTGTACCTGAGCATACCGCAATGCGTTCGTATATCAAGGAATCTCTGGAGAAGGGGCATATCCGTCCATCCTCTTCCCCTCTTGGTGCGGGATTCTTTTTTGTGGCCAAGAAGGATGGATCTTTGAGACCTTGTATTGACTATCGGCTTCTGAATAAAATCACTGTTAAATTTCAGTATCCTTTGCCTCTGTTGTCGGACTTGTTTGCCCGGATTAAAGGTGCCAAGTGGTTCACCAAGATAGATCTTCGTGGTGCGTACAACCTTGTGCGCATTAAGCAAGGAGATGAATGGAAAACTGCATTTAATACGCCCGAAGGTCATTTTGAGTACTTGGTGATGCCTTTTGGGCTCTCTAATGCTCCTTCAGTGTTTCAGTCCTTTATGCATGATATTTTCCGGAAGTATCTGGATAAATTTATGATTGTTTATCTGGATGATATTCTGTTTTTTTCTGATGATTGGGTCTCGCATGTAGAGCAGGTCAGGATGGTGTTTCAGGTTTTGCATGAGAATGCTTTGTTTGTTAAGGGCTCAAAGTGTCTCTTTGGAGTACAGAAGGTTCCCTTTTTGGGGTTTATTTTCTCCCCTTCTGCGGTGGAGATGGACCCAGTCAAGGTCCGAGCTATTCATGATTGGACTCAACCCACGTCAGTTAAGAGTCTTCAGAAGTTCTTGGGCTTTGCTAACTTCTACCGTCGTTTTATCGCTAATTTTTCTAGCGTTGTTAAACCTTTGACGGATATGACCAAGAAAGGTTCTGATGTTGCTAACTGGGCTCCTGCAGCCGTGGAGGCTTTCCAAGAGTTGAAGCGCCGGTTTACTTCAGCGCCTGTTTTGTGCCAGCCTGATGTCTCACTTCCCTTTCAGGTTGAAGTGGATGCTTCTGAGATTGGGGCAGGGGCCGTTTTGTCGCAGAGAGGCCCTGGTTGCTCTGTAATGAGACCATGTGCTTTTTTCTCTAGGAAGTTTTCGCCTGCTGAGCGGAATTATGATGTTGGCAATCGGGAGTTGCTGGCCATGAAGTGGGCATTTGAGGAGTGGCGTCATTGGCTCGAGGGTGCTAAGCATCGTGTGGTGGTCTTGACTGATCACAAAAATCTGATGTATCTCGAGTCTGCTAAACGCCTGAATCCTAGACAGGCCCGTTGGTCATTGTTTTTCTCCCGTTTTGACTTTGTGGTCTCGTATTTACCAGGTTCAAAGAATGTGAAGGCTGATGCTCTTTCAAGGAGCTTTGTGCCTGACTCTCCGGGAGTCGCAGAACCAGTTGGTATTCTTAAAGAGGGAGTAATCTTGTCAGCCATTTCTCCGGATTTGCGACGTGTGTTGCAGAGATTTCAGGCTGGTAGACCTGACTCTTGTCCACCTGACAGACTGTTTGTTCCTGTTAAATGGACCAGCAGAGTCATTTCCGAGGTTCATTCCTCGGTGTTGGCAGGGCATCCGGGAACTTTTGGCACCAGAGATTTGGTGGCTAGGTCCTTTTGGTGGCCTTCCTTGTCGCGGGATGTGCGGTCATTTGTGCAGTCCTGTGGGACTTGTGCTCGAGCTAAGCCTTGCTGTTCTCGTGCCAGCGGGTTGCTCTTGCCCTTGCCTGTCCCGAAGAGGCCTTGGACACACATTTTCATGGATTTCATTTCAGATCTTCCGGTGTCTCAGGGCATGTCTGTCATCTGGGTGGTATGTGATCGCTTTTCCAAGATGGTCCATTTGGTATCTTTGCCTAAGCTGCCTTCCTCTTCCGATCTGGTTCCTTTGTTCTTTCAGAATGTGGTTCGTTTACACGGCATGTCTGACAGAGGATCCCAGTTTGTTTCCAGGTTCTGGCGATCCTTTTGTGCTAAGATGGGCATTGATTTGTCGTTTTCGTCTGCCTTTCATCCTCAGACTAATGGACAAACGGAGCGAACTAATCAAACTTTGGAGGCTTATTTGAGGTATTTTGTTTCTGCGGATCAGGATGATTGGGTGACCTTCTTGCCGTTGGCTGAGTTTGCCCTTAATAATCGGGTTAGTTCCGCTACTTTGGTCTCGCCATTTTTCTGCAACTCTGGTTTCCATCCTCGTTTTTCCTCGGGACATGTGGAGCCTTCTGACTGTCCTGGGGTAGATTCTGTGGTGGATAGGTTGCAGCAGATTTGGAATCATGTGGTGGACAACTTGAAGTTGTCACAGGAGAAGGCTCAGCGTTTTGCCAACCGCCGCCGCGGTGTGGGTCCCCGACTTCGTGTTGGGGATTTGATATGGCTGTCTTCTCGATTTGTTCCTATGAAGGTCTCCTCTCCTAAATTCAAGCCTCGCTTCATCGGTCCTTACAAGATATTGGAAATCCTTAATCCTGTGTCCTTTCGCTTGGATCTTCCGGTGTCGTTTGCCATTCACAACGTGTTCCATAGGTCTTTGTTGCGGCGGTACGTTGTACCTGTGGTTCCCTCTGTTGAGCCTCCTGCTCCGGTGTTGGTTGAGGGCGAGTTGGAGTACGTGGTGGAGAAAATCTTGGATTCTCGTCTCTCCAGACGGAGGCTTCAGTATCTGGTCAAGTGGAAGGGCTATGGTCAGGAGGATAATTCCTGGGTGGTTGCCTCTGATGTACATGCGGCCGATTTAGTTCGTGCCTTTCACGCTGCTCATCCTGATCGCCCTGGTGGTCTTGGTGAGGGTTCGGTGACCCCTCCTTAAAGGGGGGGTACTGTTGTGAATTAGATTTTTTTGGCTCCCTCTTGTGGTCACTAGTGGTATGACTCTGAGATTGTCTTTCCCTAGTTTGGCACCCACCTGGGTCGTTAGTCCAGGGGTGTTGCTATATGAACTTCCTGAATTCTTAGTCTGGTGCCTGGCATCGTTGTAATCAGTCCTTTCTGTTTGCTCCTGTCTGCTGGTCCTGGTTCATGCATAATTAAGCTAAGTCCTGCTTCCTTGTTTTTTGGTTATTTGTATTGCTTTCATTTTTTGTCCAGCTTGTACTAAAAGTGATTCCTGATTTTGCTGGAAGCTCTAGGGGGCTGGTATTCTCCCCCCAGGCCGTTAGACGGTTCGGGGGTTCTTGAATATCCAGCGTGGATATTTTTGATAGGGTTTTTGCTGACCGTATAAGTCATCTTACTATATTCTGCTATTAGTCAGTGGGCCTCTCTTTGCTAAATACCTAGTTCATTTTTACGTTTGTCTTTTCTTCTTACCTCACCGTTATTATTTGTTGGGGGCTTGTATCCAACTTTTGGGGTCTTTTCTCTGGAGGCAAGAAAGGTCTATCTTTTCCCTTCTAGGGTTAGTTAGTTCTCCGGCTGGCGCGAGACGTCTAGAACCAACGTAGGCACGTTCCCCGGCTGCTGCTATTTGTGGTGCTAGGATTAGATATACGGTCAGCCCAGTTACCACTGCCCTATGAGCTGGTTTTTTGTGTTTGCAGACTTGGTATTTATTGCAGAGACCCTCTGCCATTGGGGTCATAACATACAAGTCTATGGGTAAAAAATGCATCCTGCGAGCACATTTACAGGATCCATTTTTTTCCACTGGATCCGTGTTTTACCACCGGATCCGTTTTTTTCTGCCAGATCTGTTTTTTTCCGCCGGATCTGTTTTTTCTCGTTGTATTAGCGCCGGATTGCGCCAGATGGCCACACGTTTCATCCGTTTTTTTGCCGGATCCGTCAAAAAAGCTGTTTCTGCCTGACGGATAACACATACAGAGGAACGTTTTTTCTGTCTGGCGAAAACACGCACAGCGACAGATCCGGCGAAAAACGTATGAAACTGAGATGTGAATTGATGAATCCGGCCTCTGAATCTGTTTTTTCATGCATGTTTCCATTCAAATCATGCACATTTTCTGTTTATTTTTTTTTCCAAAAACCGCATCAAAACCTGCATCAAAACTGCCCCAAAACTGCATCAAAACTGCACCAAAAACTACATCAAAACCGCACCAAAAACCTGCATCAAAAAAGCACCAAAAACTGCATCAAAAACAGCATCAAAAACCGCACCAAAAAGCTACATCAAAAACAGCACCAAAAACTGCATCAAAAACCGCACCACAAACCTGCACCAAAACCTGCACCAAAAACTGCATCAAAAACTGCACCAAAAACTGCACCAAAAACTGCATCAAAAACCGCACCAAAAACCTGCATCCAAAAAGCACCAAAAACCGCATCAAAATCAGCATCAAAAACTGCGCCAAAAGCCTGCATCAAAAAAGCACCAAAAACTGCACAAAAAGCTGCATCAAAAACCGCACCAAAAACCTGCACCAAAAACTGCATCAAAACTGCACCGAAAACCGCATCAAAAACAGCACCAAAAACCTGCATAAAAAAAAGCACAAAAACTGCACCAAAAACATACATCAAAAGCAGAACCAAAAACAGCACCAAAAACTGCATTAAAAACTACACCAAAAACCTGCACCAAAAACTGCATCAAAACCTGCATAAAAAACTGGTGCAGCTTTGATGCGGTTTTTGATGCAGTTTTTGATGCAGTTTTTGATGCAAGTTTTTGGTGCGGTTTTAGGTGCGGTTTTTGGTGCAGTTTTTGGTGCAGGTTTGTTGTGCGGTTTTTGATGCAGTTTTTGGTGCTTTTTTTGATGCAGGTTTTTGGTGCGGTTTTAAAGGCTATGTTCACACTTTGCGGTTTTTTCTGTGGATCCACAGCGGATTTGGCGCTGCGGATCCACATCAGTTTTCCATGCAGCGTACAGTACAATGTTACCCTATGGAAAACTAAAACCGCTGTGCCCACTTTGCGTTTTTCCGAAGGAAAATCCGCGCTGATTTTCTGCGGAAAAAAAGAAGTACCATGTCAATTCTTTCTGCGGATTCCACAGCGGTTTTCCACCTGCACCAATAGGAAAGTGCAATTGGAAAACCGCAGTGGAATCCGCAGTAGAAACCGCACAAAAAACTGCAGTGAAAATCACCGCTGTTTTGCACTGCGGTTTTTGCAAATCCGCTGCGGAAAAATCTGCAGTGGAATCTGCAAAGTGTGAACAAGCCCTAATGCAGTTTTCGGTGCAGGTTTTTGGTGCAGTTTTTGGTGCAGGTTTTTGATACGGTTTTTTATGCTGTTTTTGGTGCAGTATTTGGGGCATGTTTTTGGTGCAGTTTTTGATGCAGTTTTTGGTGCTGTTTTTGGTGCTGTTTTTGATGTAGGTTTTGGTGCGGTTTTTGATGCTAATTTTGATTCAGTTTTTTGGTGCAGTTTTTGGTGCAGGTTTCTGGTGCGGTTTTTAATGCAGTTTTTGGTGCTGAATTTAAGGCTATGTTCACACGCTGCGGTTTTTGCTGCGGATCCGCAGCGGATTTGCAGCTGCGGATCCGCAGACGTTTTCCATGCAGGGTACAGTACAATGTTACCCTATGGAAAACAAAAACCGCTGTGCCCACTTTCCTTTTTTCCGCCTAAAAATCCGCGCTGATTTTCTGCGGAAAAAAAGAAGTAGCATGTCACTTCTTTCTGCGGATTCCGCAACTGTTTTCCACCTGCACCAATAGGAAAGTGCAGTTGGAAACCCACAGTGGAATCTGCAGGAGAAACCGCACAGAAAACCGCAGGGAAATCCACCGCGGTTTTGCACTGCGGGTTTTCTCAAATCAGGACCTGAAAAATCCGCAGAAAAAAAAGGATGGTGTGAACAAGGCCTTAAGCAGTTTTTGGTGCATGTTTTTGGTGCAGTTTTTGATGCAGTTTTTGGTGCTTTTTTGATGCAATTTTTGGTGCATGTTTTTGGTGCAGTTTTTGATGCAGTTTTTGGTGCTGTTTTTGATGTAGGTTTTTGGTGCGGTTTTTGATGCTGATTTTGATGCAGTTTTTGGTGCAGTTTTTGGTGCAGGTTTTTGGTGCGGTTTTTAATGCAGCTTTTGGTGCAGTTTTTGGTGCAGTTTTTGGTGCATGTTTTTGGTGCAGTTTTTGATGCAGTTTTTGGTGCTTTTTTTTGATGTAGGTTAAGGCTATGTTCACACTTTGCGGTTTTTGCGGCGGATCCGCAGCGGATTTGGCGCTGCAGATCCGCATCAGTTTTCCATGCAGGGTACAGTACAATGTTACCCTATGGAAAACTAAAACCGCTGTGCCCACTTTGCATTTTTCCGCAGGAGAATCCGCGCTGATTTTCTGCGGAAAAAAAGAAGTACCATGTCAATTCTTTCTGTGGATTCCGCAGCAGTTTTCCACCTGCACCAATAGGAAAGTGCAGTTGGAAAACCGCAGTGGAATCCGCAGTAGAAACCGCACAAAAAACTGCAGTGAAAATCACCGCGGTTTTGCACTGCGGTTTTTGCAAATCCACTGCGGAAAAATCCGCAGTGGAATCTGCAAAGTGTGAACAAGCCCTTATGGTGCGGTTTTTGATGCTGATTTTGATGCAGTTTTTGGTGCTTTTTTGATGCAGGTTTTTAGTGCGGTTTTTGATGCGGTTTTTGATGCAGTTTTTGGTGCAGGTTTTTGGTGCGGTTTTTGATGTAGTTTTTGGTGCAGTTTTGTATTAGTGACAGGTTTTGATGAGGTTTTTGGAAAATAAATAAGCTGAAAATGTGCATGATTTGAATGGAAACATGCATGAAAAAAACAGACAAAAACCCGTTCCTATGTGTTTTCAGCCCGGCGGAAACAGCTTTTTTGACGGATCCTGCAAAAAACGGATGAAACGTGTGGCCATCAGGCGCAATCCGGCACTAATACAACTCTATGAGAAAAAAACGGATCTGGCGGAAAAAAACAGATCCGGCGGAAAAAAACGGATCTGGTGGAAAAAACGGATCCGGTGGAAAAAAACAGATCTAGCGGAAAAAAACGGCTCCGATGGAAAAAAAACGGATCCTGCAAATGTGCTCGCAGGATGCATTTCTTTCCCCATAGACTTGTATTAGTGACGGATTGCGACGAATGGCCACACGTCGCGTCCGTCGCGCAACGGACCCGTCGTGTTTCGGCGGACCGTCGGCACGAAAAAACGTTCAAGTGAATGTTTTTTTGTCCGTCGCGTCCACCATTTTCTACCGCGCATGTGCGGCAGAAACTCTGCCCCCTCCTCCCCGCACTTCAGAATGGGAAGCGGATACGTTGAAAAACTGCATCCGCTGCCCATGTCGTGTACAAATTTCACAACGTGCGTCGGTACGTCGGTCCGACGCATAGCGACGGACCCGTACCGACGCAAGTGTGAAAGAGGCCTTTAGAGCGTTGAATTAAAAAAAAATGGAAAAAAACGGCATGGGCTCCAGAGGGGGAAAGCCGACGGCCAGGGGCCAATATTTGTAGCCTGCTATGAATATCAGCCCGCAGCTGTCTGCGTAGCCTTTACTGGCTATTAAAATAAGGGGACCCCCCAAAAAATGACGTGGGGTCCCCCTATATTTTATAGCCAGAAAGGCTACGCAGACAGCTGCAGACTGATATTCATAGCCTAGAGAGGGGCCATGGATATTGCCCACCCGGCTACAAATACCAGTCCGCAGCCGCCCCAGAAATGGCGCATCTGTAAGATGCGCCAATTCCGGCACTTAGCCCCTCTCTTCCCACACCCGTGTAGCGGTGGGATAAGGGGTAATGAGGGGTTAATGTCACCTTGCTATCGTAAGGTGACATTAAGCCGGGTTAATAATGGAGAGGCGTCAATAAGACGCCTATCCGTTATTAATCCAATAGTAAGAAAAAGGTTAATAAAACACGCACACATTAGGAAAAAGTATTTTAACATTCTTCATTTCACCATACTTACCATACTTCAGTGCCTGCAAAAAACGTAAAATAATAAACCGTATACTACCTGTCCGCCGTAGTCCAATTAATAACGAGTGTCCCACGACGATCTCCCCTATAGAACAGTGACATTGGGTGATGTCACTGCTCTATAGGACCTTCAGTGACACACTGACAGGAGACAATGGCTCCTGCAGTGCATCACTGAGGTTATCTGAGTTCAAAGTGTCACTTTATGGCAATTGCTGCCTGAGAAAATTTGTCAGCCAGCAATGCCATAAAGTGAGACTAGGGACTTTTTTTTTCAGCGGCGGAGGAATACAGTGGCGGAAGGATACCTTCCTCCCATCATTGTGTTCCTGGGGCCCCTGGAGAGCGGTTGCAACAGCTGTTCCTGCTGCTCTCCATGGGAGATTGTCGTGGGACACTCGTGGATTTCTGCGGACAGGGAGTATATTGGTTGTTTGTTTTTTTCACATTTTTTACAGATGACACTGGCTTCGGGGATCAAAATGACAAGTAATGGTGAGTATGTAATCTATGTTTAATGTACTGTATGTCTATATGTATGTATTGTATGTAATGTATGCAGTATGTATGCATGTAGTATGTATGTAGCATGTATGTAGTATGTATGCAGTATGTATGTAGCATGTATGTATGTATGTAGCAGGTAGCATGTATGTAGCATGTATGTATGTATGTATGTAGCATGTATGTATGTATGTAGCATGTATGTATGTAGTATATAGCATGTATGTATGTAGAATGTATGCATGTAGTATGTAGCATGTATGTATGTATGTATGTAGCATGTATGTAGCATGTATGTATGTAGCATGTATGTATGTAGCATGTATGTATGTATGTATGTATGTAGCATGTATGTATGTAGTATGTAGCATGTATGTATGTAGTATGTAGCATGTGTGTAGCATGTATGTATGTATGTAGCATGTATGTATGTATGTAGCATGTATGTATGTAGTATGTAGCATGTGTGTAGCATGTATGTATGTATGTAGCATGTATGTAGCATGTATGTATGTATGTAGTATGTATGTATGTAGCATGTGTGTAGCATGTATGTATGTATGTAGCATGTATGGAGTATTTTTTTTTTCATTCAACACATTAGCCGGATGATGGGACTACTACTGTCCCATCATTGGTTAATGTGTCAATCACTGTCAGTATAGCAGGCATCGTCCGATGGGACATGTAGTCCCATCGGACGATGCCC
Organism: Ranitomeya variabilis; assembly: GCF_051348905.1. Classification (NCBI taxonomy): domain Eukaryota; kingdom Metazoa; phylum Chordata; class Amphibia; order Anura; family Dendrobatidae; genus Ranitomeya; species Ranitomeya variabilis. Next base: position 615,719,867 of record NC_135234.1, on the reverse strand, counting down.
GCATTGAGACCCCCACATGCCGCAGAGACCCCCCCCATGCCGCAGAGACCCCCCACGCCGCAGAGACACCCCCCCACGCCACAGAGACACCCCAACATGCCGCAGAGACACCCCCCCACGCCGCAGACACCCCACCATGCTGCAGAGACCCCCCCTCACCACACAGAGACCCTCCACACTGCAGAGACCCCCCCACGCCGCATCGAGCCCCGGCACGCCGCATAGAGCCTGGGCAGCCCGGATACAGCACCGGCCGCATAGAATTAGATCCCTGGCAGGCCCGCACAGACCCCGCCCGCACACACAGAAACTCAGTGTCCGCCCACGCACCGCCCACACTCTTCCTACCTCCAGAATAGCATATAGAAGGACAGAAAGGGCTGATTTACGTTCCGATATTTGTGTCCCATTCACTTGTATTGGTATCGGGTACCGGTATTGGCGATATCCGATATTTTTTGGATATCGGCCGATCCAATCCGATACCGATACTTTTGAATATCAGAAGGTATATCTCAACACTAGCGACTGGCGCAAACCCTGCAGAGAAACGCAAACGTCACAATTTACCAGTGGCAATAATTTTCCTTACTCCGCTGTTGGCATGTGTGTCAAAAAAGAAATAAAAAAAACTAATTTTCTATTGGTTAAATAAATACTGTATCTTTATCTAGCAGTTGTGCGACTGGCTCAAACCCTGCAGAGATATGCAAATGTCACAATTTACCAGTGGCAATAATTTTCCTTACTCTGCTGTTGGAGTGTGTCAGAAAAGTGATGTAGTCAAATACAAATTTTCTATTGGTTATATAAATAGTGCATCTTTATCCAGCAGTTGTGCACCTGGCGCAAACCCTGCAAAGATACACAAACATCACAATTTACCAGTGGCAAAAATTTTCCTTAGTCTGCTGTTGCCGTGTGTCAAAATGGCGATATAAAAAAATAATTTTCTATTTGCTAATTAAATAACGTATCTATATCTAGCAGATGTGCGATTAGTGCAAACCTTGTAGAGATACGCAAACATCACAATTTACCAGTGGCAATAATTTTCCTTAATCTGCTGTCAGCGTGTGTCATAGGGGAGATGTAAAAAATATACAAATTTTCTATTGGTTAAATAAAAAGTGTATCTTTATCTAGCAATTGTGCGACTGGCACAAACCCTGCAGAGAAACGGAAACATCATAATTTACCAGTGGCAATTATTTTACTTACCCTGCTGTTGCCATATGTCAGAAAGTCAATATAAAAAAATGCAAATTTTCTATTGGTTAAATGAATAGCATATTTTTGTCTAGCAGTTGTGTGAATGACGCAAACCCTGCAGAGATATGCAAAAGTGACTATTTACCTGTAATTTTCCTGAGTCTGCTGTTGCCATGTGTACTAAAGCTGATATCTGAAAACAATACCTATACATTGCTAGATAGGGAATTTGTACATAACACCTCTGTGATGGTACTTGTGAAAAATATAGCCTGGAATAATTTTATTCATAATGCATTCAATATGAGAAAAGGTGCTGTTAAGGGACATCGATACGGTGGTGCATGTCAAGGCCGTGTGACAGATCAGAAGGTGACTGTATCTCATTCTAGCTTCCTGTCAAAATTTGGTCAGCGCACTACACCACTGTTGAACCAAGGACGCTGTGGGATGGAAGGCAGACAAAGGCACCAGTGTGTTGACAAATACCACCATGAAGTCTTCCACACAGTCCAGTCTTAGTAGCCAAGAGGCTGGGACTCTGAATCCTCAACCTGGTCCTCCTTCCTCCCCTCATCAAGAGTCCCAGGAGACATATGTCCCCAGCAATGGCCACTCTGAGGAACCCTTGTAATTTGTCAGGCCTCTCAAGATGCACCATTAAAGAAGGTCATGAGGAGGTGAAGTGCAGTGATGCCCCAACATTTGAGCACCCCCGACCAAGAGAAAGCCAAGTTGGGGAAGGTCAATTAATGTCTGCAGAGGTGGAGGATAATCATGATGCATAGTTGCCACCATGCCAACCTAAAATCGCAACTCAGAAGGAGGATCAGATTGATGAATTGGAAGATGACGTGGTCGATGATGAGGTCACTGATCCAACCTGGCACGGTGGCACACCCAACAAGCACAGCACTGCAGACAGAGATGGATCCATAGTACAAAAACAGGCAAGCAGAGGTAGTGTTTTGACAAAAGGGAGAACTCAGTCAACTGTTCCACAGAGCCCCCCACTCGGCTAAATAACAAGCCAAGGGTGCGTTGTTCCCCTGTAGTATGGCAGTTTTTCTTAATGTCCATCAGACAAAACAACTGTAATTTGCAGCATCTGCCATACCAAGATAAGAAGAGGCAAGAACACTGCCAACCTGAGCACCACCAGCATGCAGAAGAACATGGCAGCCAAGCACCCCAGTAGGTTGGCAGAACACCTGGGCACTAAATCTGTGTCTGAGGGTGAAACCACTGTCCCTTCCCTTGTGTTATGGCCTTCGCAATCTGCTGAAAAGGAAGCAGGTGCTGACTCCTCCTGCTTACAACCTGCAGTTGCACAGACACAACAGTCAGCAACCACATCCAGTTTATTGTCCCAGCACAGCGTTCAGTTGTCCCTGCCCTTGACATTTCACAGGAAGCAGAAATATCAACCCACAGGCCCAAATGCTTAGCAACCAGATTGCTAGCCTTGGAAATATAGCTGTTTCGGCTTGTGGGAACCGAGTCCTTCCGCGACCTCTTGGCAATGGCAAACCTACGGTACTCTATTCCCAGCCGCCACTATTTTTCCTGGTGTGCCATCCCCACGTTACATAAGCACATGTTACACAATATCAGCCGTGCTCTGGCTAACGCAGTCACAGGGAAGGTCCACCTAACCGCAGACATGTGGACACGTTTTTGTGGACAGGGACGCTACCTTTCTCTGATGGCACACAGGGTGAACTTGGTGGAGTCTGGAACAGAGTCAGAGGCTGGGACATCACACATCGTACCTGCACCAAGTATAGTGGCCCCAACTTCCATCAGGGTTTCAGTCTCCTCCTATTCCAGTTTCTGTCTCTCCTCCTGCTCCTCATCCTCAGCGGAACTAGCTTCCCCCCTGCTGCCCAGCTGGGAGGTCTGCAGCACTGCCTTAGTGAAGCGCCAGAACGCTCTGCTGAAGCTCATCTGTCTAGGTGATAAAGCTTACAGCGCAGCAGACCTGTTGAAAGGAATAAAAAAACAGACTGATCAGTTGCTCTCCCCTAAACCTCCAACCAGGTCTGGTTGTGTGCGATAATGGGCTTGACTTGGTGGCAGCTTTAAAGCTCAGCAAGCTGATACATACACGTTCCATGCATGGCCCATGCTGAATTTGGTTGTACAGTGGTTTTTAAAAACATACCCTGACTTGACGGACCTACTTGCCAAGGTACGGCGTGGCAGCGCCCATTTTCGAAAGTAATCTCAGACTTTCACTGGTCTGGCTTCGCTGCAGCAGCACTTTACTTTGCCTCGTCGCCGACTGATTTGTGACCTGCTCACATGCTGGAAAATGACTTTTCATATGTTGGCAAGGCTTAGTGAGCAGCAGAGGGCAGTGTCTGATTTACAGCCTCTCAATGCCCGTCAGAGTAACACTCAGCCCCCACACATAGCCACTGCTGAGTGGGTGTGGATCGCTGGTATATGTGAGGTTCTTCAAAACTCAGATGGTGAGCGCTGATGATGCTATTATCAGCGTAACCATCCCGGTGCTCTGTCTATTAAAACTTTTGCTGCAGAATCTCAAAGACGAAGCTTTGAATGCCGAGTAGGTAGGGACACTGAACGTTTGACTCTTTGTATTCTGCCAAACATGGCACAGTTCATGTCCAGATGCCTTTCCCAAGACCCTCGCGTGAAACACATTTTGTACAACATGAAACACTGTCTGTGCACCTTTAAAAAAAAATGGTGGTGGGGTATTGCCCAGTTTCTGTACATTTTAAGGACGTCTATGAGACTAGGTTAATATGCTCCACAGACCTATTCAGACCGCAGCCTTACATGTATTGGAACATGGTCATTGTCATGCTAAGGCCTTTACCTAAGCTCTATAGCACTGCCTGCTACCTGAGTAATACACTCCACAGACCTCGTCACTCTCTGGGACATATCCAGCAATTACTCCATTGTTGCTCAAAACTATGCAAAAGATACGTTCTGCTTGGTTGGGTAGTTTCCAGAAGAAGTGCGTAGGCTTGTGCAGATTGGTCAATGGCACTCCTGTCTCTTTCCCTTGAGGAGGCTACTTCCAAGTATTATTAGTCTTGCACATGTTCATGACATGGGTTTCAGGCCTGACAGACTGACTACTATACAGGCACTCACTTGCAAACACTGTATTCATAATTTAATTCTAATGCTTTTGGTGTCTGGTAGAAAATAATTTACTGACATTGATCATACAGCTCCCCCAACTCCTGTATTATATTCACCTTATAGCGGCTTCACCCGCTATGACAGTGGCTCCATTGGGATCTGGTGGCTAAAATGAACTGTGGAGCTCCCAAAACTTAGGTTTCTTGGCTCCTGTTGGCCCTCTGAAAATGTCATGCAAGAATCGCATATGACATGGTGGTGGACGTAGTGGTGGCGGACGAAGCCCAATATTCAAATAGGCGTGTTTTAGCTGGCATTGTAAAAGGATGGGGAATATGTATTCCACTATCTAGCTAACAACTTGGAATGAGAGAGGGACTTCCCAAATATGGGAGTGAGAGTCCGCACAAATATTAAAGGAAAAACTAAAGCCAAATGCTCTGAGTGAACATATGCTAAATGGGAGGTATAATTTTTTTTAGGGTATGTATCTCTTTAAGCCACTTGTTGGCAGCCTTTTGTGATTTGAGGCAATCTGATAGTGACCACTTGCAGAGGTGTATCTAGCCTTTCCTGCACCCGGGGCAACGGATCAGTTTGGCGCCCCCCCCCCTCCCCCATTTGAACCTTAATTCTATTGAAACTGTATGACCAAGCCAAGGTACATTCCTGAATCCCCATTATGTTAAAATAGATACCAATAAAAGTAAAATTAATTGAGACAGCGGTAGGTTAAGTGTTTTTGAATATCCATATTGAATCAGGAGCCCCATATAATCCTGCATAAAGGTTAATAATGGCCCCATAAGATCCTCCATAGACACATTTGCCCAATATAGTGCTCCACAAACGTTGATTATGGCCCCATAAGATGCTCCATAAATATATTTGCGTCATATAAAGCTGCACAATTGTTAATTATGGCCCCATAAGATGCTCCATAAATATGTTTTCCCCATATAGTGCTACAGAAACATTGATTATTTGGCGCCCCCACCGCCGCAGGGCCGAGGGGTACCCGGTACCGGGCCTCTGAGTCTCTGCTCTGGGGTTGTCACGGCGGCTAGGCCCCGGTCCGTGACCCTGCCGTGGGGCGCACAGGGGATTACTAGGAGTGGATGATGTAGATGGGGGTGAGGCTGTGGTGGTGCGGTGCAGTAAATAACGAGGACACCAGGTTGCAGTCTCTTTACCTCTTTACTGAAGATCTCTGGGTCCTCAGTCCGGAATACGGTTCACCAGGCTGCGCAAGTCCGGCCGGTCCAATGGCACCTCTGGAGTTCTCCTCACAGGTGGAAATCGGTGCCTTCCTTCTAGCGCTATGTGTTGTGGTCCTTCCCTGCTGTGCTTACGGAAAGTCCCCCACAACCGTTGTGTCTGTTTCTTAAGTTCCCTCACAACTCGATTAAATGATGTTCTTCTAATCCTCCGTCCCTCCCTGATGTTCTGGTTGGGACGGCACCCGTTTGACGGGTAGGCTCGGAGCTCTTCCGGAACCCTAGAGTCGCCCCTCTCCACAAGTTGCCCCCCAAGACTGCATGGGTGATTTGAGTTAGACAGCCTGCCTTAGACTGACTGTCCTGCCGCTGTTTAGAGTATTGCTTGAAGCTGAATGTTATGATACTCCCTCGGCGTTCCGGCCACCGGTAATGCGCCTCAGTAGGGTGTTGCTCCGGTCTTACAGCACGACCCCTACTGGTATTTCTCCTTTCGCTTGATCTCGTTTCTCACTCAGCACAATCTATCTCGCTTCTAGTCCTTCCTTGGGCACCGCCGCTACCCGGAGCAGGCGTGGTCCCGTTACGTTCGCTCAAGTTGCCAAGCCTCTGTCAGGATCCCACCCCTGACAGAGACCCTACTGTATCTTCCCCCACAACACCCTCTGCCACAAGGTGTTGCCTGGTTCCAACCCAGTCAGCTTTCTGATCTAACTTCCTGCCTGACCCCCAGTTTACCCACTATGGTGGGGAGTGGCCTAATGAATAGAACCCTTAGCTCCCCCCGGAGGCCCAGCTGTGAAATGTATTGGTGTCTGTGATACCTGATCAGGGGAACTCCTTCAGTGCCATCGGACGCACCATGGCTCCCCATAGTGGCGGAGCCACAGTACTGCAACGACCAGGACTCTGGGGCGCTGCACTCCCCCCTGGTTAAACACAGTACTCCGGGACTGGGAAGAAAACAACAATACAAGTTAGCAAAAAGACATACAGTTTCGTTGAGTGTAATAACAATAAGTATACTTGAACAGGCTTCCCTTTATGGGAGGTAAGGACACTTGAACGTTACAAACATAGTTAACATTATAAATTACAGGCTATAAATAACTCCTGTTACCCAACCGGGTATTCTACTAAGTGCCAAATTGTTGAACAATAATTTAACATTGCCCTTAAGGACTTACACTCTAAATCCACTAAATACCTTCCTATAATCACATTATAAGGCAATTTAACTTTCTCATTCTCCTTCTTTAAATCTGCAGGACCGCCTGTCCTATCGGCACCAGACCTACTGCCTCTCCTTTCAGTTACAGGACCGCCCCGTTCAGCCAGGGCCTACTGCCTTTTCAACTACTATACACAGTATAGAACATAACATTACTTTCAGTTTAAGAGCACTAAGTCATCTCTACATGACTCCTATGAGGACTCAGGGTTTACCTTCTATCCTAACTATCTATCAGCATTATCAAAAACATTTTCTATTGAACATTAAGCCTTCTCATTATCTTTCTTCCTTTCATGCATGCTGGACACCACGTCTATCCCTACGGGCCCACTGCATCCTTCTTCTATCTTTCACTTTTTCTTTTCAGAGAACATCATCAGTATTTCTTCACAATTAACTAGTCGAATACATATAACTTACTCATGTAAACATTATCATCACTTTCTTTGGTCAAGACATTATTGCTTCCAATCTTAAGCAATATCACAGTTTAAGCGTAACAAATGAACATCCCCTTTAAGAGGGGACCAAGTCTCTATGAGGTAGCACGCCTTCTCAAGCTACCAGTCCATACTCAGCAAAGGTTCCAGTGTGGTATCTTCACAAAGAGTCCTTCTTTAAGTAAAACCAGTAGGGAGCGCCTTTAATAAGGTGCAAACTATATACAAGAAGTTCGGATCATGCACTGTTCATGATTTCAGCAGTTCTAGAAACTTGTGCAAATAAAACTTTAGAAAAATCAAACAAAAGCAAAACTATAGGGATCCCAGGTCCACAGAAGGATCCCCTTTAGAGTTAACCCTGAACGGGTTCAGCAGCAAAAATCAGGAAACAACAAACCAACAGTTAAAAACTATGTACATATTCATGGTATCGAGGTTTATCCTTATAGCAAATCACAAGACATCAGCCGAAAGTGGACACCTTCCGACTGTGTAGGCTTCGATCCTTGGCCAGCAGCTGATGCCGCACCAGTGTCACTGGTGGATTTCCCCGGGGCAGTCAGACCTCCTGAGGTCTGAACCTGCAGGCGGACTCTAGCTGCCAGCTCAGTCGCTGCAATGAGACGTACGGCGGCAATATTGGTAAGATCCGTCACGTCTGGTTCCATCATGGTTGGAGTAACAGATGACACTCTCCCCGGCCCACAGCGACGCACATTCCGGGCATACCATCCGCATGCATTCCGATGACGGGTGTAGGTCACCTGATCCCCCTTTTGCAATGGGTCACCACTTCGGCCACAGCAGGGAGTCTTCACATTCCAACTGGCAACAAAGACGTCAGTTGGTAGCCCCGGTTCCTGTATGGAGCCCCATCCCCTCCTCGGGTGGAAGGTCAATACAGTGCCCCGCTTCACCATGTCCCTGTTATCACACCCAAGAGGCGATGGTTGCGCCCTCGGTGGGTCAGTCGGTTCTGCCTCTTTTTGCCGTTTCCAATGTAAGATCAAGCACTGTTTGTATTGTTCCCAGGTAAGTACAGCAAGGGTGAATCCTTCTTCCCGAACTCCATCAGGCCCAACCCAGGGGGTGTCCCACTGGAGGATCACCCCATCTGGCCCCACGTCTATGGGTTCTCCCATCCTAGTCGGCAGCGGCGGTACCAGCTTCCCCATTGCATCAGGAGGTAACACCATTAACTCTGCCGAATGGAGACGGCTTTTACTGGGGTGAGGGCCGGTCGCGGGAGCGGGATCGAGCGGGGGAGCAGGGGCGTCTTCCGTACCTGCGCCTGACGTGGTTCCACCGATGTCGATCCGGCCCATTAACGAGGACGCTGGAGTCGGCCGCAGCCCGGACCGCGGCTCCTCCAATGGGGTCCCCGGATGCGGCTCCGCCCACCATGGTTCCTCCTCCGCTGGCCCCGAGGACGGTATGGGTGGGCTCTGCTCCGCGGCCGGTTCCAAAGAATTCAGATCCTTCCGCTGCAGTGGACGTAGGTCCGCCTCTGGTGAAGGAGGGCAAGCCGGAATCACTCCTTCCTCGTTCAGGCACTTGCTGTTCGTCATCGCTGCCTGATAATCGGTGGCAGTGCATGCACCTGACTCCGCCATTTCTCCGGGGTCGAGCTTCTCTGTCATCCGCCTCCCGCCGCTGCAAACCAAGGGGTTGTCCTCTGCTTTGAGGCAGGTCTCCACTTTGCAGCAAGAGGAGCAGGGGGCGGTCACCGCTTCTGGCGCCACTTTGGTAGTCTCCTCCCATGGCACGCCCCCCTTCTTCTTTGGTGTAGCAATGGCGGCGGTTTTTGGCGGGAACTTTTGGCGGCAAACGGCACAGCACAGTCTTTGCAATATAGTTCAGTCCAAGCACAACAAATCACAGTTCCAAGGCACACATGACCTGATTATTCAGGCTTAAGTAGATCCTGTTCATGACGCCAAGTTGTGGCGCCCCCACCACCGCAGGGCCGAGGGGTACCCGGTACCGGGCCTCTGAGTCTCTGCTCTGGGGTTGTCACGGCGGCTAGGCCCCGGTCCGTGACCCTGCCGTGGGGCGCACAGGGGATTACTAGGAGTGGATGATGTAGATGGGGGTGAGGCTGTGGTGGTGCGGTGCAGTAAATAACGAGGACACCAGGTTGCAGTCTCTTTACCTCTTTACTGAAGATCTCTGGGTCCTCAGTCCGGAATACGGTTCACCAGGCTGCGCAAGTCCGGCCGGTCCAATGGCACCTCCGGAGTTCTCCTCACAGGTGGAAATCGGTGCCTTCCTTCTAGCGCTATGTGTTGTGGTCCTTCCCTGCTGTGCTTACGGAAAGTCCCCCACAACCGTTGTGTCTGTTTCTTAAGTTCCCTCACAACTCGATTAAATGATGTTCTTCTAATCCTCCGTCCCTCCCTGATGTTCTGGTTGGGACGGCACCCGTTTGACGGGTAGGCTCGGAGCTCTTCCGGGACCCTAGAGTCGCCTGTTGTGAATTTGGTTTTTGGGCTCCCCCGGTGGTCGCTGGTGGTACTGGACTTGTGTGCTTCACTTTCTCTGTTCACCTGTTTCCATCAGGATGTGGGAGTATCCTATTTAGCCTTGCTGCTCAGTTATTCTAGTGCCGGCCATCAATGTAACCAGAGCCTTTCTGTTGCATGTTCCTGCTTCTAGACTACTATCAGCTAAGTTGGACTCTTAGTCCTAAGTTTGTTTGCATTTTTGTTCCAGTTCACAGTTATGTTATGTTTCTGTAGCTGGAAGCTCTTGTGGGCCGAAATTACCACTCCGGTGTCATGAGTTGACACATGAGTCTTAAAGTAATTTCTGGATGGTATTTTAATAGGGTTTTCAGCTGACCGTAAAGTTCCCTATTGTATCTTCTTACTATCTAGTAAGCGGACCTCGCTTTGCTGAACCTACCTTCATACTGCGTATGTCTTTTCCTCTGAACTCACCGTCAATATATGTGGGGGGATTCTGTCTCCTTTTTGGGGGAATTTCCCTAGAGGTAAGCCAGGTCTGTTTTTTCCTCTATTAGGGTTAGTTAGTTCTCCGGCTGGCGCTGGGCGTCTAGGGATAAAACGTAGGTACGCCACCCGGCCACTGTTAGTTGTGTGGTAGGTTTAGCTCACGGTCAGCTCGAGATTCCATCACCCAAGAGCTAGTCTGTTATTTAAGTTCTCTGACGTTTCCTTGCCATTGGGAACCATGACAGTCGCCCCTCTCCACAAGTTGCCCCCCAAGACTGCATAGGTGATTTGAGTTAGACAGCCCGCCTTAGACTGACTGTCCTGCCGCTGTTTAGAGTATCGCTTGAAGCTGAATGTTATGATACTCCCTCGGCGTTCCGGCCACCGGTAATGCGCCTCAGTAGGGTGTTGCTCCGGTCTTACAGCACGACCCCTACTGGTATTTCTCCTTTCGCTTGATCTCGTTTCTCACTCAGCACAATCTATCTCGCTTCTAGTCCTTCCTTGGGCACCGCCGCTACCCGGAGCAGGCGCGGTCCCGTTACGTTCGCTCAAGTTGCCAAGCCTCTGTCAGGATCCCACCCCTGACAGAGACCCTACTGTATCTTCCCCCACAACACCCTCTGCCACAAGGTGTTGCCTGGTTCCAACCCAGTCAGCTTTCTGATCTAACTTCCTGCCTGACCCCCAGTTTACCCACTATGGTGGGGAGTGGCCTAATGAATAGAACCCTTAGCTCCCCCCGGAGGCCCAGCTGTGAAATGTATTGGTGTCTGTGATACCTGATCAGGGGAACTCCTTCAGTGCCATCGGACGCACCATGGCTCCCCATAGTGGCGGAGCCACAGTACTGCAACGACCAGGACTCTGGGGCGCTGCAATTATGCCCCATAAGATGCTCCATAAATATGTTTGCCCCATATAGTGCTGCAGAAACGTTGATTATGCCCCATAAGATGCTCCATAAATATGTTTGTCCCATATAGTGCTGCAGAAACGTTGATTATGCCCCATAAGATGCTCCATAAATATGTTTGCCCCATATAGTGCTGCAGAAACGTTGATTATGCCCCATAAGATGCTCCATAAATATGTTTGCCCCATATAGTGCTGCAGAAACGTTGATTATGCCCCATAAGATGCTCCATAAATATATTTGCCTTATATAGTGCTGCAGAAACGTTGATTATGCCCCATAAGATGCTCGATAAATATATTTGCGCCATATAATGCTGCACAAACGTTAATTATGGCCCCATAAGATGCTCCATAAATATATTTGTGCCATATAATGCTGCACAAACGTTAATTATGGCCCCATAAGATGCTCCATAAATATGTTTGCCCCATATAGTGCTGCAGAAACGTTGATTATGCCCCATAAGATGTTCCATAAATATGTTTGTCCCATATAGTGCTGCAGAAACGTTGATTATGCCCCATAAGATGCTCCATAAATATGTTTGCCCCATATAGTGCTGCAGAAACGTTGATTATGCCCCATAAGATGCTCCATAAATATATTTGCCCCATATAGTGCTGCAGAAACGTTGATTATGCCCCATAAGATGCTCCATAAATATATTTGCCTCATATAGTGCTGCAGAAATGTTGATTATGCCCCATAAGGTACTCTATACAGCCACTTGCCCCATTTGCTGTTGCTGCGATAAAAAAAATCACATACTCACCTCTCCGTCGCTCGGGCCCCCGGAACTTTCAATATTCACCTGTTCCTCGTTCCAGCCGCTGCTCCATCTTCAACACTGATGCTCAGGCAGAGGGCGCGCACTAACGACGTCACCGCGCCCTCTGACCTCAGCGTCACTGCTGAAGATGGAGCGACGCCGGAACGATAAGCAGGTAAATATCACACAGTGCAGCGCTCCCCTCCCCGTTATACTCACCTGCTCCTGGCGCGGTGCAGTCCCTGCTTCCCCGGGGTGGTGCTGCAGCTTCTCCCTGTACAGTAAAAAAGTTATGTTTCAGCTCACCCCCATCAGCAAATCCATAAGAGTCCACAGGAACATCCGAGCAAGGAAAACGCCACCGCGCAACGTCCTCTGCTGAGTAAGTAAGAAAAAAAAGTCCAGCTCCGGAGTAAAAGTCATCAATTTTATTTCCACATATTTAAAATTCGGAAAAAGCTGCTTGCAAGTAACTGCACAACTATTTCAGAAAAGAAGCCATAAGTTAGCTGAACGCGTTTCGAGCACGCATGGTGCTCTTTGTCCACTTTGTCCTCTTTGTTTTTGCTGTGGACAAAGAGCACCATGCGTGCTCGAAACGCGTTCAGCTAACTTATGGCTTCTTTTCTGAAATAGTTGTGCAGTTACTTGCAAGCAGCTTTTCCGAATTTTAAATATGTGGAAATAAAATTGATGACTTTTACTCCGGAGCTGGAATTTTTTTTTCTTACTTACTCAGCTTCTCCCTGTACTGAGCAGTCACCGTTACCGCTCATTACAGTAATGAATATGCGGCTCCACCCCTATGGGAGGTGGAGCTGCATATTCATTACTGTAATGAGCGGTACCATGTGACCGCTCAGTACAGGAAGAAGCTGGGGCGTCGGGGAACCGGTGACCTGCAGGGACCACGCCGCCAGCAGTAGGTGAGTATCTCAGTGTGGGGGCGGCAGAATGCCGCCGACGGGGAGCCTCCTTGGACCGCCGCATCATCAGGCGGCCCGCTGGTGCCCCCCTGTCGGCTGCGCCCGGGGCACATGCCCCGGCTGCTCCCCTGGATACGCCACTAACCCCTTGTTAGGCCGGGGTCACACTACAGCGTAATATGGATGAGTGTTAAGTGATAAAAAATCGCAAAGCACTCGGACCAATGTTAATCTATGGGGCAGCTCCCATCATCCGTTTTTTTCTCGTCCATATTACACTTGAGAGTGAAATCGCAGCATGCTGCGATTGTCCTTGTATCTCAGCTGAGAAACGCCAATTCTATGGGTGCGAGAACAAATCGCACAGCACACGGACCATCAGTGTGACTTGCGAGAAATTCTCAGGCATTGGGCAGGTGACAGGAAACTGGCTCAGCCATTATTTGCTCATTTTGCAAGTGTGTGAGAAAATCTTACCATATGGATGACATATGGATGACACACGGATACTTTTTTGGGAAAAAATCGCATCCTGGCACGGATTACCATACGGAGAACATTTGTGCGATTCTCAGCAGACAAATTCGGACAGAATTTTTATACATTGCGTGTGACCCCGGCCTTACCGTGACTAATTGTTCTTGGTGTTTTTAATATCTCTGGCACATTTGCACTTTATGTGTTGTTTGTTAATTTGTGGGATATTTTTATTTCTAGTATCCAATAAAAGTTAAATTATATATTTTTCCCAAGTGGCTTTTTCATCATATTCTTTTTCTTGGGTCTAGTTTTGCCCCTGCGTTTTTGACACCAAAATATGTCCCACAATTTCTACTGAATGTAGAAATACCCTATATGTGGATGTACAGTACTGCTTATCCACACGACGAGATTAAGGAGGGACGGATTGCTATTTGCCTCCTAGAGGGCAGATTTTCCTAGAATAGTTTGAAGACTTAATATATAGAGCCCCTAAGTGCTAGACAAGCAGAATCCCCCCCCCCTCAAGTGACCCCATTTTGGAAATTATACCCCTTTGGGAATTTGTCTACATATGTAGTGATAATTTTGACTCCATGGTTGTTTTCCAGAAACAAGCAGTAGTGGATGTGGCTTATTGAAAACTGCAAACTGCCATTGTGGTGACCAGTATGTTGAAGTGACCAGTACTTATATTGACCAGTACATTATGCCGAGTTCATGCTTTTGGAGACACGAACCCGTAAATTAGGCAGGCTCTCCTCGCTGCAGAAATACCTAAATGTGGTTTAGACACACTGGGGCTCAGAAGGGGGAGGGTATTTAGATTTGGGAGTGCAGAATTTACTGAATTTCTTTTGAAGGGTGAGGAGTAGTGTTGAGCATTCCGATACTGCAAGTATCGGGTATCGGCCGATACTTGCTGTATCGGAATTTCCGATACCGAGATCCGATACTTTTGTGGTATCGGGTATCGCAACAACATTAATGTAATAATGTGTAAAAAAGAGAATTAAAATAAAAAATATCGCTATACTCACCTGTCCGACGCAGCCGGGACCTCAGCGAGGGAACCGGCAGCGTTGTTTGTTTAAATTTCGCGCTTTTACTTGGTTACGTGAAGTCCCGGCTTGTGATTGGTCAGGGCGGCCATGTTGCCGGGACGCGGACCAATCACAGCAAGCCGTGACGAAATTACGTCACGGCTTGCTGTGATTGGTCCGCGTCCCGGCAACATGGCCGCCATTAACCAATCACAAGCCGTGACGTCACGGGAGGCTGGACATGCGCGTATTTTGAAAAGCGCGCGTGTCCAGCCTCCAGTGACGTCCCGGCAACATGGCCGCCATTAACCAATCACAAGCCGGGACGTCACGGGAGGCTGGACATGCGCGTATTTTGAAAAGCGCGCGTGTCCAGCCTCCAGTGACGTCCCGGCAACATGGCCGCCATTAACCAATCACAAGCCGGGACGTCACGGGAGGCTGGACATGCGCGTATTTTGAAAAGCGCGCGTGTCCAGCCTCCAGTGACGTCCCGGCAACATGGCCGCCATTAACCAATCACAAGCCGGGACGTCACGGGAGGCTGGACATGCGCGTATTTTGAAAAGCGCGCGTGTCCAGCCTCCAGTGACGTCCCGGCAACATGGCCGCCATTAACCAATCACAAGCCGGGACGTCACGGGAGGCTGGACATGCGCGTATTTTGAAAAGCGCGCGTGTCCAGCCTCCCGTGACGTCACGGCTTGTGATTGGTTAATGGCGGCCATGTTGCCGGGACGCGGACCAATCACAGCAAGCCGTGACGTAATTTCGTCACGGCTTGCTGTGATTGGTCCGCGTCCCGGCAACATGGCCGCCCTGACCAATCACAAGCCGGGACCTCACGTAACCAAGTAAAAGCGCGAATTTTAAACAAACAACGCTGCCGGTTCCCTCGCTGAGGTCCCGGCTGCGTCGGACAGGTGAGTATAGCGATATTTTTTATTTTAATTCTTTCTTTTACACATTAATATGGTTCCCAGGGCCTGAAGGAGAGTTTCCTCTCCTTCAGACCCTGGGAACCATCAGGAATACCGTCCGATACATGAGTCCCATTGACTTGTATTGGTATCGGGTATCGGTATCGGATTAGATCCGATACTTTGCCGGTATCGGCCGATACTTTCCGATACCGATACTTTCAAGTATCGGACGGTATCGCTCAACACTAGTGAGGAGCCATTCACTTTTCCAGAGCCTTTTTGCTACCAGTAATGTGGAAGCCTGCTATATTTCTGATAACAAATGACAGACCTAAATGGGGACTTGCTTTTTTTGTGAATTGAGTTGAACATTTTATTAGGATCTTTTAACATAACATTTAGGATCACATTTATTCGACATTCTATGCTGAGCACTTACTTTAGGATTTGCATCTAAATTTTTGAGTGATGTGATTCAGATGAAACCCCTGATGGATCCATTCACTACAATGAGGCAGCAGAGTTACTCTGGACACCATCTGGCCTCTGTTCAGTGGTGTCCTTCTTTTCAGAAGTACAGAAAACTGTAGTCGACAACGTTTTTATACTCGGTTCCTTGTGCGGTATATGTGATTAGACGGCTGTATTCTTTGGGTTGGTGCAATTACAGCATACCAGATTTATATCGGGTTTTTATATTTGGCTGCTGTCACACACTAAAAGATGCTTTTTATTGAAAAAAATAGTTTTTTCATCCCCATATTTAGACAGCTATAATGTTTCGATATTTCTACCGACAGACGTGATGGCTTGTTTGTTGCAGGACAAGATGACATTTTTATTGGTACCATTTTCGGCCACATGACATTTTGATTGCTTTGTATTCTAAATTTCTGACTTTGAGAGGTAGACTACATACTGTTCCATGTGTGGTAAAATTGATAAGGCAGCTTTATTCTTCAGGTTAGTACGATTACAGTGATTCTCTGTTTATATCTTTTTTATTTTTTTGCGTTTTTACACAATAAAAACTATTTTATAGAAAAAAATAATTTTTGTACCGCTTTATTCTGAGAGCTATAATTTTTTTATTTTTCTGCTGCCGGAGATTTATGGCAGCTTGTTGCTTGCAGGACAAAATGACGTTTTAAGCTTTATTTACATTCGTCTTTTTTATAGGTTAGTACGATTACAGTGATTCTCTGTTTATATCTTTTTTTTATTTTTTGGCGTTTTTACACAATAAAAACTATTTTATAGAAAAAAATAATTTTTGTACCGCTTTATTCTGAGAGCTATAATTTTTTTATTTTTCTGCTGCCGGAGATTTATGGCAGCTTGTTGCTTGCAGGACAAAATTACGTTTTAAGCTTTATTTACATTCGTCTTTTTTATAGCATTTTATTGCACTTTTTGTACAGCGGTATGATGATTTAGCATCATTTTTTGCTTCGTTTTTGCCTAGTGAGACAGTTCTATAGAATGGCTTGTTCTGGACATGGTGATACCAAATATGTGTACTTTTTGTTTATTGGGATAATGTTTTCTTTTTTTGTTCTTTATTTGGGGATTTTTTTCCTACATACTAACACTTTTTAATATATTTTTTTTTTTTACTTTTCTACATTGTTCCAGGATGGGACATAACTGTATAGTAACAGATCGCTGTTCTGATGCTCTGCAATGCTTCTGAGATTGGACCAGTGCTCGTGTGCAATGTGGTCACGGTGATAATCTCCTAGTGATAAAACCTTCATTTTAAGTAAACAACAATACATAGTATATAGTGTTGAGCATTCCGATACCGCAAGTATCTGGTATTGACCGATACTTGCGGGTATCGGAATTCCGATACCGAGATCCGATACTTTTGTGGTATCGGGTATCGGTATCGAAACAACATTAATGTGTAAAATAAAGAATTAAAATAAAAAATATTGCTATACTCACCTCTCCGACGCAGCCTGGACCTTACCGAGGGAACCGGCAGCGTTCTTTGCTTAAAATGTGCGCGTTTACTTCCTTCCGTGACGTCACGGCTTGTGATTGGTCGCGTGCCGCCCATGTGGCCGCGACGCGACCAATCACAGCAAGCCGTGACGTAATTTTCAGGTCCTCAATGCCTAATTCTAGGCATTCAGGATTTTCAAATTACGATCCGGCTTGTGATTGGTCGCGTCGCGGTCACATGGGCGACGCGACCAATCACAAGCTGTGACGTCACGGGAGGCAGGAAACGCGCGCATTTTAAAATTACGTCACGGCTTGTGATTGGTTGCGTGCCGCCCATGTGACCGCGGCGCGACCAATCACAGCAAGCCGTGACGTAATTTCAGGTCCTGTATGCCTAATTCTGCATTCAGGACCTGAAATTACGTCACGGTGGGACTACTTCTCCCATCGAAATGTGATGATGGGAGAGTTGTCCCATCGTCAGGCAACTGACTACAATGGGTACACAAACACACATATAACATGTAGTACATACTCACCACATACGTCCCCGAAGGCCACCATCCACGATCATCTTTGTCCCAAAATAAAAAAAAAAAAAATCTTTTCCATCGTAATCCATAGTATAGGTTGTCCCACGACATCCTCCGGTGATACACTGCAGGAGCTAATCGCTCCTGCAGTGTATCGGAGCTGCCCGTTCGTTTACTGGAGTTAAATGAACTCCGGGAGCTCGCTTTACGGCAATTGAACTGCCGTGAAATCTCTCACGCAGCAGTGTCGTAAAGCGAGAGTCCCGGAGTTCATTGAACTCCGGTAAACTCGCGCGCATGCGCAGGCACACTGCAGGAGCTTTAGCTCCTGTCAGTGTGTTTTGGCAGCCATGGAGAGCAGTCACATCTCCTGGTGTGGCTGTTCTCCATGGCAGATTTTCGTGGGACACTCGATATTAATGGACTACGTCGGAAAAGACTACAGATCATTAGAGTTGAGCGACTTTCATTTTTTTAAGATCGAGTCGGGTTTTGTGAAACCCGATTTTGTCCAGAGTCGAGTCGAGTGCAGTCGGCCGATTATCGCTAAAAGTCGGGGATCGACCGAAACACGAAACCCAATGCAAGTCAATGGGGAAGCATAGTCGGCAGTGAGTGGAGGCCAGGAAAACACCTACAGTGCCCATTTTAATGCCAAAAACATCCATTCTTGTTTCTGAAGCTTGTCAATCTTAATTAACTTTATAATAATAGTTGGGCATAGGGAATTGGGGGTCATTTGGCAAAAGTTGTGGGGGGAGTAGGGCCGGCTCAAGTTTTTCGTGGGCCCAGGAAATGCGGACTACGTCACGGCGGTGTTGCAGGGAAAGGTAAGTATTTCAACGTTGCAAGTGCTGTGATCCTGAGCAAGCAGGGGGGGCCCACTCGTTCGCATTGGCACTGGCACAGGGCCCCTCAAAGTACAGCGATGTGTGTTTGCATGGCGGGGGCGCCTCCCACCAGCAGCGACACTTTTGCGTACTCTGAGGGGCCCTGTGCCAGTGACGTCGCCAACGAGTATGCCCCCCCACCTGATGAAGGAACCTGCACTTTCATCTGCACCTTCCTCTCTGTCCCTGTGTAAGGTGGTATAACATGCGGGAAGGGGAACCTTACTTTCAGCAGGGTCAGATTCTGGCTGTGTAGAGTATAAGGGGAATGTAGTGGTCTAGGTCAATGTACCAGCAGACTCATCTAGCAGTGGCTGGGCAATGGGCAGGATGAGGAGGAAACAGATATAGGGCCAAAGAATAAAGTAGGCTAAATGCAGTTCAAAATTGGTAACAGGACTAAACAGGCGGCATTGCTTTGTTCAGTGGAGTAGCAAACCCAAGAGCAGCAGACACTGTTTCAAGGGCATAACCACACTAGTAGGCCAAATGCAGTTTAATATCTGATAGTATAGGGCGAAAGCCAGAATGTGGAAGCTCAGCTTTGTTCAGTTGAGGACAACACCAGGCAGGGGCAGACAGACACCTTTAGTAGGCCGGAACAGCCAATTTTTTAAAAAAACAGCAGTTAGTAAGAGGCAGAAGGTAGAAGCTCAGCTTTATTCAGTTGAGGACAACACCAGGCAGGGGCAGACAGACACCTTTAGTAGGCCGGAACAGCCAATGGCATTTTTAAAAATGGTAATTTGGAACTGAAGGTTGAAGCTCTGCTTTATTCAGTTGAGGACAACACCAGGCAGGGGCAGACATTCACCTTTAGTAGGCCGGAACAGCCAATTGCATTTTTAAAAATGGTAATTTGGAACAGAAGGATGAAGCTCAGCTTTATTCAGTTGAGGACAACACCAGGCAGGGGCAGACAGACACCTTTAGTAGGCCGGAACAGCCAATTTTTTAAAAAAACAGCAGTTAGTAAGAGGCAGAAGGTAGAAGCTCAGCTTTATTCAGTTGAGGACAACACCAGGCAGGGGCAGACAGACACCTTTAGTAGGCCGGAACAGCCAATTGCATTTTTAAAAATGGTAATTTGGAACAGAAGGTTGAGGCTCAGCTTTATTCAGTTGAGGACAACACCAGGCAGGGGCAGACAGACACCTTTAGTAGGCCGGAACAGCCAATGGCATTTTTAAAAATGGTAATTTGGAACTGAAGGTTGAAGCTCAGCTTTATTCAGTTGAGGACAACACCAGGCAGGGGCAGACATTCACCTTTAGTAGGCCGGAACAGCCAATTGCATTTTTAAAAATGGTAATTTGGAACAGAAGGTTGAAGCTCAGCTTTATTCAGTTGAGGACAACACCAGGCAGGGGCAGACAGACACCTTTAGTAGGCCGGAACAGCCAATTTTTTAAAAAAACAGCAGTTAGTAAGAGGCAGAAGGTAGAAGCTCAGCTTTATTCAGTTGAGGACAACACCAGGCAGGGGCAGACAGACACCTTTAGTAGGCCGGAACAGCCAATTGCATTTTTAAAAATGGTAATTTGGAACAGAAGGTTGAGGCTCAGCTTTATTCAGTTGAGGACAACACCAGGCAGGGGCAGACAGACACCTTTAGTAGGCCGGAACAGCCAATTGCATTTTTAAAAATGGTAATTTGGAACAGAAGGTTGAAGCTCAGCTTTATTCAGTTGAGGACAACACCAGGCAGGGGCAGACAGACACCTTTAGTAGGCCGGAACAGCCAATGGCATTTTTAAAAATGGTAATTTGGAACAGAAGGTTGAAGCTCAGCTTTATTCAGTTGAGGACAACACCAGGCAGGGGCAGACAGACACCTTTAGTAGGCCGGAACAGCCAATTTTTTAAAAAAACAGCAGTTAGTAAGAGGCAGAAGGTAGAAGCTCAGCTTTATTCAGTTGAGGACAACACCAGGCAGGGGCAGACAGACACCTTTAGTAGGCCGGAACAGCCAATTGCATTTTTAAAAATGGTAATTTGGAACAGAAGGTTGAAGCTCAGCTTTATTCAGTTGAGGACAACACCAGGCAGGGGCAGACAGACACCTTTAGTAGGCCGGAACAGCCAATTGCATTTTTAAAAATGGTAATTTGGAACAGAAGGTTGAAGCTCAGCTTTATTCAGTTGAGGACAACACCAGGCAGGGGCAGACAGACACCTTTAGTAGGCCGGAACAGCCAATGGCATTTTTAAAAATGGTAATTTGGAACTGAAGGTTGAAGCTCAGCTTTATTCAGTTGAGGACAACACCAGGCAGGGGCAGACAGACACCTTTAGTAGGCCGGAACAGCCAATGGCATTTTTAAAAATGGTAATTTGGAACTGAAGGTTGAAGCTCAGCTTTATTCAGTTGAGGACAACACCAGGCAGGGGCAGACAGACACCTTTAGTAGGCCGGAACAGCCAATTTTTTAAAAAAAACAGCAGTTAGTAAGAGGCAGAAGGTAGAAGCTCAGCTTTATTCAGTTGAGGACAACACCAGGCAGGGGCAGACAGACACCTTTAGTAGGCCGGAACAGCCAATGGCATTTTTAAAAATGGTAATTTGGAACAGAAGGTTGAAGCTCTGCTTTATTCAGTTGAGGACAACACCAGGCAGGGGCAGACACCTTTAGAAGGACGGAACAGCCAATTTTTTTAAAAACAGCAGTTAATCAGAGCCAGAAGGTAGAAGCTCAGCTTTATTCAGTTGAGGACAACTTGAACTAGGGACTGCAGACAGACTTTGCAGGCTGTCCCCTGTGTGGACCATGCATCCAATACATTAACCCATTTAGCCACAAAGGACACGTAACCTTCCGTGGCCAGGCCTACAGGTCCATGTGTCTGTTGTCAGGTATACCTTTGGACTGACAAATTGACAGAATGCAAGGACAATGCGGTCTTTAACATGCAGGTGGAGGGGTGGGATGGCTTTTCTCGCAAAAGAATTGTCAACTGGGTAGCTCATAGCGTGGTATATCGTAGTTCATCCTGGCTTTATTAATATTAAATTAAATAAAAAAATAGGCTCTAGGCACTTTATTATTGGTTCCAGGGGTACACGGGCAGCAGTGGTCAGGTGAGTGGAGGCCTAGTGGAAGGAGGGACTTTAGACAGGCTTCGAAGGCCTAACATAATAAAATGGGCTGGCGGTAGGCACTTTATTATTGGTTCCAGGGGTACACGGGCAGCAGTGGTCTGGTCAGTGGAGGCCTAGTGGAAGGAGGGACCGCAGACAGGCTTCAAAGGCCTAACATAATAAAATGGGCTGGCTGTAGGCACTTTATTATTGGTTCCAGGGGTACACGGGCAGCAGTGGTCAGGTGAGTGGAGGCCTAGTGGAAGGAGGGACCGCAGACAGGCTTCGAAGGCCTAACACAATAAAATGGGCTGGCTGTAGGCACTTTAAAATTGGTTCCAGGGGTACACGGGCAGCAGTGGTCTGGTCAGTGGAGGCCTAGTGGAAGGAGGGACCGCAGACAGGCTTCGAAGGCCTAACACAATAAAATGGGCTGGCTGTAGGCACTTTAAAATTGGTTCCAGGGGTACACGGGCAGCAGTGGTCTGGTCAGTGGAGGCCTAGTGGAAGGAGGGACCGCAGACAGGCTTCGAAGGCCTAAAATAACAAACAATAGGCTCATGGCAGCTTTACAGCGGTTACATGGATACACAGGCAGCTTGGTGGTGAGTGGAGGAGTATTTAAAGTAGGGACCGCAGACAGGCTATCAAAGGCCTAAAATAACAAACAATAGGCTCATGGCAGCTTTACAGCGGTTACATGGATACACAGGCAGCTTGGTGGTGAGTGGAGGAGTATTTAAAGTAGGGACCGCAGACAGGCTATCAAAGGCCTAAAATAACAAACAATAGGCTCATGGCAGCTTTACAGCGGTTACATGGATACACGGGCAGGCAGCTTGGTGGTCAGTTGGGGAGTATTTAAAGTAGGGACCGCAGACAGGCTATCAAAGGCCTAAAATAACAAACAATAGGCTCATGGCAGCTTTACAGCGGTTACATGGATACACAGGCAGCTTGGTGGTGAGTGGAGGAGTATTTAAAGTAGGGACCGCAGACAGGCTATCAAAGGCCAAAAATAACAAACAATAGGCTCATGGCAGTTTTACATCGGTTACATGGATACACAGGCAGCTTGGTGGTCAGTGGAGGAGTATTTAAAGTAGGGACCGCAGACAGGCTATCAAAGGCCTAAAATAACAAACAATAGGCTCATGGCAGCTTTACAGCGGTTACATGGATACACGGGCAGGCAGCTTGGTGGTCAGTGGAGGAGTATTTAAAGTAGGGACCGCAGACAGGCTATCAAAGGCCTAAAATAACAAACAATAGGCTCATGGCAGCTTTACAGCGGTTACATGGATACACAGGCAGCTTGGTGGTGAGTGGAGGAGTATTTAAAGTAGGGACCGCAGACAGGCTATCAAAGGCCTAAAATAACAAACAATAGGCTCATGGCAGCTTTACAGCGGTTACATGGATACACAGGCAGCTTGGTGGTGAGTGGAGGAGTATTTAAAGTAGGGACCGCAGACAGGCTATCAAAGGCCTAAAATAACAAACAATAGGCTCATGGCAGTTTTACAGCGGTTACATGGATACACGGGCAGGCAGCTTGGTGGTCAGTGGAGGAGTATTTAAAGTAGGGACCGCAGACAGGCTATCAAAGGCCTAAAATAACAAACAATAGGCTTATGGCAGTTTTACAGCGGTTACATGGATACACGGGCAGGCAGCTTGGTGGTCAGTGGAGGAGTATTTAAAGTAGGGACCGCAGACAGGCTATCAAAGGCCTAAAATAACAAACAATAGGCTCATGGCAGCTTTACAGCGGTTACATGGATACACGGGCAGGCAGCTTGGTGGTCAGTGGAGGAGTATTTAAAGTAGGGACCGCAGACAGGCTATCAAAGGCCTAAAATAACAAACAATAGGCTCATGGCAGCTTTACAGCGGTTACATGGATACACGGGCAGGCAGCTTGGTGGTCAGTGGAGGAGTATTTAAAGTAGGGACCGCAGACAGGCTATCAAAGGCCTAAAATAACAAACAATAGGCTCATGGCAGCTTTACAGCGGTTACATGGATACACAGGCAGATTGGTGGTCAGTGGAGGAGTATTTAAAGTAGCAGACAGGCTATCAAAGGCCTAAAATAACAAACAATAGGCTCATGGCAGCTTTACAGCGGTTACATGGATACACAGGCAGCTTGGTGGTGAGTGGAGGAGTAGTGCAAGGAGTGTCTGTCCCAGTACTCCCAAAATATAAATAGATGTTAATGTCTCGCAAAACAACCAAAACAAAAAAAAAGGTGGCATACTTAGGTACAGGGGTGGGCTCATCTACTGAGTTTCTGACATAGTAATTTGGCAGTAACTATTTAATGGTGCCAATATAGGACACAGACACAGACTACTTTAAGTTGCATCATAGATGTCTACAAATTTGTATTGTCAGTGCCAGACATTGAATGATGTCAGCGAATAGACTAAAGATTGGTGGAGCTGTGCGACATAATTTTGCACGTGGTAGAGCACATTTTGAGCTGGGGTAGGGGGGAACTCTCTTGAGGCCGGCGGGACCGCCCCAGGGCCCCTCATGTTACAACGGTGTGTCTGACGTTGGGTGCGCACCACCACCGCCAGAGACACTACATTGTACTATGAGGGACCCAGTAGCAATGCCGTCAACCAAAAGCGAGCACACCCACCTCTTCAGACAAACAGCAGTCTCACGGGTGCTTGCGCCAAGTCGCGATACCACGGCCCCGTGTGGGGAGTTTTGCCATTTAGGGAGGTGTAAACATGTCGTATGCTGTACAATCAGCTGCAGCAAATTAGACATTAGAAAAGTAATTCACAGGCAAGAGCTTTTCATAGGAAAGCTAGGTGTCGGCCGGGCAAGGTGGGGCAAAAGATTTCGAAATCCAGTTGTGGTTCATTTTAATGAATGTTAGATCGTCAACATTTTGGGTAGCCAGACGAGTCCTTTTTTCGGTTAATATTGAACCTGCAGCACTGAATACTCTTTCTGATAGGACACTTGCTGCCGGGCAAGCAAGCTCCTGCAATGCATATTCTGCCAATTCTGGCCAGGTGTCTAATTTGGAGGCCCAGTAATCAAATGGGAATGACGGTTGAGGGAGAACATCGATAAGGGATGAAAAATAGTTAGTAACCATACTGGACAAATGTTGTCTCCTGTCACTTTCAATTGATGCAGCAGTACCTGTCCTGTCTGCGGTCATAGCAAAATCACTCCACAACCTGGTCAGAAAACCCCTCTGTCCAACGCCACTTCTGATGTGTGCACCCCTAACACTCCTAGTCTGCTGCCCCCTGGAGCTCGTGTGAGAACGATCACGTGCGCTGTGTGCTGGGAATGCCTGAAGCAAACGGTCAACAAGAGTTGATTGTTTGGTTGCTAATATTAGTTCCAAGTTCTCATGTGGCATAATATTTTGCAATTTGCCTTTATAGCGTGGATCAAGGAGGCAGGCCAACCAGTAATCGTCATCGTTCATCATTTTCGTAATGCGTGTGTCCCTTTTTAGGATACGTAAGGCATAATCCGCCATGTGGGCCAAAGTTCCAGTTGTCAAATCTCCGGTTGTGATTGGTTGAGGGGCAGTTGCAGGCAAATCTACGTCACTTGTGTCCCTCAAAAAACCAGAACCCGGCCGTGACACGCAACCAATTTCCTGTGCCCCCGGGAAAGGTTCGGCATTAAAAATATACTCATCCCCATCATCCTCCTCGTCCTCCACCTCCTCTTCGCCCGCTACCTCGTCCTGTACACTGCCCTGACCAGACAATGGCTGACTGTCATCAAGGCTTTCCTCTTCCTCTGGTGCAGACGCCTGCTCCTTTATGTGCGTCAAACTTTGCATCAGCAGACGCATTAGGGGGATGCTCATGCTTATTACGGCGTTGTCTGCACTAACCAGCCGTGTGCATTCCTCAAAACACTGAAGGACTTGACACATGTCTTGTATCTTAGACCACTGCACACCTGACAACTCCATGTCTGCCATCCTACTGCCTGCCCGTGTATCCTCCCACAAATAAATAACAGCACGCCTCTGTTCGCACAGTCTCTGAAGCATGTGCAGTGTTGAGTTCCACCTTGTTGCAACGTCTATGATTAGGCGATGCTGGGGAAGGTTCAAAGACCGCTGATAGTTCGCTCATGCGAACGTCGGATATGTGAGCAAAGTGCACGCACTTTGAGGAGCAGGTCGGAGAACCCAGGATAAGTTTTCAATAAGCACTGCACCACCAGGTTTAAGGTGTGAGCCAGGCAAGGAATGTGTTTCAGTTGGGAAAGGGAGATGGCAGCCATGAAATTCCTTCCGTTATCACTCACTACCTTGCCTGCCTCAAGATCTACTGTGCCCAGCCACGACTGCGTTTCTTGTTGCAAGAACTCGGATAGAACTTCCGCGGTGTGTCTGTTGTCGCCCAAACACTTCATAGCCAATACAGCCTGCTGACGCTTGGCAGTAGCTGGCCCATAATGGGACAACTGGTGTGCAACAGTGTCATCTGCCGATGGAGTGGTTGGCAGACTGCGTTCTGTGGAAGAGCTGTAGCTTCTGCAGGAGGACGAGGAGGAGGAGGAGGAGGGGGTGCGAACGCCTACAGCCAACTGTTTCC
The DNA here is from genome assembly GCF_051348905.1 of Ranitomeya variabilis. NCBI lineage: Eukaryota > Metazoa > Chordata > Amphibia > Anura > Dendrobatidae > Ranitomeya > Ranitomeya variabilis. The sequence continues at coordinate 615,693,572 of NC_135234.1, read as the reverse complement.
TAGACCGTGGGCTAGGCACAACTGTCCCTAAATTGATGTCGCCTGTGGACCCTGCATCCACCACATTCACCCAGTGTGCCGTGATGGACACATAACGTCCCTGGCCATGCCTACTGGTCCATGCATCTGTAGTCAGGTGCACCTTTGTACTCACAGATTGCCTGAGTGCATGGACGATGCGCTGTTTAACATGCTGGTGCAGGGCTGGGATGGCTTTTCTGGAAAAAAAGTGTCGACTGGGTAGCTCGTATCGTGGTTCAGCGTACTCCATCAGGGCTTTGAAAGCTTCGCTTTCAACTAACCGGTAGGGCATCATCTCTAACGAGATTAGTCTAGCTATGTGGGCGTTAAAACCCTGTGTACGCGGATGCGAGGATAAGTACTTCCTTTTTCTAACCAGAGTCTCATGTAGGGTGAGCTGGACTGGAGAGCTGGAGATCGTGGAACTTTCGGGTGTGCCGGTGTACATGGCAGACTGAGAGACGGTTGGAGACGGTATTGTTTCCGCCGGTGCCCTAGATGCAATATTTCCTCCTACAAAACTGGTGGTTCCCTGACCCTGACTGCTTTTGGCTGGCAAAGAAACCTGCACAGATACTGCCGGTGGTGCGGAAAATGGTGGCCTTACAGTGACGGAAGGGATGTTGCGTTGCTGACTAGCTTCATTGGCCGAGGGTGCTACAACCTTAAGGGACGTTTGGTAGTTAGTCCAGGCTTGAAAATGCATGGTGGTTAAGTGTCTATGCATGCAACTAGTATTTAGACTTTTCAGATTCTGACCTCTGCTTAAGCTAGTTGAACATTTTTGACAGATGACTTTGCGCTGATCAGTTGGATGTTGTTTAAAAAAATGCCAGACTGCACTCTTCCTAGACTCGGATCCCTTTTCAGGGATTGCAGACTGAGCTTTAACCGGATGGCCACGCTGTCCTCCAACAGGTTTTGGCTTTGACACGCGTTTTGGGCCAGATACGGGCCCGGCAGATGGAACCTGTTGCGATGTTGATGCCTGCTGCGGCCCCTCCTCCACCTCCGCTTCTGAACTACTGCCGCCTGCACCCTGTTCCCCCAATGGCTGCCAATCGGGGTCAATAACTGGGTCATCTATTACCTCCTCTTCGAGCTCGTGTGCAACTTCGTCTGTGTCACTGTGTCGGTCGGTGGTATAGCGTTCGTGGCGGGGCAACATAGTCTCATCAGGGTCTGATTGTGGATCTGTACCCTGAGAGGGCAATGTGGTGGTCTGAGTCAAAGGAGCAGCATAGTACTCTGGCTGTGGCTGTGCATCAGTGCACTCCATGTCAGAATATACTTGTAATGGGCATGGCCTGTTAAATGTTTCACTTTCTAAGCCAGGGACGGTATGTGTAAAGAGCTCCATGGAGTGACCCGTTGTGTCGCCTGCTGCATCCTTCTCTCTTGTTGTAGTTTTTGCTGAGGAGGACAAGGAAGCGACTTGTCCCTGACCGTGAACATCCACAAGCGACGCGCTGCTTTTACATTTACCAGTTTCGGAAGAGGAGGCAAAAGAGCTAGAGGCTGAGTCTGCAATGTAAGCCAAAACTTGCTGTTGCTGCTCCGCCTTTAAAAGCGGTTTTCCTACTCCCAGAAAAGAGAGCGTTCGAGGCCTTGTGTAGCCTGACGACGAAACTGGCTCCACAGCTCCAGACTTAGGTGGAATATTTTTATCCCCACGACCACCTGATGCTCCACTACCACTACCATCATTACCAGCTGACAATGAACGCCCACGACGACCTCTTGCACCAGACTTCCTCATTGTTTTAAAATCTTAACCAAAGTAACTTTATTTGTTGCTGTCAAACAACTTACACGGTGAGCTATAACTTCAGTATGATTTCAATATCCCTTAACAGGTTGGTGAGACCACAAGGAAAATCAGGCACAATGTTACACACTCTGTTTTCTGTGGCACAAAATCACAGAGATGACACACACGCAGGACTGTCACTCAAGCACTAATGTCAATATTAATCTCCCACCTAATTTATTTTTTTTTTTTTCAGGGAGACTTTAGAAACCAAATAATATTAAAAAAACCAAAAAAATAAATAGCCTTTCTATGGCCCACTGAATGAGAGAGGTGGCACACCCAGGAGTCAAGACTGGCACACAAGCTGAAAGGGCAATATTACTCTCCCACTGTTTTTTTAAGTTTTTTTTTTTTTATTTTCAGGGAGACTTTAGAAACCAAAATAATATTAAAAAAACCAAAAAAATAAATAGGCTTTCTATGGCCCACTGAATGAGAGAGAGGTGGCACACCCAGGAGTCAAGACTGGCACACAAGCTGAAAGGGCAATATTACTCTCCCACTGTTTTTTTTTTTTTTTTTTTTTTTCAGGGAGACTTTAGAAACCAAATAATAAGAAAAAAAATAAATAAATAAATAGGCTTTCTATAGCCCACTGAATGAGAGATAGCACACACAGCAGTGGCACACAAGCCCTGACTGAGGCCAATATTTTTCTCCCACTGATTGATGTAGTGTTTTTGTGTTGAGGTAGATTTTAGAACACAAATCAAGGAAAAAAAAAATGCTTTCTATGGCCCACTGAATGAGAGAGGTGGCACACCCAGGAGTCAAGACTGGCACACAAGCTGAAAGGGCAATATTACTCTCCCACTGTTTTTTTTATGTATTTTTTGTTTTTTAAGGGAGACTTTAGAATCCCAATAATATTTAAAAAAAAAAATACATAGGCTTTCTATGGCCCACTGAATGAGAGAGGTGGCACACCCAGGAGTCAAGACTGGCACACAAGCTGAAAGGGCAATATTACTCTCCCACTGTTTTTTTATGTATTTTTTGTTTTTTAAGGGAGACTTTAGAATCCCAATAATATTTAAAAAAAAAAATAAATAGGCTTTCTATGGCCCACTGAATGAGAGAGGTGGCACACCCAGGAGTCAAGACTGGCACACAAGCTGAAAGGGCAATATTACTCTCCCACTGTTTTTTTATGTATTTTTTGTTTTTTAAGGGAGACTTTAGAAACCCAATAATATTTAAAAAAAAAAATAAATAGGCTTTCTATGGCCCACTGAATGAGAGAGGTGGCACACCCAGGAGTCAAGACTGGCACACAAGCTGAAAGGGCAATATTACTCTCCCACTGTTTTTTTAAGTTTTTTTTTTATTATTTTCAGGGAGACTTTAGAAACCAAATAATATTAAAAAAACCAAAAAAATAAATAGGCTTTCTATGGCCCACTGAATGAGAGAGGTGGCACACCCAGGAGTCAAGACTGGCACACAAGCTGAAAGGGCAATATTACTCTCCCACTGTTTTTTTATGTATTTTTTGTTTTTTAAGGGAGACTTTAGAAACCCAATAATATTTAAAAAAATAAATCAATAGGCTTTCTATGGCCCACTGAATGAGAGAGGTGGCACACCCAGGAGTCAAGACTGGCACACAAGCTGAAAGGGCAATATTACTCTCCCACTGTTTTTTTAAGTTTTTTTTTTATTATTTTCAGGGAGACTTTAGAAACCAAATAATATTAAAAAAACCAAAAAAATAAATAGGCTTTCTATGGCCCACTGAATGAGAGAGGTGGCACACCCAGGAGTCAAGACTGGCACACAAGCTGAAAGGGCAATATTACTCTCCCACTGTTTTTTTAAGTTTTTTTTTTTTATTTTCAGGGAGACTTTAGAAACCAAATAATATTAAAAAAACCAAAAAAATAAATAGGCTTTCTATGGCCCACTGAATGAGAGAGAGGTGGCACACCCAGGAGTCAAGACTGGCACACAAGCTGAAAGGGCAATATTACTCTCCCACTGTTTTTTTTTTTTTTTTTTTTTCAGGGAGACTTTAGAAACCAAATAATAAGAAAAAAAATAAATAAATAAATAGGCTTTCTATAGCCCACTGAATGAGAGATAGCACACACAGCAGTGGCACACAAGCCCTGACTGAGGCCAATATTTTTCTCCCACTGATTGATGTAGTGTTTTTGTGTTGAGGTAGATTTTAGAACACAAATCAAGGAAAAAAAAAATGCTTTCTATGGCCCACTGAATGAGAGAGGTGGCACACCCAGGAGTCAAGACTGGCACACAAGCTGAAAGGGCAATATTACTCTCCCACTGTTTTTTTATGTATTTTTTGTTTTTTTAAGGGAGACTTTAGAATCCCAATAATATTTAAAAAAAATAAATAAATAGGCTTTCTATGGCCCACTGAATGAGAGAGGTGGCACACCCAGGAGTCAAGACTGGCACACAAGCTGAAAGGGCAATATTACTCTCCCACTGTTTTTTTATGTATTTTTTGTTTTTTAAGGGAGACTTTAGAAACCCAATAATATTTAAAAAAATAAATAAATAGGCTTTCTATGGCCCACTGAATGAGAGAGGTGGCACACCCAGGAGTCAAGACTGGCACACAAGCTGAAAGGGCAATATTACTCTCCCACTGTTTTTTTAAGTTTTTTTTTTATTATTTTCAGGGAGACTTTAGAAACCAAATAATATTAAAAAAACCAAAAAAATAAATAGGCTTTCTATGGCCCACTGAATGAGAGAGAGGTGGCACACCCAGGAGTCAAGACTGGCACACAAGCTGAAAGGGCAATATTACTCTCCCACTGTTTTTTTTTTTTTTTTTTTTTTCAGGGAGACTTTAGAAACCAAATAATAAGAAAAAAAATAAATAAATAAATAGGCTTTCTATAGCCCACTGAATGAGAGATAGCACACACAGCAGTGGCACACAAGCCCTGACTGAGGCCAATATTTTTCTACCACTGATTGATGTAGTGTTTTTGTGTTGAGGTAGATTTTAGAACACAAATCAAGGAAAAAAAAAATGCTTTCTATGGCCCACTGAATGAGAGAGGTGGCACACCCAGGAGTCAAGACTGGCACACAAGCTGAAAGGGCAATATTACTCTCCCACTGTTTTTTTATGTATTTTTTGTTTTTTAAGGGAGACTTTAGAAACCCAATAATATTTAAAAAAAAAAAAAAATAGGCTTTCTATGGCCCACTGAATGAGAGAGGTGGCACACCCAGGAGTCAAGACTGGCACACAAGCTGAAAGGGCAATATTACTCTCCCACTGTTTTTTTAAGTTTTTTTTTTTTTTATTTTCAGGGAGACTTTAGAAACCAAATAATATTAAAAAAACCAAAAAAATAAATAGGCTTTCTATGGCCCACTGAATGAGAGAGAGGTGGCACACCCAGGAGTCAAGACTGGCACACAAGCTGAAAGGGCAATATTACTCTCCCACTGTTTTTTTTTTTTTTTTTTTTTTCAGGGAGACTTTAGAAACCAAATAATAAGAAAAAAAATAAATAAATAAATAGGCTTTCTATAGCCCACTGAATGAGAGATAGCACACACAGCAGTGGCACACAAGCCCTGACTGAGGCCAATATTTTTCTACCACTGATTGATGTAGTGTTTTTGTGTTGAGGTAGAATTTAGAACACAAATCACGGAAAAAATAAATAGGCTTTCTATGGCCCACTCAGTGAGAGATGGCACACACAGGGATGGCACTGTAGCAGAAATGCCAATCTTAATCTCCCACAAAAAAAAAAAAAAACAGGGACTGTCCTACAATTACTATCTCCCTGCAGTAATCTAAGCCAGGTATGGCAGGCAGCAATAGGAGTGGACTGATGCACAAATTAAATAAAAAGTGTGGACAAACAAAAAAGATAGCTGTGCAGAAAGGAACAAGAGGATATGTGCTTTGAAAAAAGCAGTTGGTTTGCACAGTGGCGTACACACAGCAATACAGCTATCACGGAGCCTTCTAGGGCAGCCCAATGAGCTACAACGCTGAGGAAAAAAAAAAAAAAAATAGCTTCCACTGTTCCTGCACACCGAAGGTGGTGTTGGACAGTGGAAATCGCTACAGCACAAGCGGTTTGGTGGTTAGTGGACCCTGCCTAACGCTCTCCCTGCTTCTGACGAAGCGGCAGCAACCTCTCCCTAAGCTCAGATCAGCAGCAGTAAGATGGCGGTCGGCGGGAACGCCCCTTTATAGCCCCTGTGACGCCGCAGACAGCAAGCCAATCACTGCAATGCCCTTCTCTAAGATGGTGGGGACCAGGATCTATGTCATCACGCTGCCCACACTCTGCGTTCACCTTCATTGGCTGAGAAATGGCGCTTTTCGCGTCATTGAAACGCGACTTTGGCGCGAAAGTCGCGTACCGCATGGCCGACAAGCACAGGGGTCGGATCGGGTTTCATGAGACGCCGACTTAGCCAAAAGTCGGCGACTTTTGAAAATGATCGACCCGTTTCGCTCAACCCTACAGATCATCAAGGGATTTGTAAGTATGGTAAAATTTAAAATATTAAAATACTTTTTCCTGTGTCTTTTTTTGTGTTCAGTAATTTGGGGTTAATAATGGATAGGCATCTTATAGATGCCTCTCCATTATTAACTGGGGTTAACGTCATCTTACAATGTCAAGGTGACATTAACCCCTTATTACCCCATATCCCACTGCTACATGGGAGTGGGAAGAGAAAGGCTAAGCGCCAGATTTGGCGCATCTTAGAGATGCGCCATTTCTGGAGCGGCTGCGGGCTGGTAGTTGTAGCCGGGGGGGGCCAAGATCCATGGCCCCTCTCTAGGCTATGAATATCAGCCCGCAGCTGTCTGCGTAGCCTTTCTGGCTATAAAATATAGGGGGACCCTATGTCATTTTTTTCTGGGGTCCTCCTATTTTAATAGCCAGTAAGGCCACGCAGACATCTGTGGGCTGATATTCATAGCCTGGGAAGATTAACCCCTTCCCTGGCTACAAATTAGCAGCCTGCAGTCGCTGGCTTTCCCTTTCTGGACATGAAAATTGGGCGGGAGCCTACGCCAATTTTTTTTGAGGGGTTAATAATGGATAGGCGTCTTATAGACGCCTCTCCATTATTAACTGGGGTTAACGTCACCTTACAATGTCAAGGCGACGTTAACCCCTTATTACCCCATATCCCACCACTACACGGAAGTGGGAAGAGAGAGGCTAA